>NC_080691.1:49475545-49789473 GCF_030445035.2 Dasypus novemcinctus | reverse complement strand
TCCAGAAAGCCTGAGCCCTCACAGCTGTCAGCAACCATCTTGCCCCAACAAGTGGAAATAGACTTTGGAGGGGGAAGTTACTCATGCTTTATGGTCTGGTATCTGTAGGCTCCTACCAGAAATAAATACCCTTTATTAAAACCAACCAATTTCTGGTATTTGGCATCAGCACCCCTTTGGCTGACTAATACAACCACCAAGCACTGGGTAGTGATGCAACTGGAAAAAGACCTTGTCTTGCAGGAAAATCCCATCCACCAGTCATGTGGGTTCAAAGGCCCCTCTCAATTGAGAGGTGGAGTAGGCATTGCCATCCCAGGGTCCTCAAGATGGGGGAATAAAATATGGACTACAGTGCACTTACTGGTATTCAACTATAGAATTATTGTGACTCTACCAGTGGAATAAATTATATCATTCATGTGGAGACAGTGGCCAGTGGAGTTGCTGAAGGCAGGGAGAGAGAAAAAGAGGTGTGATATGGGGACATTTTGGAGACTTGAAGTTGTCCTGAATGATATTGCAGGGACAGATGTAAGGCATTATATGTCCTGCCATAACCCACTGAATAGACTGAGAGAGATTGCAAACTACAATGTAAACTATAATCCACACTGTGTAGCAGTGCTCCAAATTGTATTCATCAAATGCAATGAATGTACCACAGCAATGAAAGAAATTGTTGATGTGGGGAAAATGGGGGATGTGAGGAATGAGGCATATGGGAATCTCCTATTTTTTTTAATGTAACGATTTCTGTTATCTATGTGTATCTATATGTATCTTTTAAAAATAAAAAAATATATATTAAAATAAAACCTGCTCCTGAGGGCCCTAGGAACATCTGGACAGCATAGGCAGACCACAGGGCCTCATGAAACCAGCACACCCTCAGCACGTTCTACCTGGGGATATATGAAAAGGTATTTCCCCAAAAGAACATAGTTATCCTCATCTATAAATCCCCTAACTATGATAGTTCTCCTTTTATGAAACTATAACTTTCATTTTAATTGTTTAGAATATTTCTCAGAGACTTAAAGTCTTTTGTACTGTTCCTCTGCTGGCAGAGTCTGAAAGCCAGCAGATACATGGCCAGTCCCTACTCTCCACTTCTTCCAGCCTACAATGGACAGTGAACACAATGATGATGGACCAGCCATAGCCCAAAAGGAAGGAGTATCTTCAACTGCAAAACAGTTCCTCTGCCCCATAACATCTACATCTCTTCTCAGACTGAAATAGTCACAATGGACAGCAAAAGACTGAGGAAAGAACAAAAATAAGGAAAGAGTGTAACAACTGACTAAAGCAGATTTATTGTTACTGTAATTGGTATCTTCTTAACTAACATGTAACTCTGATATAAAAATAAATTCATACAGGAGAACATATAGCTCAGTAGTTGAGCATAAACAAGGTCCTATGTACAATGTCCTATGTACAAGGTCCCGGGTTCCTATGTACAAGGTCTGGGTTCTAATCCCCAGTCCCTCCAAGCAAACAAAAATAAATAAAAATAAAACAAAATAAAATATACTCTCCCTCAAGGAGAGCAGCCCAGCATGAAAAAGGCGCAGCCTGTGCAGGAGTGGCGCTGCACACACAGAGAGTAGATGCAGCAAGATGACGCAACAAAAAGAGACACCGAATCCCGGTGCTGCAGACAAGAATACAAGCAGCAAAGAAGAACACACAGCAAATGGACACAGAGAGCAAACAACTGGGGGAGGGGAAGGGAAGGAGAGAGAAATAAAAAATAAATCTTTAAAATAATAATAATAATAAATTACCACACAAGACAGAGAATAAAAATAAAATAAAAAGACAGGGTTAATGAATGGCAAATCATTTTGTTTTGATCATTTCTTAAGTTTAAGAAATAAAGTAATTTAAAAACAGAATGACAAGATGACAACCATTCAGAACCATCTGAAATGGCAGGCTCTGCCTTGTTGGTGTCTCCAGGTTTTCCCCTAATGGGCACAGGGACTTAACAACAGAAAACATATCTGAAGCTTCCATTGTAGTCTTTTATAGAATTAGAGTCATTTGCACTCTGCTGTCATGTCAAGAGTAGTGGCAGATTCTACTGGCACATGTGAGCTTCTTAAAAGATGAGTTTCTTTGGACAATGAAAATTTATGTTAATAGCAACTTAATTCTTTTTAGTAATTCACCAGATATTACTGCTAAGGAGACAGAGAAAGAAAAGGCCTTCTGGAAAGCTTGCTTATTTCTTGTAAGATTTCTGGCACTGTGGGTTAAAGGAAGTGGAATATGAGTTTGGGGAAGTTAAATGGAACAGCCTTCTGTGTTTATCTCTCTACTTAACTTCATAAAAAATAGTCTAGGGAAAAGGATGTGGCTCAAGTGATTGAGTCCTCATATACCATACGGGAGGCCCCATGTTCGATTCCAGTGGCCTCCTGGTGAAGGCAAACTGGCCCATGCCACAGAAAGCTGATGGCCCACACCAAAGGCAGCTGGCACAGCAAGATGATGAAATAAAGGGGAAGAAGTACACACAGGAAAATGCACAGCAAATGGACACGGAGCAGACAGCAAGTGCAAATGGCAAGGGGGGAGTGGAAAAAACAAAAGTCTAGAGTTTACAGGGGAAAAAAAACAAAGTGTGTCACCATGAGGAAATTATCAGTCACTTCTCAGGTACAAACCTACCTGCCCAGGGTCTAGAAGTTCCAATGCAATGCTGACAGGATTCAGGAATCCAGGGCTCCAGAGCTGGAAACCACAGGAATGGCTCCACGAGGAGTCATGTGACAGTTCACACAAATCCATGTTGGTAGGACAAGGATTAGGATGCTAATCAAGAGAGAAATAAATTTGGCATTTTCTTCACTAGATTGTGATGGTTTTTCTTTGAATCAAAAACTGTACAGGATGTTGTAGCAGTTTGATATTATTTATGTACTACAGAAATAGATATGGATTGTGTTTGTAAACTGGTCTGCTCTGGGCATATAGGATTGTATTAGATTCAGAGGTTTCCCTTTATACTTTATTGAATCAAGATTGGGGCTTTTTTTTTTTTTTTTTTTTGACTTCATTAGGGTGACTCAGTTTGATATCCCACCCCCAGCTGCTTTCTTAACTATACAAAGGGATGCTCAATCAAAGACAGGGAAGTAAATACACAGAGAAGGAGAACACAGAGAGTTTTGTTTTGGATGCTGGAGCCTGGGGAGAGAGCCGAATAGTTCATCTGGTAGTTTGCAGCTGAAGAGACCAGAGCTCTGAACAGCTATGAAAGCCCAGAAAGAAACAAGACCTGGGGAGTGAGATGACCTTATGCCAGCCTGTAGCTGAGATCAAAAGAAGCTGGGACCATGGATCCTAAGGAGGAAGAGGAAGGCTGAACCCTAGCAGAGACCAGAGCCATCTTGCTCCAACACGTGGCAACAGACTCTGGTGAGGGAAGTAACTTACTCTTTATGGCCCCTGACTGTAAGATTTAACCCCAAATAAATACCCTTTATAAAAGCCAACATGGGAAGTGGATGTGGCTCAGGCAACTTGCTCCCACCTACCACATGGGAGGTCACTGGTTCAGATCCCAGTGCCTTCCAAAGAAGACAGCGAGCTGGCTCAATAGGTAGGCACTGGAAGCTGACACAGTAAGAGATCAAGAAAAAACATAATGAGAGACCCAACAAAGTAGGGAGCAGAGCTTTCCAGTGCCTCCTAAAAGTAGAGAGCGAGCTGACGTGATGGACAAGTGTGGCGAGCTGATGCAACAAGATGACAAGACACACAGGGAGGAAAATCATGAGAGACATGACAAAAGCAGGAAGTGGGAGTGGTGCAAATGAATAGGTACCTCCCTCCCACATCAGAGGTCCCAGGTTCGGCTCCCGGTACCTCCTAAAGAAACAAGGAAGAGAAACAAGCACAGCAAGTGAAAACAACAAGGGGGTGGAGAGAAATAAATGTTAGAAAGAAAAAAAAAGTCAAAAGAAATTATGCAATATGTAATACAGTGCTCACTTTGGCAGCACTTACACTAAAACTGGAGTGATGCAGAGAAGATTAGCATGGCCCCTAAATAAGCATGACATGCAAATTCATGAAGTGTTCATATTTTTTATTTACCACTGAGATTTTTATGATCTTTAACTGTTCTCAAAGCAGCCACGCAGAGCTGAAATAGCATAGTAAAGAAGCAGTGTAAAATAGGAAGCTGGGAGAGAGTAATTTTAATATGCTGATTATCTGGCTCAGACATCTGATTCTCTTTGTTGGATTTGAATACAGATGAAGGAAAACCTTGCTTTGGAATAATCAAGTTGAACCAGTAATATTAAATCATCTAAGACTATCCAGTAAAGGACTCTTGTCCAATGTCATTGATACTTGCTTTGGAAGACAGTGGACTCTAATTCTTGCAGCCTTTTCTGGAATCCTGTAGCAATACTTTATTTTTTCATTCTTGGTCTGTGTTGCTTCAAACCCCAAAGCTTGATCTTCAAATACAAAAAAGCCTACTGTTGTTCTATAGGAACTTTACAAAATCAAGAGTAATAAGAAGCACTTTCAACTCTTTACAATTCATCTGATGCTTCAAGAAATACCAAGAACAACATGTCCAGAGCATGTCTTTCTCTGTAAGAACCTAAATTCAACTCTGTTCAATTTGGGTTTAGCAAAATGCAACTCCTGGGTCTCCAATGCAAGCCATTAGACTGGCTTGTTAGTTATATATATGATATATGTGTTCCATATTTGTAAAACCAAAAATTATGAAAGTAAAATTCTGCCAAGGGAAGGTATCAGTAGCATCATTTATCATGAAATATAAATAGAAAGGTTTTTATTTTTAAACTGTTTAAATGAAATCTGTAGGTACTATGGCATTTTTGGACTGTTTCAGTGCAACTAAGATAGTATTTAGGTACAAAACAATTTCCAGATATGACACTTGGGGTATTTTTATAAAAAGTTTAAGAAGTAATTTTTTAAATAGTGGGATTATTAGGAATAAAATTAGTGTTTATATTGGGGGAAAAGTAATATACATTGCTTAATTCCATCTCTGCAAAATATAAATGCAAATAAATTACAAAGACAGAAATAGATTAGCAATTTTTATATGGCAGGGGAAGGATAGAGAGACTGAGAGGTGGCTACAAAGGGGTAGGTTTTTTGTGCATCTGTTTTTGCTTTATGTTGTTTCCTTTTTTGGTGAGTAAATGAAAATGCTCTAATATTGACTGAAGTGATGAATGCACAACTCTGTGATTATACCAAATGCCACTGATTATATACTTTAGATGAACCGTATGGTTTATGAATATGTTTTAATAAGAATTTTTAAGGAAAAACAATCTCCCAAAAAAGAAAAGCTCAGGACTAGAATGATTCACAAATGAATTCTACCAGTCATTCCAAGAGGAATTAAAACCAGTCCTGCTCACACTATTCCAAATAATTGAAGAGAACACTACCTAACTCATTCTATGAAGCCAACATCACCCTAATTCTATAGCAGATAAAGATACTAGAATAAAATAAAACCAATAGACCAATCTCTCTAATGAATATAAATGCAAAAATCCTCAATAAAATACTTTCAAATAGATTCCAACAGCACATCAAAGGAATTATACACCATATTCAAGTGGGTTTATCCCAGGTATGCGTGGTTGGTTCAACGTAAGCAAATCAACTAATGTAATATACCACAATAACAAATCAAAGGAGAAAAACCATATGATCATTTTGATTGACCCAGAAAAGGCATCTGACAAGGGAGGGGCAAGATGGCAGCAAGGAAAGTGCTCTAAGAGTCAGCTCGCCCTACAGTGCAGTTAGTAATCAATCAGTCAGAGCTATCTTTTATTTTTGGTAACTTTTTATTTTTTTTAAAAGATACTAGAGTATATATATGTTACATAAAAAACCTAGTGGACTCCCTTGTGCCCTGCTCCCCACATCACCTACATTTACCCTCTTTAAAAATATCATTCATTAGTGTGGGACATTCATTGCAATTGATGAACACATTTTGAAGTACTGTCACTAAGCATGGATTTTAGTTCACATTGTAGTTTACACTCCCATACAATTCTGTAGGTTATGGCAAGATGCACAATGGCCTGTATTTGTCATTGCAATGTCATTTAGGACAAATCCCAAGTTCTGAAAATGCCCCCTTTGTACACCTGCTATCCCTCTCTCTGATCTCATAACCTCCAGTGGCCACTGCCTCCACATCAATGATATAAGTTCTTCCATTACTAGAATCACAATAAGTATGTAGCAGAATACCAGTAAGTCCACTCTCAGGCATAGCTCATTCCTCAAGCTTGAGGATTATGGGATGGTGATGCCCACTCCACCTCTAATTGAGAGGGGGCTTCAGCCTCATACATCCGGTGAATGGGACTCTCTTGTTTGCAGTTGTAGACCCTCCTGGTTCCTTTGTATGCTGGTTGTCCATCCATCCTTGTTAGTTGTCCTGGTGAGTCCAATGAACTGGAGAGTAGGTGTTGCAACTCTATTGATGCTCAGGGCCCAGCTGGCACATGGACAGTCTAAAGATTCAAATCTCTTGGGCATATACCTCCAACTCCAGCACCAACTATAGATTGAAACAGCAGGGACCCAAGAGTCACGTGTAGGAAAACCATAACTTAGTCCAATTCTGTCACACTGGGCAGCACAAATTTCAAAGTATGGCCCACTGACAAGGCACCAACCTCATGAGCTAACTGCCCTGACCATAGTGCCTGGGTGTCTCCAGAGCCCCCAGAACTCTCTTAATCACATGTTGGGGGGACCAGGGGACAAAAAGAGCATCCTGCCATATCCTTGGATGAACAGAAGAAGGATAGTTTCCATCTGCAGTGAAGATTCTTGAGTACAGCCCATCCACCACTGGCAGCTCAAGAGCTATTGTCCAGCTGGAATGGGAAGCTCCATTTCCCAAAAATGGGAGAGGAAGAGATGGTCACACACTGAATTTAGCCACTGATTAGTAAAATAGGTTGGCTGAAGTCCAATACTAAGAATGGCTAAAGTCTGAAACTAAGATGGAAAGAGATCAGCAGCCTCCATTTATCACCACCTTCCAGCAATTGGTGGGAAGCAGGGTTAACTGAAAATCACAGTGATGGTAGGTACTGGCTTCTTTCCATCCAGATCAATTTACTGCCCTAGCCTAGGTCCCAGCCCCATCTCTGATTGGGAGGAAGCTAAGAGGACTTGCACCAGCCTCTCTAGGCAACTATAGACGCTTTCAGTCTACACAAACTAGATTGCTGAGCACCCATGTGACTACATGCCTGCCTCCAATAGGAAAGGAGTGTAGGCAGTGTTTTCTCAGCATCTCTGGGGTTCTGCAGGCACTTTAGGCCCATAGGGACTAGATGTTTGGACACCTGTAGCTGCATCCCGACCTGCCTGATAGAATGGTGTGCGGGGTAGAGTTTTCCCAGAGCCTCTGGGCAACTGCAGCTGCATTTGGCCCCCATGAACTAGACTGTTGGACACTTTTGAGCTCCATCCCTGCCTCTCACAAGGAGAAGGAGGGCTAGACTCCCCCAGGCTCACCGGCCAACTTCAGTTGCTTATGGCTCACACAGACAAAGCTGTTGGGTACCCTTGTGGCTCCATCCCCACCCATGGCAAGGAGGAAGAGGGGCAGTGCTTCCTAAGCTTCTCTGGGCACTCCAGTTACCTTTAGCCTGAACAGGAAAGATTGTTGTGCACACCTGTGGCTCTATCCTCACCCCTGGCAGGGGAAGAGTGTCAGGTGCTTCATCAGTTTATCTGAGCAACTGCAAGCAGTTTTGACCTTCGTGGTGTAGTTTAATGCCCACTCCTGCAGCACCATCCCCACCCCAGGAAGTTGAGGAAGGGGTAAGGCATTTCATCAGTCTCTCCAGGCAACTATATTAATATCAGGTCTTGGATTGCAATTACTGCACACAGCTGTTGCTCAGTCCCTTCTCCTTGCAGAGGAGAAAGCTGGAAGAAGCTTCATCAGTTCCTGGGGTGACGTGGGCAGCTTTAGCCTCCATGGCTTACAGTACCAACTGCCTCCATGGCTCTACTCCACAACTAGCAACAGAGGAAGTGCAAGAAACAGATGAACTGAAAAAAAATTTTAGATTGGCTAAACACAAGCCACTATGAAGTTCCAAATTTAGTTGAACCAAGTATCAAACAAGGGCTGTAGCACAAAGCCAATCAAAAAGAAAGACCTAGAGTAAAGAGAGAAAATGAGCCCAGAATAAATATATCAAGTAAATCAGATGCTAAAATACCAACAAAGATTTACCACCCAAACCAAGAAACAAGATAGGAACCAAAGGAAGAAACTAAGCCTCCAGATGACATAAAGGAGTTGAGAAAACTACTCATAGATGTTCAAGTAAATCTCCTTAATAAATCCAATGAGATGGCTAAAGAGATTAAGGATACTAAGATGACACTGGATGAGCATAAAGAAGACTTCAAAAGCAAACATAGGAAAGCAGCAGATCTTATAGGAATGAGACACAATGAATGAAATTGCAAATACACTGCAGGCATATAACAAGATTTGAAGGGGCAGGAGAAAGGATCACTAAGCTTGCAAACATGGCCTCCAAAAGCAAACATACAAAAGAACAGATAAAGAAAAGAATGGGAAAAAATTCAACAAAGCCCAAGAGAACTAAATTACAACAAGAGACACACAAACATGCTTGTCATGGGTGTCCCAGAAGGAAAAGAAAAGGGAAAAGAGGCAGAAGGAATATTGAGGAAATAATGGTAGTGAAATTCCAAATTCAATTGAAAGACGCAGCTATGCCTTCCCAGGCCAAGAAGCACAACATACTCCCACCTGAATAGACATACTCCAGGACACATACTAACCAGAATGTCAAATGACAAAAATAAAGAGAAAACCCTCAGAGCAGCAAGAGAAAATAAATTCATTACAGATAAGGGATGCCCAATAAGAAGAAATGCTGATTTCTCATCAGAACCCATGATACATTTAAGATACTAAAAGAAAAAACTGCCAGCCAAGAATCTTATATACAGCAAGACAGTCTTTCAAGGGAAGCGGGCTTGGCCCAGTGGATAGGGCATTTTGTCTACCACATGGGAGGTCCATGCTTCAAAGCCCAGGCCTCCTTGACCCATGTTGAGCTGGCCCACGCACAGTGCTGATGCGCGTGAGGAGTGCTGTGCCTCGCAGGAGTGTCCCCCATGTAGGGAGCCCCATACGCAAGGAGTACACCCTTTAAGGAGAGCCACCCAGCATGAAAGAAAGTGCAGCCTGCCCAGGAGTGGCGCTGCACACACAGAGTTGATGCAGCAAGATGACAAAACAAAAAGAAACACAGATTCCCAGTGCTGCTGATAAGAATAGAAGTGGTCACAGAAGAACACACAGCAAATGGACACAGAGAGCAGAAAACTGGGGGTTAAGAGGGGAGAGAAATAAATTTTTTTACAAAAAGACTGTCTTTCAAAAATGAGGATGTTTAGAATATTCAGATAAGTAAAAACTGAAGGAGTGTGCAACCAAGAGACAGGCTTTGTAGGAACCACTAAAGGGAGTGCTACAGCCTGGAAAGAGAAGACAGGAGAGAGAGGCATGGAAGAAATTATAGAAAGGAAGATTACATCAGTAAAAGTAGGGAAGTGTCTATCAAATGATGAATGGATAAACAAAATGTGCTTTATACATATGATGGCTGTCATTCCACTGTAAGAAAAAAATGGAGTCTTGAGGTATGTGACAACATGGATGAACCCGGAGGACATTATGTTGAGTGAAATAACTCAGACACAGAAGGACAAATATTGGATCATCTCACTAGTATGAACTAAATATAATGAGCAATCTCAGGGAGTTAGTATCTAGAATATGGTTCACCAGAAGATAGACTGAGGGTAGAAAATGGGGAGCTGACCCTTAATTTGTGTAGAATTTGTAATAACGTTGATTGTAAATGTTTGGAAATGAAAAGAGAGGTGATGATAGCACATTAGAGTGGGTGTAATTAACAGTGTTGATATGAGGGTGTGATTGTGGTTGAAAGGGTAAGTTTAGGGTCATGTGTGTCACTAAAAGGAAAGCTAGAGGATGAAACATGGGACTGTGTAAGATAGTGAACCCTGTTGTGAACGATGACTACGGTCAGTGGTACAAATATAAGAATGTTCTTCCATGAATTAAAACAAATGTATGTTACAATTACAAGGTTGTGGCAGTCTGAAATTCCTTCATGAATCCCCAAACCTGAAAGATTGCTTCTAAACTAATCCATTCGTGTGGGTGTGAGAACCTGTTACCAGACTACATCAATGAGGCATGACTCAGATTGAGGCTCTGCCGTCTGGCTGTGTCTAGAGACTCTCAGCAAAAGGAAGTTACCATATTTGTTCCTTCAATGTGAGAAAATGGACTAAGTTTTACCCACAGCTGAGATGGAAGAGAGAAGCCCCTGAGAGGCTCAAAGTGCTGAATCCCAGGGAGAGATGAGCTATATGCCTGATAGCTTCTACCTAACTCAGGAAGAAAGCAGAGAAGCCTATTCTGATAGAGGAGACCTGGAAAGATACAAGCCATATGCCTGGTTGCCCACAGCTGGGCTCCAGAAGACAGTAGATTCCAGAGAGGAAGGCAGAGACCTCTGCAGAGATCAACGGCCATCTTGCTTCTCCACGTGGCTGGACAACAGGATCAACAGTAGCTGACTCTGGTGAAAAGCAACTCTGATGGTGCTTTGATGTGGATATTTTGCAACCTTGAAACTGTAAGCATTTACCCCTAACAAATCACCTAATAATCCAACACATTTCTGGTACTTTGCATCAGCAACCTTTGGCAAACTAAAACAAAGGTATTAATAATAGGGTGACATGGGGACAAAAATATATCTAAAGCAAACTATGTACTGTAGTGAATAGAATATATTAATATTTACAATGATATTGATAAACCTTTCTTTAAATAGATCAGGAAAAAGAAGACACAAAGTGCTAATATCAGGAATGAGAAGGAACATATTACTGATCTTATAGATGTTAAAATGATGACAAGGGAAATTATGAAAACTCACACAAGAAGAGAGAGCAAGAATAAAATAAAATAGACAATTAAGATGGCCATATTGGGAAGTGGATTTGGCCCAATGAATAGGGCATCCACCTACAACATGGGAGGTCCAATGTTCAAACCCAGGGCCTCCTTGACCCATGTGGAGCTGGCCCATGCACAGTGCTGATGCGTGCAAGGAGTGCTGTGCCACACAGGGGTGTCCCCCACATAGGGGAGCCCCACACACAAAGAGAGCACCCCATAAGGAGAGTGGCTCCATGTGAAACAAGTGTAGCCTGCCCAGGAATGGCACCGCACACACGGAGAGCTGATGCAGTAAGATGATGAAACAAAAAGATACACAAATTCTGGGTGCCACTAACAAGAATACAAGCAGATACAAAAGAACATACAGTGAATGGATACAGCAGACAACTGGGGGGGGAAGGAGAGAGAAATAAATAAAAAATAAATCTTTAAAAAAAAAAGGCCATATCATGATCCAATTCACTTAAAGGGTATTATATTTACACCATATAATTATGATCACAATACATTTCAGAAATCTTGGGCTATTTTCAGTTGTTTATAATTTTCTAGACTGGCTTTAGTACCCCCTGGCTCATAAGGGGAACAGTCTAGAAGCCCAGAAATTCTACTTCTGCCTTATCCTTAGTAGGCCTTAGAAAACTGGCTAAGTTATAGCTAACAGTCTAAATCTGATTCTAACCAAACTGGAGTACTGAGACAGAAAAAAAAAAAAATTACCCTTAGTTTTCAACATGGACTGCCCTCAGAGACAAATTCTTCAGAAAGTAATCAACTTTGTGATAAGGCTCATAGATACATAAAGTAGGATTAGGCACAATTTCTGCTGCTGAGATTACCGTTAAATTCATCTTGAGATGCAAATCCTCCTAACAACACAAAGGAAAAGCACCTGAATGCCCAACATTTGCTCAGAGAAAAAGCTGTACAAGTTATTTGAGCTTATATTCACAGCAATATCCGACATCTCCCGCCTACTGAGAAAATTTCCTAATTAAATCAATTCAAGTTAAATTACAACTTTTAAGTCATCATTAGGCATTTCAACTTGAAAAGATCATCTCATCCCAACAAAAACATGGCTCATAGCTCTTCTGACAGTATTACTTAATCATGGTCATTTTTCTCCTTTTTTTAAGACAAAGGTTTTGCTAAAAATAACAGCTCTTAAAAATGGTGAACTCCACAAATTTCTTCCAATCCTGAAACATGTGTTTACATGGTGGGTAAAAGAGGATCCCTTTCCTTTACATGTGGAATAATTCCTCTCTAAAGAAACATAAAAATAAAACAAACATTTGAGCAGCTTGTTTTCAACTGTGCAATGACCAATAAAAGCAGCCTCTACACCAGGTTTTAAAAAATTTTTTTTTAATTTATTGAAGTATATCATTCATACATAAACATACATAAACAAGAAATGTATAATAGTTGTGAACTTACAAAATAAACATATAACATCAAACAAACATATATAACATCTCACCCTACCACCAATAACTTGCAACTTTTTTTTAAAAGATTTTATTTCTCTCCCCTTCCCCCCACCACCCCAGTTGCCTGTTCTCTGTGTCCATTTGCTGCATGTTCTTGTTTTTGTCCGCTTCTGTTGTTGTCAGCGGCACGGGAATCTGTGTCTCTGTTGCATCATCTTGCTGCATCAGCTCTGTGTGTGTGTGGCACCATTCCTGGGCAGGCTGCACTTTCTTTCACACTGGGCGGCTCTCCTTACGGGGTGCACTCCTTGCATGTGGGGCTCCCCTACATGGGGAACACCTGTGCATGGCATGGCACTCCTTGTACACATCAGCACTGCATGTGTGCCAGCTCCACATGCATCAAGGAGGCCCGGGGTTTGAACTGCGGCCCTCCTATGTGGTAGACAGACGCCCTAACCACTGGGCCAGGTCCGTTTCCCTACTTGCATTGTTTTTAAACCTTTTTAATTAATGATTAAAAGAACATTGTCAAAACATTACTACTAAACAAAGTATTTTTCCCCTAACCAATCTGATTATTATTATCTTTATATCATTTACATATAAACATACATAAACAATTAAGTGTATAGTAAAAGTTGTGCACTTACAAAGCAAACATGCATAACATCATACAGGGTCCCATACAACAAACCTCCACCAACACCTTGCATTGTCAAGAGACGTTTGTTACCAACTATGAAAGAACACTGTCAAAATCTTACTACTAATCATAGCTCTTTTCTTACATTTGGTGTGTTTTTCCCCAACTTGCCCTATTATTGTTTTATGTATATAATTTTCATGACAAGTTGTAAACTTATAAAACAATCATGTACACGTGCAGAATTCACAAACAACACCCCTCCATCAACACACCACAATGTGGTGTGTCATTTTCTTTTTTTCTTTTTTTTTAAAGATTTATTTATTTATTTAATTTCCCCCCTTCCCCTGGTTGTCTGTTCTTGGTGTCTATTTGCTGCGTCTTGTTTCTTTGTCCGCTTCTGTTGTCGTCAGCGGCACGGGAAGTGTGGGCGGCACCATTCCTGGGCAGGCTGCTTTCTTTTCACGCTGGGCGGCTTTTCCTCACAGGCGCACTCCTTGCGCGTGGGGCTCCCCCACGCGGGGGACACCCTTGCGTGGCACGGCACTCCTTGCGTGCATCAGCACTGCGCATGGCCAGCTCCACACGGGTCAAGGAGGCCCGGGGTTTGAACCGCGGACCTCCCATATGGTAGACGGACGCCCTAACCACTGGGCCAAAGTCCGTTTTCCCGGTGTGTCATTTTCTACAGATAAAATAATATCATCTGATTATTGCCATGTCCATAGTGTCCATTTGGCTCACATTTTCCATACCACCTCAGTATCAACACAGTACATCTTTTGCATAGATGCAAGAATATTATATTAGTACTACTAACCACAGTCCAGAGGTCACTCCAGCTGTATTTTTCCCACGCTTCCCCACATTCCCAACACCCTGCAGTACTGATATGCATTTGTTCTAGCTAACAAAGGACACTCTTGGATCTGTACCATCAGCCACAATTCTCACCCTCCTCTTGGTTTACTGTGCTATCCAGTTCCTAGATTATTCTCAAGCATCTGTCAAATAGCATTTACATAACTAGACTACCATTTTCAGTCACATCCCCATTTATAAACTAGCTGTTACTCACGTGTTACCATCCACTCTATACATTTCCACAATTTTACAGTAAAGCTAATTAAAACCTCTACACACATTAAACATCAGTAGTCCACTCAGTCCTCTTATCTCCTTTAAGAATCCACCACCTACCACCAGGTCTTGAAGACATTTTCCAATAATTTCTTCGAGAAGTTTTATGACACCTGCTTTTATTTTTAGGCTTTTGATCCATTTTGAGTTAATTTTTGGATAAGGTGTGAGATAGGGGTCCTCTTTCCTTTCAGCTGTGGATGTCCAATTCTTTCAGCACCATTTGTTGATTGTTCTGCCCGCAATGTGTGAGTTTGACAGGCTAGTCAAAAATCACTTGATCATACCTGTGAGGGTCTGTTTCTGAACCATAAATTTGTTTCCATTGGTCTACTGTGTCTGTCTTTAGGGCAGTACCATGCTCTTTCACCACTATAGGTAGGTATTATGATTTCAAGCATGGACATGAGGGTTCACTTTTCCTTTTTATGATGTTTCTGGCTATTCAGGACTCCTAACACTTCCAAATAAATTTAATGATCATGTTTTCAATTTTTTCTTTAATGCTGGTGGAATTTTTATCAGGACTGCATTAAATCTGTATATCAAGTTGATTAGAATTGACATCTTACTGATATATAGTCTTCCAGTTCGTGAGCATGGAATGTTCTTCCAGTTATTCAGGGATTTTAAAAAAAAAATTTTAACATTGAGTTGCGGTTTTCTGAATACAAGTGCTTTACATCATTGGTTAAGTTTATTCCTGACTATTTTAGTTTTATCTGTCACATTTTATTTTACCACTCTTTTGACACTTTTAGTTACATTTATTGATATAATCTTCATTTCGAGACTCTCTTCCAGAACCCTCTCTCCTGTCTTTTCTTTTCAGGCTCTAGCATACCCTTTAGTACTTACTGAAATTCTGGTCTCTTGCTTAGAAATTCTCTCACTTTCCGTTTATCTGTGAATATTCTAATTTTGCCCTCATTTTTGAAAGACACTCTTGCTGGATATAAGATTCTTGGCTGGAACTTTTTCTCTTGTAGTATCTTAAATTTATCAGACCACTGTTTTCTTGCCTCCATGATTTCTGGTGAGAAATCAGCACTTAATCTTATTGGATATCCCCTATATGTTATGCATTGCTTTTCTCTTGCTGCTCTCAGAATTCTCTCCTTATCTTTGGCCTTTGACATTCTGATGAGTATGCATCTTGGAGTTGGTCTATTTGGATTTTTTTGGATGGGAGTACGTTGTGCCTCTTGGACAGGGATATATATGTCCTTTAGTAGGGTTGGGAAATTTTCTACCATTATTTCTTTAAATATTCCTTCAGACCCTTTTCCCTTCTCTTCTTCTGGAACACTCATGACACGTATGTTTGCAAGCCTTTTGCTGTCATTTAGTTCCCTGAGAGCTTGTTCAATTTTTTCCATTATTTTCTTCATCTGTTCCTTTGTATGTTCACTTTCAGAAGCCATTTCATCAAGCTCACCAATCCTTTCTTCTGCCTCCTCAAATCTGCTGTTATGATTCCAATGTTTTTTTTAATTTCATTGATTGCACTTTTCTTTCCAATAAGATCTGCTATTTTTCTATGTATGCTTTCAAAATCTTTGTGCTCATGCAATGTCAGATTTATTTATTCATTTCTCTCCCCTTCCCCCCACTCCCCACCCCCAGCTGTCTGTTGTTTGTTTATTTTTGCTGCATCTTCTTCTTTGTCTGCTTCTGTTGTTGTCAGCGGCATGGGAATCTGTGTTTCTTTTTATTGTGTCATCTTGTTGTGTCACCTCTCCATGTGTGTGGCGCCATTCTTGGGCAGGCTGCACTTTCTTTCACGCTGGGCAGCTCTCCTTATGGGGCACACTCATTGCGCATGGGGCTCCCCTACATGGGGGACACCCCTGCATGGCAGGGCACTCCTTGTGCACATCAGCACTGCGCATGGGCCAGCTCAACAAGAGTCAAGGAGGCCCAGGGTTTGAACCGTGGACCTCCCATGTGGTAGACGGATGCCCTAACCTCTAGGCCAAGTCCGCCACCCCAATGTCTTCTTAATATCCTTAATCTATTTAGCCATCTCATTGAATTTATTAAGGAGATTTATTTTGAACATCTATGATTAGTTGTCTCAACTCCTTTATGTCATCTGGAGGCATTTCTTGTTCCTTTAAGTGGGCCATAGCTTCCTGTTTCCTGGTGTGGATTGTAATTTTTGGTTGGTGTCTTGGCATCTGGCTTACTAGAGTATTTTTTCTGGGTGCAGTTTTTCTCTGCAGTTTAGGACTTCCTATTATTTCTCCCTTGATGGTTATGCCATAGGAGCCAAGCATGTAGTTGGTGCTGTAAGCTGTGGAGGCTCAAGCCACCCTTGTTGCTCCAGGGACCAATGAAGCTTCTTCCAACTTTCTCCTTTGCCAGGGGTAAGTACAGAGTGATGGCTATGTGGCATAATCCATGCGCAGGCCTAGACTGTAGTTGCCCAGAGAGACTGATGAAGCTTCACATCGCTTTCTCCCCTGCCTGGGGCAGGGATGGAGCTGCAGGTATGGGCAGCAATCTATGCAGTGCAGGTCCAAGATGACCGCAGTTGCCCTGGTAGACTTCTGATTTTCAGTCTGTGCCAGCCAAAGTTCCCTGCAGTTACCTATGTAGGCTGGTGTGGGACTCCTCACCCTCCACACCCTTAGAGGCAGGACTGAAGCTTAGGTTAGGGCTGCAGGCTAATCTTGTGAAAGAATCTGGCTCCTACCACATCAGTGAGAATTTCAGTCAGCCCTGCTTCCCCTCAGGCTGAGGGCAGAGGCAGAATGGTGGCTACTGGCCTTTCTGACTTTCTCACCCCAGCTGTTCCCAGGGTTATCTCTTCACCAGCAAAGTCTCCCAATCAGTAGCCATAATCGGCAGCCAACTGTCTCCTCCTCCCAGATTTCTGGGAAATGGAGCTTCCAATTCCCATCACAGAACAGCTCCTGAAGTGGTTCGTGCGCCAGAATAGGATGATTACCAACCTCCATGGTTTGGCTAGTAATTTCCCGGAGAGGCTGGCGCAGGTCCCCACAGGATCCTCCCTGCTGGAGGTGGCACTGGGGCCTAGGCTAGACCTGCAATATGATCTGGATGGGAAGAAGCTGGCCCCACCTGCACTGGGATTCTCAGTCCGCCCTGCTCCCCCTTGTGCCAGTCACGGAGTTAAGATGGCAGCTTCTGGCCTCTTTCTGACCTGGATAGGCTCAAACCTTAGCTGTTCTCAGGATCATACTGTAGCCCACTCAATTTCCCCATCATAGCTGAAATTGGTGCCCAACCATCTCTTCCTGCCCCATTTTGGGGAAGTGGAGCTTTCAGTTCCAGCCACAGAACAGCTCTTGAGGTGGCTTGAGCTTCTGGTAGAGGATGGGCACTGGCCTCTGTGGCATGGAGCGCTCTACTTACGAGTCTTCTCTGCAGATGCACAGTCTCCTCCTTCCTCTCCAAGGACATTGCAGGATGCTCTTCTGGCCTCCTGGAGTCCCCAAACAAGTCCTTCAGCTATGTCCAGAGAGCTCTGGGTGTTTGCTAACTGCCCTATAGCAGGAGCTGACTCTAGGAGCTCCTTACTCGGCCACCATCTTGCTGGCTCTCCCTCTATACCAACTTTTACAATGGGTGAGTGTGAAATTTTGCTTTGGTCATTGCATAATAATTTGTTTTTAGGATGTCATACATGCAAAGTAGGCACTCAACCACTGAGCTACACCCGCTCTCCAGTCAGTAAGTTTTTATAAAGTTGGAGGGGGGAGAGGAAGTTGAGGCTCAGTGGTGACCTGCCATCAGGCACAGTTAATAATGGACAAATGGTACTTGACCTGGACTTTGCAAAGTCCTGCCAAGTGTCCTTCTGATCTCTGTCCACATAAGCTGTCTCTTGGGCATCCCTTGTTTTGGATGTGCACAAAAACAGCAGTGTTGATTGGACTCCAAGAATGTGTAATAGATTAATTCAACAAGTGCCCAGCAGAAGCCTGCCCTGCTGTGAGGAAACAAGAATTCTCATTTATAGCAGATGGAAGGGGATCTGACAGCATTTACGAAATCAGAGCCACCCCATTCCTGGCACCCATCCCAGATACACAGACACCTGTAAGATGTGGCACCCACTCAGGTGACTCACTGCAGCTTTATGTGCACTACCCTGGAAACCATCCAAGTGTCCAGCGACTGGGACCAGTTGGAATAACCTAAGGTCAGGCCACTCAATGGACTATGAAGCAGCTGAAAACAATAATTCACCTCTTCATATATGCTGATCCAGGGAACTCCAGAATTTTTGTGCAATGAAAAAATAAGGTGGAATTGTAGGTATGGTGTGCCACCTTTCATGCAAAAAAAAAAAAAAAAAAGATGCAAAACACCCCATCTATGCCAATTTGCATTAAAAATAATAAAAGGAAGTAAAAACAAAAATATTATCAAATGGGGAAAGCAAGACTTCTCAGCTCATACCATTTTCTGCAGTTCTCTTTCTAGACGGTATAAACCTTGCCTATTGCATTCAATGCCTCAAACAGAAGAGACAAATAGGAAAGAGAATGGGCAGAGGTGCCCCGTTACTTCTGTTGCTCGGCCTCCCTCGCTGAGGACATTGTGCAGGGATACTGATCGCAATTGGACAGTTTAGTTCTCATAGCGAGGTCCTCCTTCTAATTAGTCATTGATTTGGGCAGGAAGCGGCGGCCACGCAGGGAGTATGTGGGGGGGAGCTTACCCAGACTGAACCCCGTACAGTCAGCCACCTGCAAAGTGGGACCACGCTCTGAGGTTTTACAGGGGCGTGAGAAGTTATGAGAATTAGTAGCTGTGAAAGGGCTTTGAACACTCCTGCGTGTGCAAATACATGTTAGTGCCAAGCTGCTAAGTACTTTAAGACCCAGATCCACCCTCAAGAGCATACGTGTCACCCCCATCTTGCAAGATCACGTGATGCGTCCCACCTGATGACTTCTAGAAGGGAAGCAGGGAGGGGGCTCCAGGAGAAAGAGGGAAGCATTAAGTGTACCCCTCCAAAGACTTAGGGACCTGACAGACTGGGGAGGCCTTGAAGAATCATGAGAGCTTTCCAGGCAGCAAAGGGGGAGGGCAAGCATGGGGACAGGGAGATCTGCGAGCTAGAGGTTCCACCACGCATCTGGGCTGCAGTGAAGTGGGTGATACTTGAGGTATTGGGTATGTGGTGCTGGCATGACCACCACAAGACCAAGGAGTTTGATTTTGTCCAGTGGGCTGGAGCTGGACCGTAATGGATGTGGTTTAGAAACAGGTTGCACTGGCAACTTTGGGGCAGTAAATGGCAGCAGGCTGAGGCACAGGAGAGGATGAGGCAGGAGATCCCATAAGGATCATTTCAGGAAGCCAAAGAATTATACATTCACACAAACACACACACTTTGCCAAAAGGACACACAACATATAAAGATGTAATATGAGACCATAACAATGTGAAGAAGAGGGATGGAGATATATAGAAGTAGAGAGTTTGCACAGTACTGAAACTAGGTTGTTACTAGTCAAATTAGGTTGTTATTAGTTTAAGATGTTCATTGTAAATAGAAAGAAAACCACAATAAAACAACTGAAAATACATAGAAAAGGAAAAGAGAAGTGGATAGATAAGGCAATTAAATACAAAAAAGGGGAGCAAATGTGGCTCAAGCACTTGGGCATCCAGCTCCCACATGGGAGGTCCCTGGCTCAGTTCCTGGTGCCTCCTAAAGAAAAAACAGACAATAGGCAGACAACAAGGGAAAAAAATAAACGACAGTGAGCAAAGGGAGGAGGGAGACATTTCAGGTGTGGAGGTGGGGAAGGAATTTTAAAAAGGCAGTAATGGAATAATTGTGGAACAAAAACATATAAGACTCAGAAAACAAATGGCTGAATGGCAGAAGTCAAACCTTCCTGCTCAGTTATTACCTTGAATGTCCATGAATTAAACTACCCTATTAAAAGGCACAGATTGGTAGATTGGGTGAAAGGGCATGATCCATCTATATGCTGTCTAAAAGAGACTCACTTTAGATACAAAACACAAAGACACTATCAGTAAAGAGTGAAAAAAATACTCCATGCAAAGAGTAATCAAAAGAGAGCAGGAGTCAGTATAACATTCTTAGAAAGAATACACTATAAATAAAAAAATAAGAAAGCAGATGTGGATCAAGTGGTTGAGCTCCTGGGAAGCGGTCTTGGCCCAGTGGTTAGGGCATTCGTCTCCCACATGGGAGGTCCATGGTTCAAATCCTGGGCCTCCTTGTCCCATGTGTAGCTGGCCCACGCTCAGTGTTGATGCGCCGTGCCACGCAGGGGTTTCCCTCACGTAGCGGAGCCCCACACGCAAGGAGTGTGCCCCATAAGGAGAGCCACCCAGTGCAAAAGAAAGTGCAGCCTGCCTAAGAATGGCGCCACCCACACAGATAGCTGACCAACAAGATGACGCAACAAAAAGAAACAGATTCCCGTGCTGCTGACAACAACAGAAGTGGACAAAGAAGACAAAGCAAATAGCCACAGAGAACAGACAACCAGGGCATGGGGCGAAAAGGGGAAAGGGGAGAGAAATAAATAAATAAATTATTAAAAAATAGTGTTTGAGCTCCCACCTCCCATACGTGAGGTTCCAGATTCAGTTCCTGGTGCCTCTTGAAAAAACAAAAGCAAGCAATCACTGAAATAAACAAAAAAAAAAAACAACTCAGGGAAGCCAATGTGGCTCAGTGGTTGAGTGTAGGCTGCCCACATAAGAGGTCCCATGTTCAATCCCCCAGCCCCAGTACCTAAAAAAAAAAAAAAAATTACAGGAGACAAAGAAGAGTATTTTATGTTGATAAAAAGATTCAATCAAACAAAAAGATATAACAATTATAAACTTATATATACCTGACAACAGAGTCCAAACATATGATGCTATAAGGGAAAAATGGAAAGATGAAATAGTGCTAAAATAGAAGTTGGAAACTTCAGTACACAACTTTCAATAATTAATAGAGGAGGTAACACAAGATAGCATCTAAGTGAATGCACCTTTGTCATCTCTCCTGCAAAAAACCAGATGAGTGGGGCAGAATCCTGCCTGAGTGAGCTGTTTTAGGAACCCAAAAAGCAGGATGTTTCTGGACATCGATCTGGAGAGAGGGCGACAAAAGGAGTGTTTGCTCAAGGTAAAACCAGGGTTTTCTGGCACTTGTGCCCGAAGCTGTCAGAAGACTAAACCCTTCCCCTAGGGCTGATAGTTGCAGCACCCCCTGAACACTGCCGGTCACATAGTGGCATTACCGAGCACCTCGCTTCCCAAATCTGTGTTCCCTGAGCCCCTGTTCCCTGAACCCAGATCTTCCAAACCACGGCATTCCCGAGCCCACTGGTCTCGACAAACTCTGAGAGTGGGAGGGTTCTGGTGAGAGGTACAGAGGGGCCCAAGGATTGTGGGTCCAATTGTCTGGACCCCCTTTTTTGAGCTTGGGGGAGCATGCTATTTGGCTTCAGGAGAGGCTAGGAAGAGAGGAGAGGTGAATTTTCTGAGGCTCCCTGATTTAACTAAATGCCCTGGTATAGGTAAAATTGTTCTGGGAGAAGGTGGAGTAAGGCAATTAACTAGTCCTGAGCAACACACCTAAGGAAGGGGGACATTACAACCTGCTTGGTAGGCTTCCAACAGCATATTTAGGGTTCCCAGCAAGGTGTGGGTGCTAACTCTTAAAGAGACTGAGAGTCATTATTTTCTGTGGTGAGTTGGTTTGGCAGAGTCCCATTGGAATCTTGGAGGGGAGCTCTCACACAGGCTTCCTGCTGCCCTGGGAAAGAGAGAAATGAGGAAGGGAGAAAGGGGGAAGGACAGATTCCTAAGCAGTTTATTCAGATGTAAAGAGAACTCCTTGCTTGAGGGCTTATCTGTTTGTTTGTTTGTTTGGTTTGCTTTTGTTGTTGTTCATTTGTTTTCTTGTGTTTCCTTCCTTTCATCCTTCACCAAGCTTTTTTTTTTCTTTTTCTTTTTTTCTATGAAGTGCTGCAGGCAGTGTTTTCTGTTTGTTGTGCTTCCTCATCCTCAATTTCCTCTTTTTTGTGTATACTGATTTTCACTTCAAATGCTATCACTTTTCCTTTACATCTATCTTCCATCTTCTGTTGTTGCTCTTACATTCTGCCTCTCTTTGTATAGCCCTGAATTTTTCTGACTTTTTATTTCTAACACCTCTATTCTGTTTTCTATCTTTTATTCACTTTTTTGTTATTGTCCTTTTTCTCTTTCCCTCTCTTCTGTTCACACTGGCTTTTTAATTCATATTATATTTTGCTCCATATTCAGTTTCCCATCTCATTGTAGGCTCTCCACTTTCTTACTGTTATAACTCTACACAGCGTACATGAGTTTAATATTCATTCTCCTATGTCTTACATGGTTCTTCTGCTAATATTTACTATTAATACTGCTTTTATACATTTTCTTTTCTTACCTTTTTTACTTTCCTTGGCCCTAATCATTTTCCTTCAAGGGACCTTAGGCAACAACAGGGAATAGAATAAGCAGAACAAAATGTCAAAGAGAAGACAACACACACACAAACAGCATCTAAATAAACCCCAAGACTAGATGGAGAAACTAATCAACTGAACAAATCCATCAAGATAAAATGATGACCAGACAGCAACAAAAAATTACAAACTATACCAATAACCAGGAAGACATGGCTAAAGCAATTGAACAAACTAAAAAACAGGAAGAGGAGCAGAACATCAAACATAATATCAAAGTTCTCCAGAAAAATATCATGGGCCAAGTTAATGAAGACAAGGAAGAGATTAAGGATATTAAGAAAACACTTGCAGAGCATACAGAAGAAATTGTAAACATACCCAAAAGATTACAGGTATGATGGTGATGAATAGCACAATCCTAGAAACCAAAACTACACTCTCAGCAACTAACAGCAGATTTGAAGAGACAGAGGAAAGAATTAGTGATATGGAAGACCAGTACCTCTGAAATCAAACAGCAGAATTGATAGATAAAAAGATAGAAAAAAATCCAGCAGGGTCTTAGGGACCTTAATGACAATGAAAAATAAAAACATAACAATGCACATTATAGGCATCCCAGAAGGTGAAGAGAAGGGAAAGGGGACTAAGGGATACTGGAGGAAATAATGCCGGAAAACTTCCCAAACCTATTGAGAGACATGGATGTACATGTCCTGAAAGCACAACACACCCAAAACAGCACAAATCCCAACAGGCCTACCCCAAAACATATACTTGCTAAATTAGCCAATGCTCAAGACAATGAGAAAATACTGAAGGCAGCAAGAGAAAAGAGAACCATCACATACAAGAGAAGCTCAATAAGATTAAATGCCGATTTCTCATCTGAAACCATGGAGGCAAGAAGGCAGTGGTATGACATAGTCAAGGTACTAAAAAAAAAAAACATTTCCAGCCAAGAATACTCTACACAGCAAAGCTGGCATTCAAAAATGATGGAGAGTTTAAAATATTCACAGATAAACAGAAACTAAGAGAGTATGCCAACAAGAAACCTGTCCTTCAAGAAATACTAAAGGGAGTTCTGCAGGAGTAAAAAAAAGAACAGGAGAGACAGATTTGGAGGAGACAGTAAGAAAAACCAAAAGGACAAAAAGAGAAATAAAAACAACAGATAACATACACAATTTCAAAGAAAATATGGTTAATGAAAGTAATTTCTTGAGAGTAATAACACTGAATGTCAATGGATTAAACTCATCTGTCAAGAGACACAGATTGGCAGAATGGATAAGGAAACAGGACCCATGGATATGCTGTCTACAAGAAACCCATCTTAGACCCAGGCATTCAAGGAAGTTGAAAGTGAATGACTGGAAAGCAATCTTACAAGCAAACAACAAAAAAGGACAGGAGTAGCTATATTAATATCAGACAAAATAAACTTTAAATGCAAAATTATTGTGAGAGACAAAAATGGACACTACATATTAGTAAAAAGGGGAATCTTTCAAGAAGAAAGAAGAATCATAAATATTTATGCTCCTAACCAGGGCCTCTCCAAATATGTGAAGCAAACACTGGATAAACTAAGTAAAGGAATAGATGCCTCTACAATTATGGGGGGGGGGGGACTTTCATGGACATTATCAATTAGATGGAACATCTCAACAAAGAATCAATAAAAAAATAAAGGCATTGAACAATATATTAGTGGATCTGGACCTAACAGACATATATAGAACATTACATTCAAATACAGCAGGATATACATTCTTCTCAAGTGCACATGGATCATTCTCCAAGATAGACCACATGCTAGGCCACAGAGAAAGGCTCAATGAATTCAGAAAGATTGAAATCATAAAAAAAAATAATTACTCCAACCACAGTGGAATGAAGCTGGAAATCGGCAAGGGTGAAAGGACCAGATTAGGCAAAAAGATATAGAAGTTAAGCAACACACACTTAGATAAAGAGTGGGTCAAGGAGGGAATCTCAAAAGAAATCAGTAACTACCTTGAAACCAATGAAAACAACAACACAACATATCAAAACTTATGGAGTGCAGCAAAAGCTGTACTGAGAGAGATTCATAGCCATAAATTCATACATCAAAAAAGAAGAAAGAGCCAAAATTGAAGACCTTACTGCACACTTGGAGGAATTAGCAAAAAAATAACAAATTAACCCCAAACGAAGAAGAAAGAAAGAACCAATATAGGAGCAGAACTAAATGAAATGGAAAATAAGGTGGCACTAGAAAAAATAAAACCAAGAGCTGCTGGAGGGGCACTGAGGAGTTGGCCTCAGGCTCGAGGCTGGCTGGGCCCAGGGACCTGGGTGGAGAGGTTTTCTGGAAGCGCAGCCTTAGGGTGCTGGTGGCCACGAAGGTGTAGGTGAGCAGCGCCCCAAAGCAGATGAACTGCACCAGTGCATAGAAGTCCAACACCAGCGCCAGGAGGGCTGTGAGGACCCCAAACACCAGGGTGCCCACCACGGGGACCTGAGTCCTGGGGTGCACGTGGTCAAATACCTGCAAGAACAGCCCATCAGCCGCCATGGCATAGACCAAGGGAGGCAGGAAGAAGAGGTTGCTGAGCAGGACCATGATAATGGCTGCAGTAGAGGGGCGGGAGTGAGGGGCCTGTCAGCAAGGGTGTGTGAGCCTGGCTGAGTATGGGTGCTCAGTTACAGACCCACTGGAAAATTTGGGAAGGTGGTGAGTGGGAGTGGAGGATTGTCTAATCATCACAGCCCTCCTGGGACAGTTACACAGCAGGGGTCAACCCGGGAAGCCCAGGACATGAGGCTGCCTCTCCCCCCACCACCCCACCCAGTTCCCACCCTGCAAGGTGCTGCTTCCTCACCGCAGATGGAGCCCGCTGCCATGATGAAGCCGGCCCAACTGTAGCCCCGCTGGTAGAAGGCTTCGGTGAGCGCCGATTGTGGATCGAGGCTGTGCCAGGGAACCATGAGGGTGAGCACAGTGGACACCAGGGTGTAGGCCGTGGCCGCCAGGCCGAGAGAGATGGCGATGGCCATGGGCACGGCCTTCTGCAGGTTCTGGGCATTTTCACTGGAGGTGGCGATGTCTTCGAAGCCCACGAAGGTGTAGAAGCAGATGGCAGTGCCAGCCATGATGCCTGAGAAGCCAAAGGGCACAAAGCCACCCTCCTCGGCACTTCAGTTTTCCAGGCTGGCCAGGGAGAAACCCAGTATGATGATAAAGATGATGACACAGAGGCTGACGAGCGTGAAAGTGTAGTTGAGCCAGGAGGAGACACGGGCTCCACAGGAGACAAAGGCAGTGGCAAGAAGAATGATGCCTGAGGCCAGGAAGTCTGGGTACCAGGCCAGGAAGGGCACCTGCCAGGTGCTTATGTGGGTCTCAGTGAGGTAGCGAATTTGGTGACCAAACATGGCATCCAGGTAGCCACTGCAGGCTTGCGTCACCAGGGCACCATCGAGGAGGTCCTCAAGCAGTACGGTCCAGCCAACGCTAAGCCCCCTCTTGATATAGATGTGGAGTGGACACAATCATTCCAAGGTCCACAGGATGGAGGAATAAAATATGGATTAGAGTGGACTTACTGATACTTTATTCATGAACTATTGTGATTAGTAATCGAAGAAAATGTGGCATTGGTGTGGAGAAAGTGGCCATGGTGGCTGCTGGGGGTGGGGAATGGGAGGAAGAGATGAGATGTGGAGGTGTTTTCGGGACTTGAAGCTGTCCTGGGTGATGCTACAGGGAGAGTTACCGGACATTGTATGTCCTCCCATGGCCCACTGGGTGGACTGTGGGAGTGTGGGCTATGATGTGGACCATTGACCATGAGATGCAGCGGTGCTTAGAGATGTGTTCACCAAATGCAATGAATGTCTCATGATGATGGAGGAGATTGTTTCTATGGGGGCGGGGGAGTGGGGAGAAGGGGTTGGGGGTATATGGGGACCTCATATTTTTTCATGTAATATTTTAAAAATAAAGACAAAAAAAAAAAAGACACTCCATGAAAAGAGTAATCAAAAGAGAGCAGGAGTCATTATATTATTCTCAGACAAAATACACTTTATTCTTTTTTAAGATTTATTTATTTAATTTATTTCTTACCCTCCCATTCCCTCGTTGTCTGCTCTCTGTGTCCACTCACTGTGTGTTCTTCTGTGTCTGCTTGTATTCTCATTAGGCACTCCAAGAACTGATCCTGGGACCTTCCTGAGTGGGAGAGAGGCAATTACTCTCTTGTGCCACCTCAACTCCCTGTTCTGCTATGTCTTCTTATTTTCTCTCCTCTGTATCTCTTGTTGCATCATCTTGCTGCACCAGCTCTCCCCGTTGGCCAGCACTTCTGCATGGCATGGCTTTCCTGTGCTGGGTGGCATTCCTACACAGGGCGGCACTCCTGAGCAGGGCGACACCCCATGTGGGCCAGCTCACTGCATGGGCCAGCTTGCCCTCACCAGGAGTCCCTGGGCATTGAACTCTAGACCTCCTATATGGTAGACGGGAACCCAATTGGTTGAGCCACATCCATTTCCCTAAAATACACTTTAAATAAAAAGATTGGGGAGTGGATGCGGCTCATATAGTTGAACTCCCACCTCCTACATGTTCCTGGTGCTTCCTGAAAAAACAAAAACAAACAAATACCAAAACAAACGAAAAAAACAACTCAGGGAAGTCGATGTGGCTCAGTGGTTGAGCCCTGGCTTCCCATATACGAGGGCTTGGGTTCAATCCCCAGCCCACGGTATCTCAAAAAAAAGAAAAATTACACAAGACTAAGAAGGGTATTATATATTGATAAAAAATTCAGTCCAACAAGGTATAACTATTATTAACATATATGCAGCTCACAACAGAGTCCCAAAAATATGATGATAAAATGGAAAAAATTAGAAGAAGAGTCTGCAATAAAAGTTGGAAAATTCAATACTCAAATTTCAATAATTAACAGAGCATCTAAACAGAAAACCAATAAGGAAATAGAGGACTTGATCAACATTATTAACCAGTTAGACATAATGGATGTATTTAGTACACTCCACCAAAGAGCAGAATGCACATTGTTCTCAAAGACCCATGGAACATTTTCCAGGATACACCACACATTAGGCCACAAATAAAATCTTCATAAGTTTTAAAACATTGAAATCATACAAACTATCTTCTCAGACCACAAAGGAATAAAGCTAGAAATCAAGAATAGATGGAAAACTGGAAAATGTTTAAATACATGGAAATTAAATGTCACACTATTAACCAATCAATGGGTCAAAGAATAAATCACAAAGGAAATTAGGAAATACTGTGAATTGAATGAAAATAAAAACACAACATACCAAAACATATGAGATGAAGGGAAGGCAATACTCAGAGGCAAATTTATAGCTCTAAATGTCTACATTGAAAAACAAAGGTTGCAAAACAATAATCTAACTTCAGGAAGCAGATGTGGCTCAAGCAGTTAGGCACCCGCCTACCACACGGGAGGTCCCAGGTTCAATTTCCAGTGCTTCCTAAAGAAGATGAGCAAGACAGCAAGCTGACACAATGAGGAGACAAAATGAGAGACCCAAGAAGCATGGAGTAGAGGTGGCTCAAATGATTGGGTGCCTCCCTCCCACATAGGAGGTCCTGGGTTCAGTTCCCAGTGCCTCCTAAAAAGAAGACTGTTGCAGGAACCTGTATGAATGCAGAAGTGAAAAGAAAAACACAAAAGACACGACACAATGGGGCTCAGGGGACCATCATCTCCAAAGAAATGAGGTTTAATGTGACTAGAAAGTATCCAACACTCTTCTCCATCCTTTGTAATAACAAAAGCATACCCTTGACCCCACACTTTTACCATAGCAGCATACCACATATTATCTAAAAGCCTTTTATAATATATCAGTTGTTGAAGATTTTTACAGGGTCCTGATTTTTCTTCCCAGAACCATCCAGCTGCTGATGTATGAATATTAGTCTGAATGTTAAGAGTGTTCAGAGTGCAAAGGGCTTTGCTTAATATAACTGCTGGCAGAAAATCATTACTTAAACCCATCTCTGTTATGCCTATGGGGGATGCCCCTTCAGAAGACGAGCAGACACCAAGAGTACACAACAGAGACACAGAAATCAGACAGTGAGTGCAAACAATGTGCAGAGGGATAATAAATAAATAAATAAATAAATAAATAAATAAATAAATAAGCAAATAAATGAATACCTTACTTCACACCTAAAGAAACTGAAAAAGAAGACCAAACTAAACCCAAAGTTAATAGAAAGAAGGACACAGTAAACAGTAGAGTGGAGATAAATGAAAGAAAGACTAAAACAATATAGAGAATCAATAAGTCAAAGTTTGGGTTTTTGAAAATATCAACAAAATTGATAAACCTTTAGCCAGACTGACAAAAAGAAAGAGAGAACACAAAAAAACTAAAACCAGGAGTGAAAGTTTAGACATTACTATGACCTTACTGGAAATAAAAACGTTTATAAAAGGGCACTAGGAACAATTACAGCCCAACAAAGTAAAAATCTGGATAAATGGACCAATTCCTTGAAATACACAAATTACCTAATCTGTTGTGAGAATAGAAAATCTCAACAGACCTATAACAAGAAAAGAGATTGAATCAATAATTTTAAAAACCTCCCAACAAAGAAAAGTCAATTACCAGATGGTTTCACTGCTGAATTCCAGTGAACATTTAAAAAATATTTAACACCAATCATTCTCCAACTCTTCCAAAAAGTAGAACAGGAGGGATTACTTCCTAACTGATTCTATGAGGCTGGCATTAGTGTGATACCAAAGAAAGATAAAGACAACACAGTAAAAGAAAATTACAGACTAATATCCTTATGAATATAGATGAAAAAATCCTCAACAAAACACTGGTAAACTGAATACAACAGTATATTAAAAGGATTACACACTAGAGCCAAGTGGAATGTATTGGTTCAACATAAGAAAATTAATCAAGGTAATACCACATTTATAGAATGAGAAAAAAATACATGATCATCTCGATTTGTACGGAAATGGCATTTGACATCATTCAACATCTTTTCATGATAAAAACACTCAGAAAACTAGGAGTAGAAGGAATCTCTCAAAAAGATAAAAAAAACAAAAACAATTTTTTAAAAAAGAAGGGACATCTCTAAACATGAGAAAGAGCATTTACAAAACACCCACAGTAAATATCATACTCAATGGTGAAAAACCGAAAGCTTTCCCCCTAAGATCAGAAATGAGACAAGTATACCTGCTATCACCACTATTATTCAACATTCTACTGGAAATTCTAACCAGAGTAATCAGGCAAATTGGAAAGGAAGAAATCAAACTATCCCTATTCACAGACGATATGATGCTATAAATAAGAAATCCTAAAGAATTCACAAGAAAGCTGCTAGAATAGAAAAAATTAGCAAAGTTGAAGGATACAAGATAAACATACAGAAGTCACTTGGGTTTTTAGAGACCAGTAGTGGGCAATCTGTTAGGGAAATCAGTAAGTAACTCCATTTACAACAGCAACTAAAAACAAAAAACAAAAACAAGATGTGACAGTTTGAAACTGGGTATAACCCAGATAATTATATCCTTAGGGTTAATCCCTTCCTGTGGGTGTGAGACTCTTTGATTGGATTGGATTGGACTCAGTTGGAGGGCGTTTGGATTACATAAGTGAGGTGTGACCCAGGGTGGGTCTTGGTCCTCTTGCTGAATTCCTTTATAAGTAGAGGACTGAAAGTAGCAGACACACAGAAAAAGGTAGCGGAGACAGAAAAATCCTGCATGGCTGAGAGCTCCAAGAGAGAGGAGGCTAGAATCAGTGAAGTATATACTCAGAAAGAGGCCCAGGAGAGATTCAAAGTGAAGAGGTTTAGAAGAGAGGGAAGAGACAAGCAATATGCCTGATTGCCCACATCTGAGGACAGGGAGAAATTAAGCCTGAAGAAGGCAGAGACCCGGATGAGCAGGTGCCTCCATGTGTCTTCCCATGTGGAAGGAATCCAGGATTGCCAGCAACCAACATTCAGTGAGAGAGCATCTCTGATGATGCTTTGATTTGGATATTTTCATAGCCTAAGAACTATACGCTTTTAACCTAATAAATTTCCATTATAAAAGCCAACCCATTTTTGGTATATTTCTCCCAGCAGCCTTTGCAACCTAAAACACTAGGAATAAATTTAACCAAGGTGGTAAAAGACTTGTACACCGAAAACTAAAAAACATTGCTCACAGAAATTAAAGAAGATCTAAGTAAATGGAAAGACATCCCATGTTCATGGGTTGGTAAAATTAATATTGTTAAGATGTCAATACTGCCTAAAACAATTTACAAATTCAGTGTACTCCCTATCAAAATTCCAGCATCCTCGTTTGCAGAAATGGAAAAGCTTATATGAAAATTTATATGCAATTGCAAGGGACCTTGACTGGTCAAATCAGTCTTTAATAAGAAGAACAAAGTTGGAGAACTTAAACTTCACACAAAACATACTATAAACCTACAGTAACTATGTGGTGCTGCCATAAAGACAGACATACAGACCAATGGAATAGAATGCTGAATGCAGAGATAAATCCACACATTCTACAGGCAGTTGATTTTTAACAATTGTGCTGCGTCCATTCAACAGGGAAAGAATAGTTTCTTCAACGAATGGTACTACAACAACTGGAAATCCACATGCAAAAGAAAAGAATGTGTACCCCTATCTCTCACCATACACAAAAATTAATTCAAAATGGATCAGTGACCTAAATAGCAGAGCAAATACTATAAAACTTGTACAAGAAAACATAGGGAAATATTTTCACGGCCTGGAAATAGGTACTGGAGTTTTACATTTTATACCCTAATCATAAAAAACAAAAGAAAAAATAGATTAAATGAGCTTCATCAAAATTAAAATATTTTCTGCATTGTAGTACATATTATTTTCAAAAAAGTGAAATCATAACTTACAGAATGGTAGAGAATATTTGTCCCTATGTCTCTGATAAGGGTTTAATATCCAAAATATACAAAGAATTCCGACAACTCAACAAGAAAAAGACAAATGCCCCAATTAAAAAGGAGGCCAAGAATGTGAATAGATATTTCTCCAAAAAAGAAATTCAAATGGTGTTTAAGTTTCCTCATTGCTAAAGCAAACACCTTACAATGGGTTAGCTTAAACTATGGGAATTTATTGGCCCACACTTTTGAGGCTAGGAGAAGTCCAATATAAGGCATATAAGGCATCATGAAGGTGATGTTTTCTCCCAGAAGACACCGGTGTTCTGCAGTAGACTGATGTTGCTGCCTGTGGTCCTTGGTCCATGGCTTTTTTGTCATGGCAATTCCCATGGCAGCCTCTCCTGGCTTCTCTTTTTCTTCTGGGTTTCATTAATGTTCAGCTTCTGGCTCCACCCTCTGGCTTTTTCTCTCTGTGTGAACTTCCCTATAAGGTCTTCAGTAACAGGATCAAGATCCACCCTGATTCAGCTGAGCCATACCTTAACTGAAGTAACCTGATCCAAAAATCCTATTTACAAAGGTTCACACATACAGAATAGATGAAGTTTAAGAACATATTTTCTGGTTGAGAGAGGGGCGGGGCAAGATGGTGGTTGAGTGAGTGCACCTTATAGTCTCTCCTGCAAAGAGGCAGCTGGGCAGCATTGGAAATTCTTCAGGACCAGCCTGTTTCGGGATTTTGCAGGGCAGGAGGTGTCTGGACATCAATTTGGTGGGAAGTTAACAGAGAAAATTCATGTAAAAGATAAAATTGAGGCTCTCTTACACAGAGTTGGGGGCTGCAGGCAGAGTCACAGCACCAGTGTCATGGTGGTGATTCCTGGAGGTTCTGTGGTGCTGGGGAATTCGTGAGCCCTGGGCGGGCTGTTTGGGGGCTTATGGGGCAAGAGGCCTTCCCAAACTGATTTGGTGGGACAGATGGGAGTTTTTTGTGAGGCGGGGAATTTTTTATTTCGGACACGAGTGGTGGCGCTTCTGGCTACAGCCTGGCCCCCAAGTCCGGCTGCCAATCTGCAGCGGCCTTAAATCACTAGTAGTGAAGAAACGTCCCCAGGAGGCTGTTTCAGGGGCTTGCGGGGTGGGAGGCATCTGGAAGCCGATTAGGGGAATCTTTTGCAAGGTGTGGGATTTTCGGTTTCTGACACTGATATTAGCACTTCCAGGTAGAGCCCCGCCCCCTAGGCCTGGCTGCGGATCTGAAGCATCCTTAAATTGGCTGCAATATAAAGGCGCCGCCAACTGGCTGTTTCAGGGGCTTGCAGGGTGGGAGGTGTCCTGAAGCAAATTGGAGATACAGCCACAGAAGAGACCCTAGTGAGAGGGGGAACTGCAGGTTTCTGACACATAGGTCAGAGTTTGCAGATGTGACCTCCCCCATAGGGCTGACACCCAGCTGCGGGGATCCCTGAAGGCTGTGTTGCACTGCAATGCTCCCAGGCTCCCTGTTAACCGGATTTGAGGTTGCCAAGTCTGTGTCACCTAAACCCTGGTGGCCCACAACCCAGAGACTCATACCTCTTGAGTCTGCAATATCACAGACTTTCCATCCCTGAATCCACCACGCCCTGAGGTCCATCTGAGGTCCTTGATTGTCCTAGCCCTCAACATTTGCAATTTTTAAATTTTAATTTTAATTTTTTTTTTTCTTTTTTATTGTCCTGGTTGCTAAAATTGCATTATCTCCTAGTCTTTTCTCCCATTGTATCCCCCAAGGTCTTTTTTTTTTCATTTATTTAGGGTTTTTTCTGTTGTTGCTGTTGTTGTTGTTCTGTATCTTCTTTTCTTTTCCTTACTTGTTCCCCTACCTTTTCTTTACCCACCCCCCTTTTCTTTCTTTCTTTCGTCTCTTTTTTTTTTCTCTTCTCTTGTCCCTCATTTTCTTCTTATTTTATTTTATCTTAATTATACAATAGGTGCTGCAGGGAACACCTCACATTTGCTGGGTTTCCTCATCCTTCATTGCCTCATTTCTGTGTGAATTGATTTTGGCTACCTACACTATCCCCATTCCCCTACATCTTGATATCCTCCATCATCTACTGTCTCTCCTATATTCCACCTCCCTTTCTTTGATCCACAAAGTGTCTAACTTTTAATTTCTAATACCTTTGTTTTGTTTTCTGTCTTTTATCCACTCTTTTTTTTTTTAAAGATTTATTTATTTATTTATTTAATTCCCCTCCCCTCCCCTGGTTGTCTGTTTTCTGTATCTTTTTGCTGCGTCTTGTTTCTTTGTCCGCTTCTGTTGTCGTCAGAGGCACAGGAAGTGTGGGCGGTGCCATTCCTGGGCAGGCTGCTCCCTCCTTCGCGCTGGGCAGCTCTCCTTATGGGGTGCACTCTTTGCGCGTGGGCTCCCCTATGCGGGGGACACCCCTGTGTGGCAGGGCACTCCTTGCGCGCATCAGCACTGCGCATGGGCCAGCTCCACACGGGTCAGGGAGGCCCGGGGCTTGAACCGCGGGCCTCCCATGTGGTAGACGGACGCCCTAACCACTGGGCCAAAGTCCATTTCCCTATCCACTCTTGAAACTATTGTCTTTCTTTTCTCTTTCCCTCTCTCAGGAAAACACTAGCTTTTTAATTCATACTATATTCCTCCCATATTCAGTCGACTACCTCATTATAGGTACTCTGCTTACTGCTATAACTCTACACAACTTACATGAATCTAATATCCATCCTCCCAGATCTCATATTGTTGCTCTGTTAACATTTATTACCAATAATCCTTTACACATTTTCCTTGCTTACACAATTGCCTTTCCCTTGCTCTAATACTTTTGTCCAAAGTGAACTCAGCCAGCAATAAGAAATTAGAATAAGAAGAACAAAGTGACAAAGAGAAGATATAACACTTACACAAAAATAACAGCTAATTAATCCCCAAGACTAGATAAAGAAGCTAAGGAATTGATTAAACCTGTCAAGATAAAATGATGACCAGACAGCAACACAAATCTACAAACCAAACCAGTAATCAGGAAAAAATGTCTGAATCCAATGAACAAACTAAAAACCAAGAAGGGGAGCAGAACATTGCAGAAGTAATTAAAGATCTCAGAACATATATCAGAGACAAATTTAATGAAGTAAAGGAAGAGGTTAACAATATGAAGACAACACTTGGAGAGGAAATTGCAAACATACACAAAAAGATAACAGATATGATGGGAATGAACACCACAGTTCAGGAAATCAAAAATACACTCGCAGCAAATAGCAGCAGATTAGAAGAGGCAGAGGAGAGAATTAGCAATGTGGAAGACAGTACAATGGAAATCAAACAAATAGAAGAATTGATCAATGAACAGATAGAAAAAATCCAGCTAGGACATAGGGACCTGAATGACAATGCAAAACGCACAAATATACGTATTATAGGCATCCCAGAAGCAGAAGAGAAGGGAAAGGGGTCAGAAGGAGTGTTGCAGGAAATAATGGCTTAAAACATCCCAAATGTACTGAAAGAGACAGATGTACATATCTAAGAAGCACAACGCACCCCAAACATCATAAACCCCAATAGGCCCACCCCAAGACATATACTTGTCAAATTATCCAATGCTCAAGACAAAGAGAAAATTCTAAAAGCAGCAAGAGAAAAGAAAACCATCACATACAAGGGAAGCTCCATAAGATTAAGTGCTGATTTCTCATCTGAAACCATGGAGGCAAGAAGGCAGTGGTATGATATAGTCAAGGTACTAAAAGAAAAAAATTTCCAACCAAGAATACTCTACCCAGCTAAACTAGCATTCAAAAATGATGAAGAGTTCAAAATATTCACAGATAAACAGAAATTGGAAGAGTATGTCAACAAGAAACCTCCCCTTCAAGAAATTCTAAAGGGATTTCTGCAGGAAGAAAGGAAAAAACAGGACAGGCAGAGTTGGAGGAGAGTGTAAGAGCAACAAAAAAGACAAAAAGAGAAGAAAAACAAACAAACAAACAAAATATGACAAACACAAGTCCAATCAAAATATGGCTTACATAAATAATTCCTTGAAAGTAATAACACTGAATGTCAATGGATTAAACTCACCTATCAAAAGATTCAGACTGGGACAGTGGACAAGGAAATATGACCCATCTATATGCTGCCTACAAGAGACACATCTTAGACCCAGAGATTCATGGAGGCTGAAAGTGAATGGTTGGAAAACAATCTTACAAGCAAACAATAACCAAAAAAAGGCAGGAGTAGCTATATTAATATGAGACAAAATAGACTTGAAATGCGAAACAATTGTGAGAGATAAAGAAGGATACTACCTATTAGTGAAAGGGACAATCTCTTAAGAAGAACGAACAATCATAAATATTTATGCTCCTGACAAGGGCACCTCTAAATACATGAGGTAAATGCTGGGAAAGTTAAGTGAAAGAATAGATGCATCTACAATTATAGTGGGGGATTTTAATACACCACTATCAACTCTGGACAGAACATCTCAAAAGAGAATCACTAAAGAAACAAAATATTTGAACAGTATATTAGAGGAGCTGGATCTAATAGACATATACAGATCATTACACCCAAACACAGCAGGATATACAATTTTCTCAAGTCCACATGGATCATTCTCCAAGATAGACCATATGCTAGGCCACAAAGAAAGGCTTAATGAATTCAGAAAGATCAAAATCATAAAAAATAATATCTCTGACCACAGTGGAGTGAAGCTGGAAATCTGCAAAGGTCAGAGGCCCAGATTTCACACCAAGATATGGAAATTAAACAGCACACTCTTAGAAAAACAGTGGGTCAAAGAGGAAATCTCAAAAGAAATCAATGACTACCTTGAAACAAATGATATTGATAACACAACATACCAAAACTTATGGGATGCAGCAAAAGCGGTACTGAGAGGGAAATTTATAGCCATAAATTCATACATCAAAAAAGAAGAAAGAGCAAAAATTGAAGAACTAATTGCAAATTTGGAGGAATTAGTAAAAAAACAACAAAGTAATCCCACAGGAAGAAGAAAGAAAGAAATAACAAAGATAAGAGCAGAATTAAATGAAACAGAAAATAAGAAAGCACTTGAAAAGATAAACAAGACCAAGAGCTGGTTTTTTGAGAAGATCAATAAAATTGACAAACCCTTAGCGAGACTAACAAAGAAAAAAAGAGAGAATATGCAAATACACAAAATGAGAAATGAGAAAGAAGATATCACCACTGACCCCACAGAAATAAAGACTATCATAAGAGGATATTTTGAAAAACTATATTCCAACAAAAATGACAATTAAGAGGAAATGGACAAGCTCCTAGAAACACATAAGCAGCCTATATTGATGAAAGAAGAAACTGATGATCTCAACAAACCAATCACAAGTAAAGAGATAGAATCAGTCATTTAAAACCTCCCAACTAAGAAGAGCCCAGGGCCAGATGGCTTCACAGGTGAATTCTACAAAACATTCCAGAAAGAACTAACACCAATCCTGCTGAAACTCTTGCAAAAAATTGAAACAGAAGGAACATTGCCTAACTCATTCTATGATGCCAACATTACCCTAATACCAAATCCAAACAAAGACACCACAAGAAAGGAAAATTACAGACAAATTTCTCTAATCAATCTAGACGAAAAATACTTAACAAAATACTTGCTAATCGTATTCAACAACACATTAAATGAATTATACACCACAGCCAAGTGGGATTCATTCCAGGTATGCAAGAATGGTTCCACATAAGAAAATCAATCAATGTAATACACCATATAAACAGATTGAAGGAAAAAAATCACGATTATATCTATAGATGCAGAAAAAGCATTTGACAAAATACAGCACCCTTTCTTGATAAAAACACTCCAAAAGATCGGAATACAAGGAAATTATTTGAACATGATAAAGAGTATATATGAAAAACCCACAGGCAACATCGTTGACAATGTAGAAATCCTAAAATCATCCCCTATAAAGTCGGGAACAAGACAAGGATGCCCACTGTTTCGCCTTCTATTTAACATTGTCTTAGAAGTACTGGCTCGAGCACTGAGACAAGAACCAGATATAAAAGGCATTCAAATTGGAAGGGAAGAAGTCAAAATTTCATTATTTGCAGATGACATGATCCTATATATAGAAAACCCTGAGAGATCTTCAACAAAGCTCCTAGAACTCATAAATGAGTTTAGCAAAGTCGCAGGTTATAAGATCAATGCGCAAAAATCAGTAGCATTTCTATACACTAATAATGAGCAAGATCAGGAGGAAATCAAGAAACAAATACCATTCACAATAGTAAATAAAAAAATCAAATACTTAGGAATAAATTTAACTAAAGAGGTAAAAAACTTATACATCGAGAACTATACAAGATTGTTCAAGGAAATCAAAGAAGACCTAAATAAATGGAAGAATATTCCCTGTTCATGGATAGGAAGACTGAATATTATTAAGATGTCTATCCTACCAAAACTGATCTACACATTCAATGCAATCCCAATAAAAATCAACACAGCCTTCTTTAAGGAACTAGAAAAACTAACTATGAAATTTATTTGGAATAAAAAGAGGCCCCGAATAGCCAAAGACATATTGAAAAAGAAAAACGAAATAGGAGGAATCACACTTCCTGACTTCAAAACATACTACAAAGCTACAGTAGTGAAAACAGCATGGTACTGGCATAAGGAGAGACACACAGACCAATGGAATCGAATTGAAAGTTCAGATATAGAACCTCATGTATATAGCCATATAATATTCGATAAAGCCACCAAACCCTCTCAACTGGGAGAGAATGGCCTATTCAACAAATGGTGCCTGGAGAACTGGATAGCCATATGTAGAAGAATGAAAGAGGATTACCATCTCACACCTTATACAAAGATCAACTCAAGATAGATCAAAGACCTAAATATAAGAGCCAAGACCATAAAGACCTTAGAAAGCAGTGTAGGGAAACATCTACAGGACCTTATAATAGGAAATGGCTTCATGAATATCACACCAAAAGCACGAGCAGCAAAAGAACAAATAGATAAATGGGACTACCTCAAAATTAAAGCCTTCTGCACCTCAAAGGAGTTTGTCAAGAAAGTAAAAAGGGAACCCACACAATGGGAGAAAATATTTGGCAACCATATATCTGATAAGAGACTTATAACTTGCATATATAAAGAACTCATATATCTCGAAAACAAAAAGATAAACAACCCATTTAAAAAATGGGAAAAAGATTTAAACAGACACTTCTCCAAAGAAGAAATACAAATGGCTAAAAAGCACATGAAAAAATGCTCCAAATCCCTAGCTATCAGGGAAATGCAAATCAAAACTACAATGAGATACCATCTTACTCCCATAAGATTGGCAGCCATGAAAAAAACAGTAGAATACAAATGCTGGAGAGGATGTGAAGAAAGGGGAACACTCATCCATTGCTGGTGGGAATGCAGAAGGATCCAACCATTCTGGAGGACAGTTTGGCAGTTTCTCAAAAAATTATCCATAGATTTGCCATATGACCCAGCAATACCACTGCTGGGTATATACCCATCAGATCTGAAAACAAGGACACAAACCGATATATGTACACCAATGTTCATAGCAGCATTGTTCACCATCGCCAAAAGTTGGAATCAATCCAAAAGTCCATCAACAGATGAGTGGATCAATAAAATGTGGTATATACACACAATGGAATACTACTCAGCTGTAAGAACCAATACACTACAATCACACGTGATAACATGGATGAACCTTGAGAATCTTATGTTAAGTGAAGCAACCCAGGCATTGAAGGACAAATACTATATGACCTCAATGATATGAAATAAGTTAACTGCCTCAGAGAGCTAGAGTCTGGAAAAGTGGCTTACTGGAAATCGGGGGGTGGAGGAAGGATGTGAGTTAATGTCTGTAGGGGTGGAATCTGTGATGAGCTGGGAGTAAGTATGAGCACAAAGAAGGGACAAAATGGGGGCAAGGGGTTACCTTCGGGTGGGGTTTTCTGGGTTTGAGGGGGGCTGGGGATGGGAAGAGGGGTAATATGGTCCAAGAAATAGGTGGGAGGGAGGGACAACATACAAACATGGGAGAGTGCCAGAAGTTCGTTGAGAACTAAATGTTGAGTAAAACGTATCAAAGTATAAATAGGAGGGTCACCTGGTTAGGACGCTCAGGGGGTATGGTCTGATGCGGGACGGACTCCGGAGGGAATAGCTGAAGGCTCATTTTGCCAAGGTGGGTTCTACCATTGGGTGGGGTGGACCCATATCCTGGGGAAGACTAATGCCGTCGAATAGAGAGAACTGTATCTCTCGTGAGAAAGGACGGCTCCCAGGGCATTAGATTGGCAGGCGTTGTGGGCCCTAAGGGGAGGGGAAAATGGACGTGCAATGGATAGAACAAAGGTAAATAAGGGGGCAAAAGAGGAGTTATGTGAGAGTACACGAGGATGAATATAAAACAGCTAATATTACACCAAAAACATATAGGGGACGACAGACTAATAATGAAAACCATAAGACAAAACATAGGATAACTAAAAAATTTAGAAAACTGTACAACCTAAAGTATGGACCACATAGTAAGCACAAATGTTACCTTGTTTGAAAACTATAGTTTCGGAATCTGTACATCAGTTTCAGGAAATATGATATGAATAAGTTAAAAGATTATTGCTGAGGAAGGGAAAAGGTTTTATGCTGGATCTGGGGAAATACTGTATATTGTATATATGAATTTTGGTGATCTAAAACTCTTCTGAAGCTGACATTATGTTGGGATTCACTTTACGGGAAGTTTTGGATCACAGAGTGGTTCAACAATGGCAGCGGAGGAATACTGATATGGGATGTTATTGACAGGATATATATGGTTGACAGGGAGTTATACAGGGCATATGCCCAGGGTATATGGTAATGTCTATATATACTCATAGTGGAAACAATTAAAAACAACAGCTGGGGGGGTACTGGGCTCCTGGCCGGGGGGTCACTGTTGTGGGCCCTGGGAGAGCAGCGGCAATCCTCCAGGTGCAACGGCAAGAACCAGGAAGGAAGGAGGGCCCAACAGTGGGCTCTTGATACTAATGGCTACACTTTTGAGCCTATGCACCTGCAATAAGAACAAGGCCTAGAGTAGCATTGTGCCTGGGGGTTTCCTCCTGACAGCCTTCATGTTACTCAAATGTGGCCACTCTCACAGCCAAACTCAGCGTGTAGATGTGATGCATTCCCCCCAGCGTGGGACACGACACCCGGGGATGAGCCTTCCTGGCACCGAGGGATCACTACCACATACCAGCTGAAGAAGCAACTAGAAAATGACCTTGAATTAAAGATTCAATGCGGAACAGCAGAATATACCTGTCTACATATAATAACATGACTTCGGGAAGTGGTTTGACCTAATGTAAGGGGGAAATGGAAAGGAGAAATGAGATTATAAGGCTGTGAGTCTCTAAAAAAGAGTCTGGATGTTGTCAGAAGGAATACCCCTATGTACAACTGAACAGAGTCTAAGAGACAGATAAGGTAGATACAACCCCAGGTATTGGTTCTTTTGAGGGATAAAGAGACCCACGGGTTCTATGGTCATGGCAGAAGGGGTTCACTGCCATGACAGATGGCCCTTCTTTGGAGCTGGTGTTTCTGCGTGATGGAAATGGACTCAGAGGGGATCTCTTTTCACAAGACTTGCATGCTACTTTATTGGAATTGTAGTTGGTGCTGAGTTTAAGATATATGTAGGGGATTTGAATCTCTGGACTGATAATATGACACCCAGGCCCAGAGCCTCAACAGACTTCAGCTCCTACACTTTGACTTATTGGACTTACTCCACTCAGCTAACATGGAGTTGAAGAAGGTCAACCACCACAACATGGAGCCTAGAGTGTCTACAACTAGAAGCGGGAAGAGTGCATCCAGTACCCATGTGGAATCTAAGCCCTCACTTGACATAGGTGTGCAATGGACACAACCAATCCAATGTCCACAGAGGAAATGTGAAATGGGTATGGGAACGGTAGCCATGGGGGCTGCTGGGTGTGGGGAACGGGAGGAAGAGATGGGATGTGGAGGCGTTTTCGGGACGTGGAGTTGTCCTGGATAGTGCTTCACGGACAATTACAGGACACTGTAGATCCCCCCAGGGCCCACTGGATGGAACATGAGAGAGTCTGGCCTATGATGTGGACCATTGACTATGGGGTGCAGTGATGCTCAGAGATGAACTTACCAGGTGCAATGGATGTATCATGATGATGGGAGAGAGTGTTGCTGTGGGGGGAGTGGGGGGCGGGGGCGGTGGGGTTGAATGGGACCTCATATATATTTTTTTAATGTAATTAAAAAAGAAAAAAAAAGAAAAAAAAAAAAGATCAACACACAAAAATAGGTGCTGTTTATACACTGTACTACTATATGAACAAGCTGAGCAGGAAACCAAGAAAATAAATCCATTTACAACAGCAACAAAAAGATCAAATATCTAGGAATTAATTTAGCCAGAAATGGAAAGGATCATTCCTCTGAATATTACAAAACGCTGCTAAAATAAATCAAAGAAGACCTAAACAAATGGAAGAACATTCTGTATTCACAGATTGGAAGACTAAATATCATGAAGATGTCAATTCTACACAAACTGGTTTATAGATTCAACATAATCTCAATCAACATTCCAACACTCAACTTCACAGAAACAGAAAAGTCAATTACCAAATTTATTTGAAAGGGAAAGGGCACCCGAATAGCCAAAAACTTTCTAAAAAGAAGAGCAAGGTCAGAGGACTCATGCTTCCCTGACCTTGCAATGTGTTACAAATTTACAGTGGTCAAACAGCATGACATTAGCATAAAGATAGAAATATTAATCAATGGAATTAAAGTGAGACCCGCATCTCCATGGCCAACTGATTTTTGATAAGCTACCAAGTCCACTTTTCTGGGACAGTCACTTCAACAAATGGTACTGGGAAAGCTGGACATCTATAACCAAAAGAATGAAAGAGGATCCCTATCTCACTCTCTATACAAGAATCAACTCGAAATGGATAAAAAATGGTTGGACTTGGCCCAGTGGTTAGAGCATCCATCTACCACATGGGAGGTCCGTGGTTCAAACCCTGGGCCTCCTTGACCCGTGTGGAGCTGACCCATGTGCAGTGCTGATGCGCACAAGGAGTGCCGTGCCGTGCCACGCAGGGGTGTCTCCTGCGTAGGGGAGCCCCATGCGGAAGGAGTGCACCCCATAAGGAGAGCCACTCAGTGTGAAAGAAAATGCAGCCTGCCCAAGAATGGTGCCCCACACACGGAGAGGTGACACAGCAAGATGACACAACAAAAAGAAACACAGATACCCGGTGCCGCTGATAAGGACAGAAGCGGTCACAGAAGAATACACAGAGAGCAGACACCAGGGTGGTGGGGAATAAATAAATAAATAAATCTTTAAAAAAAAAAAAGAGTATGAATTTTAGTTTAGGATGATGAAAACAATCTGGAAATAGTAGAAATACACGATATTGTCAATGTACTTAATGTCAAAGATTGTCCACTTAAAATGATGTTTATATGTTAATATTTTATTACAATAAAATATATTATCATTACAGAAAGCCCTCCCCTTCTTATCTTCTTATAGAAATTGTTACAGAGAGTCATTCCTTTCTTCCAGAAATTGACCCTGAAGATACAGCTCTAACAGTACAAAAACGCAGGTGCAAAAGGCTATCCATTCAAGTGCTGTCTGTAATTGCAAATTACTGGAAGAATCCCAAAGGCCCATGCACGGTAAAGAAGCTGAATAATCTCTAGTGTGTCACCCAAAGGGAGAAAAGAGTGAGGATGATTTCTGTGAACAGATGGATTGATTTCCAGAACATATTATTAAGAGACTTTTTAAAAGGCATCTATGCTACCTTTTGTGTAATAAAGAAAGGATCTAATTTTTTTTAAAGAAAGGATACTGCATTACATTTTTTTGTGGAGGCATTTCAGGACAAGGGATGTCAGTTATGTTTAGGCAACGTTAGGGGTGAGGAGTGGAGGAGATGTCAGCCCAGCAGGAGATGGAAACCCACCTGAGAAGGTCCTCAGACAAATATCAGAAGGGGCCACAGAGGCCGGCTAAGGCACAGGGTTCCAAGTGCCACCGTCTTCTCTAGACGTGCACCTTCCCATTGAGCAGTGGAGCCAGGTGGGCCGCAGCTGCCCTGAGGCCCAATTGCACCAGCCACATAGAAAACACACAGAAGGTTCTGGGCGAGGAGGATGCCTGTTCTGGTTTGGTTCAGTGCGGCTGGGTTTGGTGGTCGTTTGGCTCTAAACAAGTGAGCATTCTTTCACACCAACTTTCTCACTTTCAGACATACAGGAAGAGCTAAGTGGAAAAGACACTTGGACTTAGGAACTAACTCAGCCCCAGGGAGTTCATGATGGTCGCCTAGAGACACGGGATAGCGACTAGCGGGGTGCTGGGTCGGGGTCCCCCAGAGTTCTCCACGCCTAACTAAGCCGAAATGGGCCTCTGAGGGGGTGCCCCATGCTGGACGGCTGCAGCTTCTCCCAGGAGGCTACTTGCCCTCCTCGCAAAGGCTGTATTTGTAGCTAGACGTTCAGAACTTCCAGCATTTGTTCAGCGTTTGGTTGCAGGGACTCCCCTCCCCATCCCTGCCAAACTTCCAGACTCAACTCATTAGAGGCCTCCAGACCTCTAATGCACGCGTTGGGATGCATTCACCGCAAGTGCCTGCTGAGGTAGGAAGTGGGTGGCTAAAGAGTGGGCCTTAACCCCGCCCCCCAGGGCACCCCGTGACCCAGCGCCAGGCACTTACCTGGTGGCCTGGGCTTCCTTATCTGTGAACACAGAGCTTCCCGGGAACGCTGGTCTTGATCTTGTAAAGAAGGGTAGGGTGGACAATCTTGGTGCGTGCGTGGGGGAGGGGTGCGTGGATGACTGCGGGGCGGGGCCGTCTGCAGACCCGGGGAGGTCCTTGTGCGGGGTCCGGACCTGGGAGGGGGGACAGCGGGACCGGACGTTGGTGCGGTGTGCGGGGTCCGGGCCACCTGCTGGGGGCAGGGAGGCGGCGAACCGGATCCCGGCCCCAGGGAGGGGCGGGCCCTGCGCACAGGCGGGGCGGGGCGGGCGCAGAGCGGCGGCGCCGGCGGCAGCAGGTGGGTCGCGGGCGGCAGTGCGGGTAGGGCTGAGACCCGGCGGGGGAGTGAGGGGTCGAAGGCTCCGGTGCTTGGAGACAGGGACGCAGCGGAGTTGGCGGCACGGAGAGGTGCCCGGGGCGTCAGCTTTGGGGCCCGGGGCTCGGTGCGTTGATTCCCCAGCCTGGCGCAAGGGGTGGAGACTGACCGCCATTGTCTGAGGGGAGGTGGCCTGCATGGGCCACGCCCCGGATGATAGAGCCGCTCCTCTTCCGGGTTTCCACCTTGCTCTCTGATCCCAGATGAGGAGGGTTTCCCACGTCTTGCTCCCTGCGAATGTTCCCACCTCGTCCTCGGTGACACTGGGCTCAACCCCCAGGTCCGGCTGTAACAGATTCGCTGGGGAGAGGAGGCGGGCAGGCGGGACCCCCGTGTTTCCCCTGAGCCCCTGCACCCCCTGCATTGAGCCCTGAGCCCTCCCCCAGCTCAGCCCTCCACCAAGTGCGTGTGCTCGCATCCCCAGGTCAAGGACAGGACTGGGCTGTGAGTGGGCAAACCAGAAAGGACTGAAGACTTCCTGACCCACCCGGCAGCCCGTCATTCCCCTCTGACCCTGGCAGGTGGCTGGGCCTGGACTCTTCTCTGCTGCCCACCATGGCCTGGCGACTGCCCAGCTCCACCACCCTGGCACACTTCTGCAGGAAGCTGAACCAGCTGAAGCCCCTGGAGGAGTCCACCACGGAAACGTCACCGAGTCGCGGCCTGTCCACACTGGACCTGACCCTTCTGGGAGTGGGTGGCATGGTGGACGTGGGCCTCTATGTGCTCACGGGCACTGTGGCAAGGCAGATGGCCGGTCAGGCCGTGCTCGTGTCCTACATGGTGGCCGCCGTAGCCGCCCTGCTGGCAGCCCTGTGCTATGCAGTGTTTGGAGCCCGCGTACCCAGTCCGGGCTCTGCCTACCTCTTCACATACGTGTCCGTGGGTGAGCTGTGGGCCTTCGTCATTGGCTGGAATGTGCTGCTCGAATACTTCATCAGTGGCACCGCCGTGGCCCAGGCCTGCAGTGGCTACTTGGACTCCATGTTCGATTACCAAATTCGCTACCTCACTAGGACCCACATAAGCACCTGGCAGGTGCCCTTCCTGGCCTTGTACCCAGACTTCCTGGCCTCTGGCATCATTCTTCTTGCCTCTGCCTTTCTCTCCTGTGGAGCCTGCATCTCCTCCTGGCTCAACTACACCTTCACAGTCATCAAACTCTGCGTCATACTCTTTATTGTCATCATGGGCTTCTCCCTGGCCAGTCTGGAAAACTGGAGTGTGAAGGAGGGCGGCTTTGCGCCCTTTGGCTTCTCGGGCATAATGGCTGGCAGCACCATCTGCTTCGTTGCCTTCAAGGGCTTCAGCATTATCACCGCCTCTAGCAAGAAAACCCAGAACCCACGGAAGGCCGTGCCCATGGCCATCGCCATCTCTCTCGGCCTGGTGGCCATGGCCTACATCCTGGTCTCCACCATGCTTACCCTCATGGTTCCCTGGCACAGCCTCGACCCAGACTCGGCACTCGCCTTCACCTTCTACCGGTGGGGCTACAGCTGGGCCAGCCACATCGTGGCAGCGGGCTCCATCTGCGGTGAGGAAGCAGCACCTTGCAGGTTGGGAACTGGATGGGGTGGTGGGAAGAGAGGCAACCCCATGTCCTGGGCTTCCCGGGTTGACCCCTGCTGTGTAACTGTCCCAGGAGGGCTCTGATAATTAGAGAATCCCCCACTCTCACTCACCACCTTCCCCAAATTCTCCAATGGACCTGTGACTGATACTGGGTGGGAGGTAACTGAGCACCCACACCCAGCAGGGTCACACACCCTTGCTGACGGGCCCCTCATTCTTACTCCTCTGCCACAGCTATCATCATGGCCCTGCACAGCATCCTCTTCTTCCTGCCTCACTTGGTCTACACCATGGCGGCTAACAGGCTCTTCTTCCAGGTGTTTGCCCATGTGCACCCCAGGACCCAGGTCCCTGTGATGAGCACCCTGGTGTGTGGGGTCCTCATGGCCCTCCTGGCGCTGGTCCTGGACTTATATGCACTGGTGCAGATCTTCTTCTTCAGGGCGCTGCTCACCTACACCTTCGTGGCCCCCAGCACCATAAGGCTGCGCTTCCAGAAAGCCTCTCCACCCAGGTCCCCGGGCCCAGCCAGCCCGGACCTTGAGGCCAACTCCTCAGTGCCCCTCCAGCCAGTGAGCGATGACCATGCCTCAGGTCCCGAGCCCGGGCAGTTGCGACAAGCCTGAGGACCTACCTGGGCTTCCTGGGTGAGTGCAGCCAAGGAACCGCTGTGACTTGGGCGCTCAGCCTCCTGGTGATGTCTGCCATTGCCCTGAGTGGCGTGCTCATCTTTGGGGACTTGGCCCTGCACCTCCCGTGCTGGGGCTACATCCTGCTGGCCTTGCTCAGCGGGGTCACCTTTCTGCTCAGTCTCACTGTCCTTGTGGCCCACCAGCAGGAGCGCCCACGGGATACCTTCCAGGTACTGCCCCAACCAACCACTTCCACCCCTTGCCCGTAGTCCAGCTGGCTCCATGACCAGCTTCTGCCACTGCAGAATGAAGGAGGAGGACTTGGAGGGCTGGGGAGCCACTGCGTCCAACCCCCTTTCTTTCTGCAGGGCGGGTGGGCACATGCCTCCCAAATCTCCCAAGGAGGAAAACAAGGCCCTCGGCCAGCCGATCTTCCCCACAGCTCAGCCGTTGTCCCCTCAGGTACCCCTGGTGCCCCTGACGCCAGCTTTGAGTATCCTCCTCAACATCTGCCTCATGCTGAATCTAAGCTACCTGCCCTGGCTGTGCTTTTTCGTCTGGCTGCTGATTGGTGAGTTAGGGTGAGGTGGGGCATGGGAGGTCGGGATGCTGAGCAGGTGGTAGGAAGAGGGCCAGGCAGGCTGGGACCTGCCTCTCAGACCCCTCCCACTGCTGCAGAACTCACCGTGTACTTCGGCTATGGCATCCGGCACAGCAAGGAGAACCTGCGGGAGCCACAGGAGCAGGCTAACGCGCACACACCATATAGTGTTGCCCAATGCAGCCTGGAGGAGATGGTGCAGGCCGTGCAGCCACCTGCCCAGGAGCCTGACTGCACGGAACAGCCCATCAGGCCATGAGGCCTCCCGTGGCCTGCCAGTGCCTGTGCCACTTCTGTCCTGGGCAGCCTGGGGTGGTGTGGGTCTGGGAGCCTCTGGCCTTCAGGCCCTCAGCTGACAACGCCAAGTTCCAGGGCCTCGGGATCGGGCCATGGCCAGCAGTGGTGATGTGGACTCTTGCCCAGCACCTTTGAAGGGACTGTGACATGCTTGGGCAGGTCTGCCTCTCTGACATCTCATGGTAGCATTCCATCCAGATAGTTCTTCCATCTGGGGGGCCTAGGCCTCCCAAATATAGGCGCCCCAGGCTATAGGGGGGTGGCTGCCCAGACAGGTTCCTAGGCAAGGCCTGGGGCAGCAGTGAATTCCAGATGCACTGGGTGCCTGTCCTCAGGGCTCCCAGGAAGCCCAGTGGGCAGGGTGGGGCTGGGCTGGGGGTTACCAAGAACTCACATAAAAGGTCCCCAAAGTGCTTCAGTGACCACCAACACAGCCCCTCTGTCCTCTCCTCCCCTCCCAGCCCTCCTGTCCCTAGCATGGCCCCCCAGGGAAGGGGCTGATGCTCCTAAGCTGAGCAGGTGCTACCCCACCACCTCCATTCTGCAGAGGAGCTTCAAAGCTGGATAAGACCTACCCTGGGAGGCCTCTTGCTACCTTGCCTGGGTTCAGGCTGCAAGAACCCTAGGGAAGGAGAGTTCAAAGGTGGAGTCCACAACAGCCAGTGAGTGGCACCTGTAGGAGACAGTGGAGGAGGTGGCACCTGTGGGAGATGGTGACAGAGGCTAGGAGAATAGCCTGCCACCAGCAACCAGAGATGTGGGGGCCCCAGGCTCTCCTTGTCTCCATGGTCTCATAGCAAGTCTCTGTATGGAAACAGATGGCTCTGGGTTCCCACATCAGGGAGCACCTACCAAGATTAGAGTAGGGAGGGTGGGACGGTGGCAGGGAGGAGGGAAAGAGAGTCTTCCTGGAGGTGTGAGGGTGCTGGTCTTTTGTCCCTGAGGTCCCCCACCCTACCAGACCCCTGACCCAGGAGGAACAGCTCCAGGCCTCAGGCATGAGCTGGTAGTGGGACCAGAGTCCCAACCCCTGGTGTCACCACCTGGCTGGGGGTGGAACCAGTGCTGGGCCAATCTAAGGCCTCTGGGCAGCCTGCTGTGGGGTTGTGAAAATCAGCTGGGTCCACACGGGGTGAGCTGTCACACTCGGGGCCTTTGCCTGCTGGTAAGGACAATGGATCAGGGTTCTGGCCTCCATCCTTCCAGGGAGCACAGCAGCCTCAGCACCCAGCTGACCCACAGCTCACCTCCTCGTACTTGTTCCTCCAGAAGAAATGGGCTTCTTCATCCACATACAGCAGCAGCAGGTCACAAAGGAAGGTGAGCTTGGGAGAGGCAGGGCAGACCCACGTCTAGCTCCCCAACCCAACCTGCAACCCAAGATGCCATCCGCAAGCACAGGGTGCTTACGCACACAGGCGCCGCTGCCACAGCAATTGGGAGCAGGTGGTGGCCACTCACCCCACCCAGCCAAGCTGCTCCAGTGCCCAGAGTGAGGGTCATGGGAATGAGCCCGAACCTCCCTGCCTGAGAGAGAGAGAAACCTGACTGAGCCAGCCTCGGGTCATATCTGTGGCCCCACGCCTCCAGCCTGTCTCCCTCACTGGGCCCCTCTGGCCCCTACCTACCCAGTGACCAAGATGTTGAAGCAGACTGGGGATGGCAGGAGCCCCGAGGAGGGGCCAAGGAAAGCTTTAGAAGAAATGACCTCTGAGCTGACACCTGAAGATTGTGAAGTTCAGCAAGGGATAGAGCTGGGACAGGATGAAGGGAGGAGTATATGCAAAGGTTGAATGAAAAGCAAGAGAGAGAACTAGGAGCCACGGAAGGGTCATGAGCAAGGGTGTGAAGAGTGGGGTATGATCCCTGCCTCATTGTTTGCACTCATTGTCTGCTCTCTGTGTCTGTTTGTTGTGCACTCGGCCTTTTTAGGAGGCACCAGAAATGGAACCCTGGATTGTGCCTGTGGGACGGAGGCACCCAATCACTTGGGACACCTCTGTTCCCACTTATTGTATCTCTCAATGTGTTTCCTCACTGTGCTTCTTCGTTGAATTGTCTTGTGAGAGTTTGCCATGCCAGCCTATCGCATCAAGTCACTATCTTGCCCGTCTTCTGTAGGAAGCACCAGGAACTGAACCTGGGACCTCCTATGTGGTAGGCAGGCACCCATCTGCTTCCCTGTTGGGAGATTTTTGAAGACTGAGTCAATCTCTTTAAATGTGATTGGTTTGTTAACTTCTTGTATTTCTTGTGGTGTCATTGTAGGTAGATTGTGCATTTCTAGGAATTTGTCCATTTCATCTAGGTTGCCTATTTCATTGGCATATAGTTTCTCATAATATCCTCTTACAATCTTTTTGTTTCTGTGTGGTTAGTGTTAACTTCCCCTATTTCATTTCTGTTTTTATTTATTTACATCTTCTCTCTTTTTTTCTCTGTTGGTCTACTTAGGGGTTTGTCAATTTTATTGATCTCAAAAAACCAGCTTTGGGTTTGGTTAATTTTCTTCATTTCTTGTTCTCAGAACCATTTATTTCTGCTCTAATCTTTATTACTTTTTTCCTCCTTCTTGCACTGGGAATGGTTTGCTCTTCTTTTCTAGTTTCTCATTGCTTGGTTAGATCTTTGATTTCAGCTTTTTCTTTTTTTTTTTTTAATATAGGTCTATAGTGTTATAAATTACCCACTCAGAATTACCCATGCTGTATCCCATAAATTTTGGTAAGTTCTGTTCTTGTTTTCATTCATCTGAATATATTTTTCATAATTTCACTTATAACTTCTTCTCTGACCCACTGATTATTTTTTTTCAGCCCCCAAAATTTGCAAGTTTACCTCTTTCCTGTCAGTTATTTAAGTTTCATTCCATTCTTACATGCGAAGATGCTTTATATAATTTCAGTCTTTATATAATTTGCTGAGGAATGCCTTGTGCTAACATGTGGTCTATCCTGGAGAAAGACCCATGAGCACTTGAAAGAATGTATAATCTGCTGAGTTTGGGTGCAATTTTGTGTATATGTTGGGTCTGTTTATCATAGTGTTCAGGTTTTCTGTTTCCTTGTTGATCTTCTTTCTAGGTGTTCTAATGATGTGAGTGGGGAGTTGAAGTCAACAAGGATTATTATAGGGATGTCTGTTTCTCCCTTCAGTTTTGCCAGAGTTCACCTGATGTATTTTGGGACACCCCTGATAGTTACATATTTATTTATGGCTGCTATTTCTTCATGGTGGATAGTCCCTTTTATTAATATGAAATGGTCATGTGTATCTCTGCTATGTTGAGGCAGCAAGAAGCAGAGTAGCTTTGGGGAGTGGGTGGTGAATAAAAACTTCTGCATCCTAAAAAAAATCCCATATCTCATCTGGGGCTTTGATATATTCCTTTGCTTAGGGCATTTCTTGAATTTTCATAGCATGTCTTATAATTTTTTGCTGATATCTAGACATCTGCTTAGGATGGTGAGTTTACTCAAATGCTCAATTTCTCTCTTTCATGGGGATTTGGTGGCAGGAGGTTGTGTGTTACTGCTGTTCTTTTAATATTGGTTCAACCACTTCTGGGTCTTTAGGATTGTCAGCCAGTTGCTCAAATCTGGGCCCTGGAGCCAGTATCAGGTTGCAGACCCGCTTCCAAGGGCCTTGGGGATGGACTCTGTAAAGGCCACAAAAGCCTCAAGTATTTATTTACTTTCAATTACATTATGTGAATTTCCTTGGTCTGACAGAAGATGGCGCTGATCAACAACCCTCTCAGTTCAGAGACTGGCTTTGTGTTGGCTGCAACAGGAACTGGATCTACATGGTAGAGGATCCTACCTGGAGACTAAGTGCCTCATAATTCAAACTTGCTCAGAGGTAGTTCTGTAACCTTTGCTGGCAGCCCTCTCTCTTCCCAGGTAGGAAATAATTCCTCTCCCCTCTGTATCCTCAATAACTAGCCTTGGTCAACAGAGAGGAAGACTGAGAGGATTGAATCTCTCTAACCCTTGTCCACTCCAAAGGCAAACAATGGTGTGGTCCCACCCAGCCCGGAAGGACTCCTGGGATAAACAGACCAAATTTGTGGAAACTGTAGCACTGATCCTGAGAAAGTGGCCATGGTAGTTGCTGGGGGCAGGGAGAGAGAAGAAGAGGTCAGATGTGGGAGCATTTTCAGGACTCAGAGTTGTCCTAAATGATATTACAGGGACAGATCCTGGACATTATGTATCCTGCCATAACCCACTGAATGGACTGGTGGAGAGTGGAAACTACAATGTAAGCTATAATCCATGCTGTGCAGCAGTGCTCCAAAATGTATTCACCAAATGCAATGAATGTGCCACAATGATAAAAGAGGTTGTTGACAATGGAGAATTGTGGGGTGATGGGTGGGATATGTGGGAACCTCTTATATTTTTTAATGTAACATTTTTTGTGATCTATGTATCTTACAAAAAAAGAGATTTAATTAAAAAAAGAAAGAAAAAAACAAAAACTGAGTCAGGGAAGCTATCATAGCTTAGTGGTTGAGCATTTGCTTTCTACACATGAGGTTCCAGGTTCAATCTCCAGCCCCCATACCTTAAGAAAATAAAAAAAGCTGATCCAATCTTACACTGTGTCCCTCTCTCTCTCCTTTCCTAGGGAGGTGGATCCCTGGGTCCCACTTTGCTGTAGCCACCAGCCCTGAGGCCTGAGAATTCAAAGTGTCTATAGGGTGACAGAACATGCCACCAGTTGCAGCTGCACTTTTAACTCAGTTTTGCTATCATGATTCTTTTCCTTTGCCTCATTCTGTTCAGGGTGGTGTCCAGCCTTCCTGTGGTGTCCTAAGCCCTACAACATTTTTTCTCAGGCCTTTTCTGACTGTCCTCTAGCTATTTTTCTGAGATAGAAGAGAGGCTGGTATCTTACTGGTCTGCCATCTTCCTGGAAATTGGTTCCTCACTGGTTTCTGAAGTGACCAGCTGAGTAGAATCTGCAGCTGGCACTTCTCTTTCTGTTCCTTCATTGCCTTCTGAAGAAGGATGTATTTGAGAGTGATCAGGATCTTCTGATTCTTCCTTTATTGTCACAGCTTCCATTTCTAGAGAAATTCCAGAATCTCCCATGGATTCAGCTTTCACTTTGATGGGGCCACAACTTCCACACAGAGACAGGACTGACCTTTCAACATCTGCTACCATACCCCAATGACCTAGGTGCTTCTTTGGCTCTGGAAATGTTTCTTTATGATAAGTGAATTCCCTGCTCTGTTCTCCAAAATCCATTGTCTGTTTTTATGCTAGTACCATGCTGTTCTGAGCACTGTAGCTTTCTTTCAAGGTCAGGCAGTGACATTCCTCCACATCACTATTTTTTTTTTTAGAATGCTTTTGGCTATTAGGGTGCAGTCTTCCTTCCCAATGAATTTGGCAATTGCCTTTTCTATTTCTGGAAAGTAGGCTGTTGGTCTTTTGATTGGTATTGCATTGAATCTGTAAAATCAGTTTGGGTCAGATTGATATCTGCACAATATTTAGCCTTCCAGTGCATGAGCATGGAATGTCTTTCCATTTCTTTAGGTCTTCTTTGATTGCTTTCAGCATTGTTTTGTAGTTTTCTAAATACAGATCCTGTACATCTTTGGTGAAACTATTCCTAGGTATTTGATTCTTTTTGTTGCTATTGTTAATGGAATTTTTCCCCTGCATTCTTCCTCCAATTGTTCAATACTAGTGTATAAAAACATTATTGATTTTAGTGTGGTGATACCATATCCTGCCTCTTGACTGAACTCATCTATTAGAGGGAAAGCTTTCAACCTTTCCCTATTGAGTATGATGTTGGCTGTGGGTTTTTACAAATATGCCGTTTATCATATTGAGGAATTTTTTTCTGTTCCTACGTTTCAGAGTGTTTTCATCATGAAAAGATGCTGGATTTTGTAGAATGCCTTTTCTGCATCAAGTGCAATCATGTGGGTTTTCCCATCCATTTGTTAATGTTATTGCATTGATTTTTTATATGTTGAACCAACCTTGCATACCAGGAATAAATCACACTTGGTCGTGATGTGTAAGTCTTTTGGTATGCTGTTGGATTCAAATTGCAAGTATTTGTTTGAGAATTTTTTCGTCAATGATCATTAGAGTGATTGGTGTGTAATTTTCTTATAGAGTCTTTATCTGGCGTTGCTATCATAGTGACCATGGATTCATAAAATGGTTTGGGTAATTTTCCCTCCATTTTTTGGAAGTGTCTAAACATGATGGATGTTAATTCTTCTTAGAACACTTGGTAGAATCCATCTGTGAAGTCCTCTAGTCCTAAACATATCTTTGTGGGGAGATTTTTGATGACAGATTAAATCTCTTTCAATGGAATTGGTTTGTTAAGTTCTTGTATTTCTTGTAACATCAGTGTTGTTACAAGTTGTGCATTTCTAGGAATTTGTACATTTCACCTGGGTAGTCTAGTTTGTTGGCGTCCAGGTCTCATAATATCCTCATATCCTTTTTATTTCTGTGGGGCCATAACTCCTCCCCCCATCCTTTCTGATTATATTTATTTGCATTTTCTCTCTTTTTTTCTTGGTTTGTCTAGCTAGGGGTGTCGATTTTATTGATCTTCTCAAAGAATCAGCTTTTTGTTTTGTTGATTTTCTCTTTTTTTTTTTTTGTTATTCTCATTTTCATTTATTTCTGCTCTAATCTTTATTATATCATTTGTTCTGCTTTCTTTGGGATTGGTTTGCTTTTCCTTTTCTAGTTTCTCTAGACATTCCATTAAATTTTTGAGTTTAGTTTTCTTCCTCTTTAAACGAATCTTTGGGGCTATAAATTTCCATCTCAAGACTGCCTTCACTGTATCCCTTAAGTTTTGATAAATTGTGTTCTCATTTTCATTTGTTTCAATATATTTACCAATTTCACTTGCAATTTCTTCTTTGACACACTGATTATTTAGAAGTGAGTTGTTTAGGCTCCACACATTTGCTACTTTACTTGTTTCCTGTTAATGGATTTCTAGTTTTATTCCATTATGATCTGAGAAGGTGCTTTGTAGAATTTCAATCATTTTTATTTATTGAGAGCTACACTGTGACCCAACATGTGGTCTATCCTGGAGAAAGATGAGAATTTGAGAAGAATGTATAACCCACTGAGTTTGTGTACAACATTCTGTATATGTCTGTAAAGTCTCATTTATCATATTATTCAAGCTCTCTGCTTCCTTGCTGATTTTCTGTTTAGTTGTTCTAATTCTAACTGTTCTGAAATCTCCAACCATTATTGTAGAGATATCTATTTCTCCCTTCAGTTTTGCCAGAGTTTGTCTCATGTATTTTGGGGCACCATGGTTAGTTTCATAGGTATTTATGACTGTTATAGCTTCATGGTGGATTGTCCCTTTTATTAATATATAATGACTTTCTGTATCTCATAACCTTTTTGCATTTAAAGTCTGTTTTGTCCAATATTAGTATAGCTATTCTTGCTCATTTTTGGTTACTATTTTCATGGACAATTTTTTTCCAACCTTTCACTTTCAGCTGGTTTTTTATCCCTGGGTCTTAGTTGAGTTTCCTGTAAGCAATATATGGATAGCTCCTGTTTTTCTTATCCATTCTGTCAGCCTATATGCTTTGATTGGGGAGTTTAATCCATTCACATTCAAAGGTATTAGTGTAAATGCAGTATTTACTTCCTCCATTTCTTCTTTGGCTATCATATGTCATATCTTAGTTTTGCCTGCCTTTTTACACTTTTGGTAATTCTTTCTGCTACCCTTTCATCTATACTCTTTTCCAGGCCTCTCTCTCCTTTGCTTTTCTTTCAGGTTCTAAGGATTCCTTTAGTATTTCCTGGAAAGGTGGGTTGTTATTTATGAACTCTCTTAGTTTATGTTTGTTTGTGACTATTTTATACTCACCTTCATATTGGATGGACAATTTTGTTGGATAGAGAATTCTTGGCTGGCAGTTTTTCTCTTCCAGTATCCTAATTATAACATAAAACTGTCTTCTCATCTCTTCTGTTTCTGATGAGAAATCCATGCTAAGTCACACTGGGTATCCTTTCTATGTGATGGTTTGCTTCTCCCTTGCTTCTCCTCAGAATTTTCTCTTTATCTCTGACATTGGACATTGGACATTCTGGGTAGCGTGTGTCTTGTAGTAAGTCTATTTGGCTTTATTCTGATTGGGGTATTGCGTGCTTCTGGGACATATAATTTCATTTCTTTCATAAGAGTAGGGAAATTTTCAGTCATTATTTCCACAAATACTCTTTCTATCCCTTTTCTCTTCTTCTGGAACTCAAATGACATGTGTATTATTGCATTTCACGTTGTCATTCAACTCCCTGAGCACCTGCTCAATTTTTCCATTCTTTTCTCTCAGTTACAATTGTTCTGTCTTCAGTATCACTTATTCTTTCTTCTATCACTTTAAGTCTGCTGTTATATGCTTCTAATGTGCTTTTTTTAAAAATCTCACCATTGTGTCTTTTCATTCCCATGAGCTCTGTGTCTTCCCTACTCAGGATTTCAAATTTTTCCTTGTGCTCGCTCAATGTCTTCTTGATGTCATTTATCGCTTTAGCCATGTTGTCTTTCAATTCATTATTTGGTTTTGCAAATTTCCATGCTGTTGTTAATTAGTTCACTCAAATCATGCATCTTTTTTGGTGCTTTGAATGTATTCCTTTTCTTAGGCCATGTCTTCCATTTTTTTTACTGATGTCCAGGCTTCTGATTAGGATGGTAGTTTAGTCAGATGCTCAATTTCTTTCTCTTTTGTAGGGGCTTAGTGGTGGGAGGCTGTGTTACTGCTGCTCTTTGATTCTTGGTTCAACCTGGATCGTTAGGATTGTCCCTGTTAGCTGCTCAAAACTGGGCTCTTGACCCAGGAATGGGCTGCAGACCTGCTTCCTAGACCTTTTATGTCCACCTCCTGCTCTTCCAGGAGATGGCATACTTTAGAGGTCCTCTCAGATCAAGGCCTGATGGGACTGTGTCAGCAGCAATACTGACAGGATTGTCCTGTTAGAGGTTCCTGCCTGGAGGCTAAGAGGCTTGAAATTCACACCTTCTCAGAGACAGTCCTTCAGCTTTCACTGGTAGCCCCCTCCCTTTTCCCAGGTAGGCAATAATTCCACTCCCCTCTGCATCCTCAACAATCAGTCCTGGTTGGTAGACAAGGAGATTGGGAGGGTCTTATCTATAGCCCATTCCAGCTCCCAAGGCAAACAATGGTGAGGCACACCCAGGCTGGAAGGGTTCATGGGAAAAAGAAGACCAAATGTGCGGTCAGAAAATGAGTCAACCTTAAGCTGTGTCCCCCTCTCTCCCCTTCCCTGGGGAGTACCTCCTCAACAATCACTTCTTGCTAGAAGAGAAGAGATTGCCATTGTAGGATCTCTCCAGTCCTGTGCTGTCTCCCAGGGCAGACAACAGCATGGTCCCATCTGGGCTGGAAGGGCTGGTGGGACATAATAGACCCAGTCTGTAGATCAGAAACTGAGTCAGCCTTAGGATGTATCCCTGTCTTCCCTTTTCTGGGGCAATGGATCCCTGGAGCCCCTTTTGTAGCTGACTCAGAGGCCTAGGAATTCTAGAGTGTCTTTAGTGTGGGGAGGGTGCTGGCAGTAGCAGCTGCTGGTTTCAACTCTGTTTTGCCATCATCGCATTTGCCCTCCTTTGTCATGCTCTCTTCCGGGCAGTGTCCAACCCTTGCCTGGTATCCTAATCCCTAGATCTTTTTCCAGCCTGTCTTATATTGTCCCCTAGCTATTTTAATGGCAGAGTAGAGAGTTCTGTGTTTCTCATTTACGTTCTTGGAAGTCCCACTATTTCTTGAAATATTGTCTCCTCCTTTCTCTTTCTTCTAGAAGGATCCCCATGATGAATATATTTGGTCCCTTCATGGTGTTCAAGAAGACTCTAGGCTCTGTTCACTTTTCTTCATTCTTTTATCTTTCTGCTTCTCAAACTTAATCATTTACATTTATCTTCAAAATCACTGACTTTCTTCTGAGAGCTCCAATCTGCTATTGAACCCCTGTACGAAATTTTTTGTCATTGTGAGCTTCAGATCTCTTTAGTTCCTCTTCATCACAATTCTCTGTGTTCATCTAGTTTTTCTGATTTCCTTTAGCTCCTGGAGCCTATTTAGGACTATTTTCAAAAGGCTTTGACTGGTATTTCCAAGAGCTGGTTTCCTCATTGGTGACTTCTAGTTTTTTTATCCTGGTCCTTTGCACAAGCTATCACTTTCTGTTTATGTTTTGCAATCTTTTTTTTGCAATCTGGGCCATTTTATATTTTAAGGTGCTAACTCTGGAGTTAGAGACTGAAGCATCTATTCCTTATGTGTATGTTCAGGTAATGTGATTACAGAGATTTCCTTGATCACCAGGAGTTAAGAAAAACAACAACCACAAAAAAAAAAAAACCTTTTCCAGTCTGCAGACTGGCGTATGTGAATGCTGATCTTCAGAGCCTGGCTGTTCTGAGTATAAAGAAAAGCCCAAAGCAAAAGTGTGGGGTCCTCCCCAGTCTTTTCTGCAGCTTTCTCTTGTCCTGATCATACATGTGTAACCCTAGGAATTTTCCCACTTACATGGAGATGAATATACTCATTCTGCTGGGGAACAAGTGTGTCCTCATGGTCCCAGGCGCTACACAGTATTTCCTATGACCTGTAGTCCTTTGCACAAGGCAACTGCAAACTGGCTCTTCTCCTATAGTGTTCTATAGGAGAGTGCTGTGATTTTCCTCTACGTGCAGGGCAATATTTGGAATGGTAAGCCTGCAATGAGTGTCCAGGTTCACCCTTCACACTGTCTCCAGGCACAATGGAATGGACATGCATGCACCCTAGTATATGCACAAAGGTCATGCTCTTGCCTCCAGAAGTGGAACCAGAGACCTAATTAGAAACATGGGCTGACTCCTTGCTGAGCTGGTTAGGGGATAAGGAAAGGGCCAGCAAGGATGCCATGAAATCCTACCATTTTTACCTTTTTTCTCAGTTCAGTGCTCATTGGAACACTTCAAATTTTCCAGGGCTTTAAGAGATGTTTCTTCCAGTTCTTGCTTGTTGATTAAAGCTTCTGTAGAGGTTCAGAGCCCTGCCTAGAGTGTCTTGTGCCACTATCCACCTTGTGGGGACAAGTCAAAAGGGGGGCAGAGGAAGGTGTTCAGACATGGAGGATAGGGTGCACAGAGAGACAACCAGCACCTAGCATCTGTGGAGAAGGGGCTCTGCAAAGGGGATCACAGGAGCCCAAGAAAAGAGAGCTCTTAGAGAAGGCCAAGTGTACACCAAAGGACCAAGTAAAAGGTAGTCTCAGCTGAGACAGTGTGACAGAGAGGCAGAGGTGAGATCCCCTATGTGTGAGTCACAGTCCTTTTTGCAGTGAGGGAGAACAGGGCCCTATGCCTTGTGGGCTGTAAGCTGCCCATTCCAGTAGCACATGTGTGTAGACCTGGAACTGAGAGGCTCTCTAGAAATGGCCTGCAGGGAGGGAGTACTGGGTTCCCATCCTGGGGAGCTCTGCCACATCCCCCAATGGAACAGTGACAATCCCCAAAGTGCAAGGGCAGTGACCAATGAGGGAGGATGTCTCAATGATGGACCTTTGATACTGATGACTATGCTTATGAACCTGTTGTGCTTGAAATTTCAACTTGACCTAGCGTTGCAGGGTGCTTAAGAGTTCCCTCCCAAGAACCTACATGTTGCTCAAATGTGGCCACTCTCTGAGCCAAACTCAGCATATATATGCATCACCTTCCTCCCAGGATGGAATATGATTCCCAAGGATAAGCATCCCTGGCACCAAGAGATTACTACTGTAGCAGTTTGATATGGTTATGAAATCCAAAAATAGATATTGGATTATGTTTGTAATCTGATCTGTACCTGGGCACCAAAGGGGTGGGGACTCACAGATAAAAGGCATGGCAAAGAACAGAGTTGGGGGATTCTGATGTTGAAGTTTTGATGTTGGAGTTTGATGCTGAAAACTTAAGCTGGAGCCCCGGGAAGAAAGCTCACAGAGGAAAGAGGAGCTAGCCCCAGGAAGAAAGGAATCATGAACCCAGAGAGAAGCAAGACCTTCTAAGGGAGGAATCCAGAAAGCCTGAACCCTCACAGCCATCAGGAGCCATCTTGCTCCAAGTGAAAACAGACTTTGGTGAGAGAAGTAACTTATGCTGTAAGGTCTGGTATCTGTAGGCTCCTACCTGAAATAAATACCCTTTTTTAAAACCAACCAATTTCTGGTATTTGGCATCAGCACCCTTTTCACTGACTAATACAACCACCAAGCCTTGGCCAGTGATGCAACTGGAAAAAGAACTTGTCTTGCAGGAAAATCACATCCATCAGTCATGTGGGTTCAAAGGCCCCTCTCAATTGAGAGGTGGAGCGGGCATTGCCATCCCAGGGTCCTCAAGATGGGGGAATAAAATATGGATACAGTGCACTTACTGGTATTCTACTATAGAATTATTGTGACTCTACCAGCAGAAGAAATTATACCATTCATGTGGAGACAGTGGCCAGTGGAGTTGCTGAAGGCATGGAGAGGGAAAAAGAGGTGTGGTATGGGGACATTTTGGGGACTTGGAGTTGTCCTAAATGATATTGCAAGGATAGATGCAGGACATTATAACCCACTGAATAGAATGAGAGAGAGTGTAAACTACAATGTAAACTATAATCCATACTGTGTAGCTGTGTTCCAAATTGTGTTCATCAAATGCAATGAATGTACCACAGTAATGAAAGAAGTTCTTGATGTGGGAAAAGTGGGGGATGTGAGGAGTGAGGCATATGAGAATCTCCTATATTTTTTAATATGGCAATTTCTGTTATCTATGTATCTTTTAAAAATAAATTAAAAATATATTAAAATAAATCCTGCTCCTGAGGGCCCTAGGAACATCTGGACAGCATAGGCAGACCACAGGGCCTCATGAAACCAGCACACCCTCAGCATGCTCTACCTGGGAATATATGAAAAGGTATTTCCCCAATAGAACATAGTTATCTTCATTTATAAATCCCCTAACTATGATTCTTCTTTTATGAACCTATAATTTTCATTTTAATTGTTTAGAATCTTTCTCAGAGACTTAAAGACTTTTGTACTGTTCCTGTGCTGGTGGAGTCTGAAACCCAGCAGATACATGGCCAACTCCTACTCTCCAGTTCTTCAGGCCTGCAATGGACAGTGAACACAATGATGATGGACCAGCCCCATCCCAACAGAAAGGAGAATCTTCAACTGCAAAATATTTCCTCTGCCCTATAACATTTCCATCTCTTCTCAGACTGAAGTAGTCAGAATGGACAGCAAAAGACTGAGGAAAGAACAAAAATAAGGGAAGAGTGTAATGGCTGACTAAAGCAGATTTATTGCTACATGTTTACATGTTAACTAACATGTAACTCTGGTATAAAAATAAATTCATACAGGAGCACATATAGCTTAGTAGGTGAGCATGTACAAGGTCCTATGTACAAGGTCCTGGGTTCCTATGTACAAAGTCCAGGGTTCAATCCCCAGTCCCTCCAAGCAAACAAAAATAAATAAAAATAAAACCAAATAAAATTTAAAAATAATAAATTGGGAAGCAGATTTGGCCCAACAGATAGGGCATTCGCCTACCACATGGGAGGTCCAAGGTTCAAACCCAGGGCCTCCTGACCCGTGTGATGAGATGGCCCATATGCAGTGTTGATGTCTGGAGGGAGTACCATGCCACGCAGGGGTGTCCCCCACGTGGGGGAGCCCCACACGCAAGGAGTGCACCCCGTAAGGAGAGCCGTCCAGCATGAAAGAGGCGCAGCCTGCCCAGGAGTGGCACCGCACATACGGAGAGCTGACAAAGCAAGATGATGCACCAAAAAGAGACACAGATTCCCAGTGCCACTGACAAGAATACAAGCAGACAAAGAAGAACACACAGTAAATGGAAAGAGAGCACAGACAACTGGGGGAGGGGCAGGGAGGGGGAGAGAAATAAATACAAAATAAATCTTTAAAAAAAATAGTAATAAATAAATTACCACACAAGACAAAGAATAAAAATAAAATAAAAAGACAGGGTAAGGGACTTGCAAACCATTTTGTTTTGATCATTTCTTAACTTTAAGGAATAGAGTAATTTTAAAACAGAATGTGAAGATGACAACCATTCAGAACCATCTGAAATAGCAGGCTCTGCCTTGTTGGTGTCTCCAGCTTCTCCCCTAATGAGCACAGGGATTTAACAACAGAAAGTATAACTGAGGCTTCCCTTGTAGTCTTTTATAGAATTAGAGTCATTTGTATTCTCTCATGTCAAGAGTAGTGGCAGATTCTGTTGGAACATGTGTGCTTCTTAAAAGATGAGATTCTTCGGACAATGAAAATTTAAGTTAGTAGCAACTTAATTCTTTGTAAATAATTCACCAGATATTACTGCTAAGAAGAAGGAGGAAGAAAAGGCCTTCTGGAAATCTTGCTTTTTTCTGGTAAGATTTCTGGCACTGTGCGTTAAAGGAAGTGGAATATGTGTTTGCGGAAGTTAAATGGAACAGCCTTCTGTGTTTATCTCTCTACTTAACTTCATAAAGAATAGTCTAGTGAAGAGGATGTGGCTCAAGTGATTGAGCCTCTGTCTACCATATGGGAGGCCCCACATTCGATTCCAGTGGCCTCCTGGTGAAGGCAAACTGGCCCATGACACAGAAAGCTGATGGTCCATGCCACAGACAGCTGGCACAGCAAGATGATGAAATAAAGGGGAACAAGTAGACACAGGAGAACATGCAGCAAACGGACACAGAAAGCAGACAGCAAGCACAACTGGCAAGGGGGGGGATAAATCATTTTTTTTAAAAAGTCTACAGTTTACAGGGGAAAAAAAACAAAGTATGTGACCAAGAGGAAATGATCAGTCACTTCTCAACTTCTCAGGTGACAAACCTAACTACCCAGGGTCTAGAAATTCCAATGCAATGCTGATAGATTCAGGAATCCAGGGCTCCAGAGCTGGAAACCACAGGAAGGGCTCCTTGAGGAGTCATGTGATAGTTTACACAAATCCGTGTGGGCAAGGATTATGATGCTAACCAAGAGAGAAATAAAAATTTGCCATTTTCTTCACAAGAAGATTGTGAAGCTTTTTCTTTGAATGAAAATCTGTACATGCAAATTCATGATGTGTGCCCCATAAGGAGAGCTGTCCAATGGGAAAGAAAGTATAGCCTACCCAAGAATGGTGCCAGACACACAGAGAGCTGACACAACAAGATGACACAACAAAAAGAAACACAGATTCCTGGTCTCTTCAGCTGCAAACTACCAGATGAACTATTCGGCTCTCTCCATATGGCTCCAGCGTCCAAATTGAAACTCTCTGTGTTCTCCTTCTCTGTGTATTTACTTCCTTGACTTTCAGCTTTGAGTGGCTGCTTTGAGAACAGTTAAAGTTGAAAAAATCTCAGTGGTAAATATAAAATATGAACACTTGCTGTGTTTGTTTCCCTTCCCTGTTTCTTTAGGAGGTACCAGGAGTCAAACCTGGGACCTCTGATGTAGGAGGGAGGTGCCTATCCACTTCAGCCACCTCCACTTCCTGCTTTTGTTGTGTGTCTCTCATGTTTTTCCTCCCCACCTGTCTTGTCATCGTGTTGCATCAATTCACCACACCTGTCAGTCACGTCAGCTCGCTGTCATCTTTTAGGAGGCACTGGAAAGCTCTGCTCCCTACTTTGTTGGGTCTCTCATTATGTTTTTTCTTGTATCTCTTGCTGTATCAGCTTCCCATGCCTGCCCGTTGAGCCAGCCCACTATCTTCTTTAGGAGGCACTGGGATCTGAACCAGTGACCTCCCATGTGGTAGGTGGGAGCAAGTCGCCTGAGCCACTTCCACTTCCCATGTTGGCTTTTATAAAGGGTATTTATATGGGGTAGAATCTTACAGTCATGGGCCATAAAGAGTAAGTTGCTTCCCTCGCCGAAGTCTGTTGCCACATGTTGGAGAAAGATGGCTCTGGTCTCTGCTAGGGTTCAGCCTTCCCCTTCCTCCTTAGGCTCCGTGGTCCTAGCTTCTTCTGATCTCAGCTACAGGCCTGCATAAGACTCCCTGGGTCTTGTTTCTTTCTGGGCTTTCACAGCTGTTCAGAGCTCTGGTCTCTTCAGCTGCAAAGTATCAGATGAACTATTCGACTCTCTATCCAGGGCTCCAGCATCCAAAATGAAACTCTCTGTGTTCTCCTTCTCTGTGTATCTACTTCCCTGTCTTTGATTGAGCATCCATTTATATAGCCCACAAAGAGGGTAGGGTTGGGGAATCAAACCATGTTGTCCTATGACATGGCCAAAAAAAAAAGCCCTAATCTTGATTTAATAAAGTAAAAAAGGAAACCTCTGAATCTAATATAATCTAATATGCCCAGAGAAGCAAATCAGTTTACAAACACAATCCATATCTATTTCTGTAATACATAAATAATATCAAACTGCTATAACATTCTGTACAGTTTTTGATTCAAAGAAAAACCATCACAATCTTCTTGTGAAGAAAATGGCAAATCTTTATTTCTCTCTTGGTCAGCATCGTAATCCTTGACTTACCCTCACAGATTTTTGATTTTTTTTAAAGATACTTAGAGTATATAGATGTTACATAAAAAATATAGTGGACTCCCTTGTGCTCTGCTCCCCACATTACCTACATTTACCCTTTTTAATATTATCCTTCATTAGTGTGGTACATTCATTGCAATTAATGAATACATTTTGAAGTACTCTCACTATGCCTGGATTTTAGTTCACATTGTAATTTACACTCCCATACAATTCTGTAGGTTATGGCAAGATATATAATGGCCTGTACCTGTCATTGCAATGTCATTCAGGACAATTCCTGAGTTCTGAAAATGCCCCCTTATTACACCTGCTATCCCTCTCCCACATCTCATAACTTCCAGTGGCCACTGCCTCCACATTAGTGATATAAATTCTTCCATTACTAGAATCACAATAAGTCTATAGTAGAATACCAGTAAGTCCACTCTAGGCCACAGCTCATTCCCCAAGCTTGAGAATTATGGGGTGGTGATGCCCACTCCACCTCTAATTCAGAGGGGGCTTCAGTGCCATACAGCTGATGGATGGGACTCTCTTGCCTGATGTTGTAGACCCTCTTGGTTCCTTGGTATGGTGGTTGTCCATCATCACCTCTTGTTAGTTGTCCTGGTGAGTCCAATGAACTGGAGAATAGGTGTTGCAACTCCATTGAGGCCCAGGGCCCAGCTGGTACATGGACAGCCCAAAGATTCAAAGCTCTTCAGCATACACCTCCAACTCCAGCACCAATTATAGGTTGAAACAGAAGGGACCTAAGAGCCATGTGTAGGGAAACCATAACTGAGTCCAGTTCTGTCACACTGGGCAGCACAAATCCCAAAGTATGGCCCACTAGCAAGGCACCAAACTCATGAGCTAGCTGCCCTGACCATAGTGCCTGGGTGTCTCCAGAGCCCCCAGAACTATCTTAATCATATGTTGGGGGGATTGGGAGACCAGAAGAGCATCCTGCCACATTCTTGGAAGAACAGAAGGAGGATACTGTGCATCTGCAGTGAAGATTCTTGAGTTCAGCCCATCCTCCACTGGCAGCTCAAGAGCTATTGCCCAGCTGGAGTGGGAAGCTCCATTTCCCAAAAATGGGGAAGAAGAGATGGTCACACACTGAGTTTAGCCACTGATTAGTGAAATAGGCTGGCTGAAGTCTAATACTAAGAATGGCTGAAGTTTGAACCTAAGATGGAAAGAGATCAGCAGCCTCCATTTATCACCACCTTCCAGCAATTGATAGGAAGCAGGGCTGACTGAAAATTACAGTGATGGTAGGAACTGGCTTCTTTCCACCCAGATCAATTTACTGCCCTAGCCTTGGCTCCAACCCGATGTCTGATGGGGAGAAAGCTAGGAGGACTTGCACCAGCCTCTCTAGGCAACTATAGATGCTTTCAGCCTACACAAACTAGATTGCTTGGCACCTACATGCATGACTATATCCCTGCCTCCAATAGGAAAGGAGTATAGGCAGTGTTTCCTTAGCATCTCTGGGGTTCTGCGGGCACTTCTGGCCAAAATGGACTAGATGGTTAGACACCAGGGGCTCCATCCCCATCCGCCTGATAGGATGGTGTGGGGGGTGGCATTTTCCCAGAGTCTCTGGGCAACTGCACCTGCATTTGGCCCCCATGGACTAGAATTTTGGGCACTTCTGTGACTCCATCCTTGCCTCTCACAGGGAGAAGGAGGGCTAGTACTCCCATAGACTCACTGCCCAACTTCAGTTGCTTATGGCTCACACAGACTAGGCTGTGGGTACACTTGTGGGTCCATCCCCACCCATGGCAAGGAGGAAGAGGAGCAGTGCTTCCTCAGCTTCTCTGGGGATTGAAGTTACCTTTAGACTGCACGGACAAGATTGTGCACACCTGTGGCTCTATCCTTGCCTCTGGCAGGGGACGAGTGTCAGGTGCTTCATCAGTCTATCTGAGCAAATGCAGGCAGTTTTGGCCTTCATGGTTTCATTTCCTGCACACACCTGCAGCTCCATCCCCACCCCAAGAAGTTGAGGAAGGGGTATGGCTCTTCATCAGTCTCTCAGGGCAACTATATTAATATCAGGTCTTGGATTGCACAGCCTGGATTACTGCACACAGCTGTTGCTCAGTCCCTTCTCCTTGCAGGGGAGAAAGCTGGAAGAAGCTTCATCAGTTCTGGAGCAACGTGGGCAGCTTTAGCCTCCACAGCTTACAGTACCAACTGCCTCCATGGCTCTACTCCACAACTAGCAAGGGAGGAAGTACAAGAAACAGATGAACTGAAAAAAATTTATATTGGCTAAACACAAGCCACTATGAAGTTCCAAATTAAGTAAAACCAAGTATCAAACAAGGGCTGTAGCACAAAGCCAATCAAATAGAAAGCCCTAGAGTAAAGAGAGAAAATGCATCCAGAATAAACATATCAAGTAAATCAGATGCTAAAATACCAACAAATATTTACCACCCAAACCAAGAAACAATATATGAAGCAAAGGAACAAACTAAGCCTGCACATGACATAAAAGAGTTGAGAAAACTAATCATACTTGTTCAAATAAGTCTCCTTAATAAATTCAATGAGATGGCTAAAGAGATTAAGGATACTAAGATGACACTGGATGAGCACAAAGAAGACTTCAAAAGCATTCATAGAAAAGCAGCAGATCTTATAGGAATGAAAGGCACAATGAATGAAACTGAAAATACTCTAGAGACATATAACAAGATTTGAAGGGGCAGAAGAAAGGATTACTAAGCTTGAAAACAGGGCCTCCAAAAGCAAACATACAAAAGAACAGATAAAGAAAAGAATGGGAAAAAATTGAACAGAGTCCCAGAGAACTAAATTACAACAAGAGACATACAAACAGGCTTGTCATGGGTGTCCCAGAAGGAGAAGAGAAGGGAAAAGGGGCAGAAAGAATATTGAGGAAATAATGGTAGTGAATTTCCAAACTCGATTGAAAGACATAGATATCCCTTCCCAGGCCAAGAAGCAAAACATACTCCCATCCGAATAGACATCCTCCAGGACACAAACTAACCAGAATGTCAAATGACAAAAATAAAGAGAGAATCCTCAGAGCAGCAAGAGAAAAGGAATTCATCACATATAAGGGATGCCCAATAAGATGAAATGCTGATTTCTCATCAGAACCCATGATATATTTAAGATACTGAAAGAGAAAAAAAAACTGCCAGCCAGGAATCTTACATACAATAAGACTGTCTTTCAAAAATGAGGGAGTTTAAAATATTCACAGATGAACAGAAACTGAAGGAGTTTGTAACCTAGAGACAGGTTTTGTAGGAAACACTAAAGGGAGTGCTACAACCTGAAAAGAGAAGACTGGAGAGAAAGGCATGGAAGAAATTATAGAAAGGAAGATTACACCAGTAAAACTACCAAAGTGTCTATGAACCGATGAATGGATAAACAAAATGTGCTTTATACATATGATGGAACATTATTCCACTGTAAGAAAAAATGGAGTCCTGATGTATGTGACAACATGGATGAACCCTGAGGACATTATGTTGAGTGAAATAACTCAGACACAGAAAGACAAATATTGGATGATCTCACTAGTATGAACTAAATATAATGAGCAATCTCATGGAGTTAATATCTAGAATATGGGTCACCAGAAGATAGAATGAGTGTAGAAAATGGGGAGCTGACACCTAATTTGTGTAGAATTAGTAATAACGCTGAATGTAAATGTTTGGAAATGGAGAGAGAGGTGATGATAGCACATTAGAGTGGATGTAATTAACAGTGCTGATATGAGGGTGTGATTGTGGTTGAAAGGGCAAGTTTAGGGTCATGTATGTCACTAAAAGGAAAGTTAGAGGATGAAACATGGGACTGTGTAACACAGTGAACCCTGTTATGAGCGATGACTATGGTCAGTGGTACAATTATAAGAATGTTCTTCCATGAATTAAAACAAATGTATGTTACAATTACAAGGTTGTGGCAGTTTGAAATTCTTTCATGAATCCCAAAAACAGAAAAAATTGTTTCTGAACTAATCCATTTGTGTGGGTGTGAGACCCTGTCACTGGACTACATCAATGAGCCATGGCTCAGATTGAGGCTCTGCCCTGTGGCTGGGTCTGGAGACTCACAGCAAAAGGAAGTTGCCATATTTGATCCTGCAATGTGAGAAAAAGGACTGCATTTCACCCACAAGAGAGAAGCCCCTGAGAGGTTCAAAGAGCTGAATCCCAGGGAGGGATGAGCTATATGTCTGACAGCTTCTAACTAACTAAGGAAGAAAGCAGAGGAGCCAATTCTGATAGAGGAGACCCAGAAAGAGACAAGCCATATGCCTGGTTTCCCACAGCTGGGTTCCAGAAGACAGTAGATTCCAGAGGGGAAGGCAGAGACCTCTACAAAGATCAACGGCCATCTTGCTTCTCCACGTGGCTGGACAACAGGATCAACAGTAGCCGACTATGTTGGAAAGTAACTCTGATGGTGCCTTGATTGGGATATTTTGCAACCTTCAAACTGTAAGCATTTACCCCTAACAAATCGCTAATAACCCAAGACAATTCTGGTACTTTACATCGGCAACCTTTGGCAAACTAAAACAAAGGTATTAATAATAGGGTGATAAGGGAACAAAAATATATCTAAAGCAAACTATGAACTGTAGCGAATAGAATATATTAATATTCAGTGATATTGATAAACCTTTCTTTAAATTGATCAGGAAAAAGGAGACACAAAGTGCTAAAAGCAGGAATGTGAAGGATCATATTACTACTGATCTTACAAATGTTAATGATAACAAGGGAAATTAGGAAAACGCACAAGAAGTGAGAACCAGAATAAATATAAAATAGAAAATTAAAATGGCCATATCATGATCCAGGTCATTTAAAGGTATTATTTTTACACCATGTAATTATGATCACACTACAGTTCAGAAATCTTAGGCTATTTCCAGTTGTTTATAATTTTCTAGAATGGCTTTAGTACCCCCTGGCTCATAAGAGGAAGTCTAGAAGCCCAGAAATTCTACTTCTGCCCTGTCCGTAGTAGGCTTAAGACTGGCTAAGTTATAGCAAACAATCTAAATCTGATTCTAACCAAACTGGAGTATTGAGCCAGAAAAAAAAATTACCCTTTAGTTTACAGCATGGACTGCTCTCAGTGACAAATTCTTCAGAAAGTAATCAACTTTGTGATAAGGCTCATGGATACATAAAGTAGGATTAGACACAACTTCTGCTGCTGAGATTACCGTTAAATTCATCTCGAGATGCAAATCCTAACAAAACAAAGGAAAAGTGCCTGAATGCCCAACATTTTCTCAGAGAAAGATCTGTACAAGTTATTTGAGCTTATATTCACAACAATATCACACATCTCCCCCCTACCAGGAAAATTTCCTGATTAAATTGTTTTGAGGTAAATTAGAACTTTTTTTAAAATTTTATTTTATTCATTTTTTTAAAAATATTACATTCAAAAAATATGAGGTCCCCATTCACCCCCAGTGCCCCCACACCACCGCTCCTCCCACAGTAACACTCCCCCCATCATCATGACACATCCATTGCATCTGGTGAGTACATCTCTGGGCAATGCTGCACCCCAATGCCTGTGGTCCACACCATAGCCCACATTCTCCCACGTTCCATCCAGTGGGCCATGGGAAGACATACAATGTCCAGCAATTGTCCCTGCAGCACCACCCAGGACATCTCCAAGTCCTGAAAATGCCTCCACATCTCATCTCTTCCTCCCATTCCCTGCATCCAGCAGCCACCATGGCCACTTTTTCCACACCAATGCCACATTTTCTCAATTATTAACCACAATAGTTCATGAATAGAATATCATTAAGTCCACTCTAATCCTTACTGTATTCCTCCTTCCTGTGGACCTTGGCTTGGTTGTGTCCATTCCACATCTATGTCAAGAGGGGGCTTAGATTCCACATGGATACTGGATGCAATCCTCCTGCTTTCAGTTGTAGGCACTCTAGGCTCCATAGTGTGGTGGTTGACATTCTTCAACTCCATGTTAGCTGAGTGGGGCAAGTCCAATAAACCAGAGTGTAGGAGCTGAAGTCTGTTGAGGCTCAGAGCCTGGCTATCATATTGTCCATCCAGAGACTCAAATCCCCTAGATATATCTTAAACCCCAGCATCAACTACAATTCCAGTAAAGTAGCATGAAAGGCTTGTGAAAAGAGATCCCATCTGAGTCCAGCTCCATCATGCAGAAACACCAGCTCCAAAGAAGTGTCAACTGACATGGCAGTGAACTCCATCTGCCATGACCATAGAACCTGTGGGTCTCTTTAGCCCTCAAAAGAACCAATACCTGGGGTTGTATCTACTTTATCTGTCTCTGAGACTCTGCTCAGGTGTGCATAAGGGCAATCCTTCTGACAACCTCCAGACTCTTTTTTAGAGACTCATAACCATATAAACTCATTTGTCCTTTCCATTTCCCCCTTACTTTAGGTCAAACAGCATTTTTAACTCCTGTTATTATATGTAGACAAGGATATTCTTCTGGTCCGCATTGAACCTTTAAATCAAGGTCATTTTCTAGTTACGTCATCAGCTGGTACTTGGTAGTGATCCCTCAGTGCCAGGGAGGCTCATCCCCGGATGTCATGTCCCACGCTGGGGGGAAGGCATTGCATTTACATGCTGAGTTTGGTTTTGAGACTGGCCACATTTGAGTAACACGGAGGCTGTCAGGAGAGAACTCTTAAGCAAAATTAGACTTTTTACATTATCTTTAGGCATTTCAACTTGAAAAGATCATCTCATCCCAACAAAAACATGGCTGAGTAGCTCTTTTGACAGTATTACTTAATCATGTTCGTTTTTTCCTTTTTTTAAGACAAACACTTTGCTAAAAATAACAGCTTTTAAAAATGGTGAACCCCACAAATTTCTTCCAATCCTGAAACATCTGTTTACATGGTGGGCAAAAGAGGATCCCTTTCCTTTACATGTGGAAGAACTCCTCTCTGAAAAAACATAAACAGAAAACAAACAGTTAAGCAGCTTGTTTTCATACCGTACACTGACCACTAAAAAGAGCCTCTACACCAACTTTTACAACGGGAGAGTGCAAATGTTTGCTTTGGTCATTTTATAATAATCTGTTTGTTTTTAGGAGGTCGTACATAGAAAGTAGGCACTCAACCACTGAACTACACCTGCTCTCCAGTCAGTAAGTTTTTATAAAGTTTGGAGAGGGGAGAGGAAGGTGAGGCTCAGTGGTGACCTGCTATCAGGCACAATTGATCAGGGACAAATGGTACTTAACCTGGACCTTGCAAAGTCCTGCCAAGGGTCCTTCTGGCCTCTGTCCACATAAGCTGCCTCTTGGGCATCCCTTGTTTTGGATGTGCACAAAAACAGTGGTGTTGATTGGGCTCCAAGAATGTGTATGTATTAATTCAACGAGTGCCCAGCAGAAGCCTGCCCTGCTGTGGGGAACAAGAATTCTCATTTATGGCAGATGGAAGAGAATCTGACACCGTCTATGAAATCAGAGCCACCCCACTCCTGGCATACACCCCAGGTACACAAACACCTGTAAGATGTGGCATCCAATCAGGTGACTCACTGCAGCTTTATGTGCACTACCCTAGAAACCATCCAAGTATCCAGTGACCCGGAACAGTTTCAATAGCATAAGTTCAGGCCACTCTATGGAATATTATGCAGTTGAAAACAATAATTCTCATCTTCATATAAGCAGATTCAGGGAACTCCAGAAGTTTTTGTGCAATGAGAAAATAAGGTGCAATTGTATGTACGGTGTGCTAATTTCAGGCAAAAAAGGAGTGAAATACCCCTATCTATCCCAATGTGCATTAAAAATAATAAAAGGAAGTAAAAACTAAAATATCAAATGGGGAAAGCAAGACTTCTCAGCTTATAGCGTTTTCTGCAGTTTTTCTTTCTAGACGATGTAAACCTCGCCTATTGCCTTAAGTGCCCTCAAAAGTTACAAACAGGAGAGACAAGTAGGAGAACTGAGGCGCAGAGGCGCCCCGTTGCTTCTGAACAGAAGGGCTGCGGGGCTCGGCGTCCCTCGCCCAGGACATCCAGCATTTTGCGGAGGGTTCCCTTGCTCCCGGCCCCAGGCTGCACGCTCCCCGGGGACATCAGCCACCCCCCCAGAACCCCTTGGCTGGGCTCACCATGGGGCCTCTGCCTCTCTTCAACCACACGCCGCGCTCCCTTCTCCAGCTGCCGCATACCACACCCCGACCGCCTAGCCACCTGGGCGGCTGCCATCGGCTGTGACCCACTTGGGGGTGGACCTCAGGGCGTGGGGACCCTGATCACAATTGGCCAGTTTAATTCTCATGGTGTGGTGCTCTTCTGCTTGGTCGTTGGTTTGGGTGGGAAGCGGCGGCCACGCGGGGAGTCTGCCCGAAGAGAGCTTACCTGGGCTGAACCCCATACAGCCACCTGCAAAGCGTGACCACGCTCCAAGGTTTTACAGGGACGTGAGAAGTTATGAGAATTAGTAGCTGTGAAAGGGTTTTGCACACTCCTGTGTGGGAAAGTACATGTTAGTGCCCACTTGTGAACCACTTTAAGACCCAGATCCCCCCTCAAGAGCATACATGTTGCTCCAGCTTGCAAGATCACATGATGCATCCCACATGACGACCTCCAGAAGGGAAGTGGGAGGGGAACTCCAGGAGAAAGAGGGAAGAATTAAATGTACCCCTCCAAAGACTTAGAGACCTGACAGGGTGGGGATGCCTTGAAGAATCATGAGAGCTTTCCAGGCCGCAAAGGGGGAGGGCAGGCATGAGGACAGGGAGGTCTGTGGGCTAGAGGTTCCACCACGCATGTGGGCTGTGGTGAAGTGGGTGATGCTGGAGGTACTGGGTGTGTGGAGCTGGCGTGAGGGCGACAAAACCAAGGAGTTTGACTTTACCTCGTGGGCTGGAGCAGAACAGTAACAGATGTGGGTTAGAAACTGGTTGGACTAGCAAATTTGAGGGTAATATATGGCAGCAGCCTGAGGCAGGGGAGAGGATGAGGCAGGAGATCCCATAGGGGTCATTTCAGGAAGCCAAAGAATTACACATACACACAAACACACAATTTGCTGAAAGAACAAACAGAGTTTCTAAGCTGACACTTTTAGTTCACCCCCCTCTAAAACTCCCTGCTCCATTTCTTCTTATGTTCCCTGGGAGAGTGTGTTTTTACCCCCACAGAGAAAAAAGTCTCTTACCTTGGTTCTTTCAAGCACCGGAATAAACAGGGCCACAAAGGAGATAAATGTAGAGAATACAGAAAGAAAAAAAAAAAACTGAAGTAAATGAAGAAGAAAAAGGAGGAGGAGGCAAAATACAGATTTCTTACTCTTCCTACCACTGCTACATTATTCAAGGCATGGGTCTCACATTGGCAGTTGCAAAGTGTTTGGGTTTGAACACCCCCAGCCCCCAGTGGGACAAATTCTTCACTTAGTAGTTCATGCATTGTTCTGGCAGATTCTGGAGTGCAGTCTGGGAGGCAGAAGGGTCAGGCAGCCTAGCTGGGGCTTCCAGGGAGTGGTCTTTGGGAAACAAGTAGAAGCGTGGTTCAGTTGTCTACTCTCTCTGTCCATTTGTATGCATTCTTTTGTGTGTCTGCTTGTCTTCTCTTTAGGTGGCACAGGAACCGACCCTGAGACCTTCCAGAGTGGGAGACAAGTGCTCAGTGTTTTCCACCACTTCCTTGGTCTGCCTGTGTCTCTTTTTTTGTTGCATCATCTTGCTGCACCAGCTCTCTGCTTGGGCCAGCTTGCCACCCAGAGGAGCACTCCTATAGGGTCCATCATCTGTGTGGGCCAGCACTCGGCATGGACCAGCTCTCCACTCAGTCCAACATGTTGCACGGGAATCAAACCCTGGACATCCCATATGGTAGATGGGAGCCCAATTGCCTGAGCCACATGCATTTCCCCCAATAACTATTTTCAGAATTCATAAACAATGCCAAACTGCTAAAGTTCTCCTAATATTTACGAGGTGTCTTAGTTTGATAAAAGGCTGCTAATACAAAGTACCAGAAATGGTGGGATTCAGGATGTTTTCCACTTTGGGCATTGTAATGGGAATTTTATTTCGGTAAAAACTGACAGTTCTATAGCAGTTTGGTATCATTAATGAATTCCAAAAATAGACATTGGATTATGCTTGTGAATTGATCTGTTCCTCTGGGCATATCAGATTATATTAGATTCAGGGGTTTCACTTTTACTTGATTCAATGATGCTCAAGGCTTTGATCTGGCCATGGCAGTAAGACATGGAAGTTGACATAGAGAAGCAGATGTGGCTCAAGTGATTAAGCTCGTGCCTAACACATGGGAGATTCCATTAGGTTCATTTCCCTAATTCAGTGGGTTTCACTGGATTTCAGCCACTTCTTTCCATGGCTTTCCATGTCTGTCTGAACTTCATTCCATTTATAAAGGACTCCAGTAATAGGATTAAGGTAGAAGGCTGACCATCTCAGGGATGAAATTGGTGTTAATATAAATATAGAATGTTCTTTCAGGATCTAAAACAAAAGTTCATCACTAGTACAGGGAGTTAATAATAAGTATATGGGGTGTATTAGTCAGCCAAAGGGGTGCACTGAATCCAGCAGATATGCGGCCAACTCCTACTCTCCACTTCTTCAGGACTGCCCTGGACAGTGAACATGATAATGATGGACCAGTGCCAGCCCAAAAGAAAGATGTACCTTACACTGCAAGCAAAACAATTCCATTCCTCTGCTCTATTCCCTTCTCAGCTGAAATAGAGTGGAAAACATCCCAAATCCCACAAGATTGAGAAATGCACAAAAATATAGGGGAAGTTTAACTGCTGACTCAAATAGATTAATTGTTATTGTAGTTATTATCTTGTGATAACTAACAAGTAACTTTGATATAAAAATCTTGTAAAATAAAAAAAAATTTAAGAAAAACAAAACCAATTCAGAAATCCATTTTTTAAGATTCTGTTTCTCAAGAACCACACCCAATACCAAACCTGCATTATTCAGGGTTTTCTAGGGAAACAAAACCAACAGCAGATATCTGTAAATAGGAGATTTCATAAAATCACCTCATCTGATGATGGGGATATAGAAGTCCAAACTCCAAGGAGTAGGCTGCAAGCTGGGAACTCCACTGAAAGTTTTTAATGAATTCATCAAGTGAAGCTGACTGGCTGAAATAGAGGTGGAAATCCTCTCTTCTAACTGCTGAAAACTTCTTTTAAGGCCTTCAACTGATTGGAGGAGCTATCTCTCATTACTGAAGGCAATCTCTTCAGTGGTTGTAGATGTAATCAACCATAGATAAAATCAATTTACCGATGATTAAAGCTCAAAAACTGTCTTGAAAGTAACAATTAGGCCAATGCTTGTATGATCAAACAACTGGGCACCATTATCTGACCAAGTTGACACATGAACCTAACCATCACAGGGACAGAAAAGTATATAAAGAAATAATGGCTTAAAACTTCCCAAACCTGATGAAAGAAATGAAAGATAGGAAATCTAATGGAAGATATGCAGGATTCTCAGGGAACTCCACCAGGACAGATTCTAAGAGATCTATACAAAGACTCATTTTAGTGAAGAAGTCAGACTTCAGAGATAAAGGTAGGATTTGGAAACAGCAATAGACAAGCAACTTGTCATATTCAAGGGATTCCCCAATAAGATTAACAGTAAATTTCCCATCAAAAATCATGAAGACCAGAAGACAGTGGAATATTTAAACTCCTTATACAAAAAATTTGTCAACCAAGAATTCCTATCTGGCAAAATTATCTTTCAAAAGTGATCAAGGAATGGCATGGTATTGGCACAAAGACACACTGACCAATGGAACCGAATTGAGAGTTCTGATATTTGTCCTCGCATGTACATTCATCTCATATTCTACAAGACCACCAAGCCCACTCAACTGGGAGAGAATGGCCTCTTTAACAAATGGTACTTGGAGAATTGGATATCCATATGCAAAACAATGAGAGAGGATTACCATCTCACACCTTATACAAAAATGAACTCAAGGTGGATCAAAGATCTAAATATAAGAGCCAAGACCATAAATAACTTGGAAGATAATGTAGGACTGCATCTACAAGAGTTTGGAATAGGAAATAGCTTCATGAACTTTACACCCAAAGCATGAACAGTGAAAGAAAAAAATTGATAAATGGGACCTCCTCAAAATTAAAGTCTTTTGCAGCTCAAAGGAGTTTATCAAGAAAGTGAAAAGAGAGCCTACCCAATGAGAGAAAAGATTTGGTAACCATATGTGATGGTTAGGCTGTTGTGTTAACTTGGCGAGGTAATTGTGCCCAATTATTTGGTCAAGCAAGCACTGGGCTAACTGTAATGCAAGGGCATTTGTGGACTTTAGTCACCACTGACTTTACTGCAGTGGTAAATCACAGATAGCTGATTACAATTACATCAATCAGGGAGATTGCATCAGCAATGAATGACGCTTAACCCAAACAGCTGAATGCCATAAAAGGGGAAGTTATTCCATCATTGAGAGGGAATTTCCCAGCTTGTCTTTGGACAGCTAACGTCTCCCAGAATTTGTCAAGAACCTTCACTGGACTTTCATTGGAGTCCCTGGTTGCAGCCTGCCTGCAGAACCTGGACCTGCACATCCCCATGGCTGTGTGAGAGACTCATAAAATTGCATACTATTGGCAGATATCTCTTGTTGATTCTGTTTCTCTGGAGAACCCTAATACACCACATATCTGATAGGATCCTAATATCGAACATCAGTAAAGAAGTCCTATATCTCAAAAATAAACAGATAAATAACCCATTCAAAAAATGGGCAAGAGATTTGAACAAACACTTCTCCAAATATGACATACAAATGGTTAAAATGCACATGAAAAGAAGCTCAACACCACTATCTATTAGGGAAAAGCAAAGCAAAAGTACAATGAGATACCATCTTAGAATAGACTAGTGGCTATTAAAAAAATGGAGGACTACTAGTGTTGGAGAGGATGTGGAGGAATAGGAACACTCATCCATTGCTGGTGGGAATGAAGAAGGATCCAGCCATTCTGGAGGGCAGTTTGGTGTTTCCTCAAAAAACTAGCTATAGATTTGCCATATGATCCAGCACTTCCACTGCTGCATAAATACCCAGAAGAACTGAAAACATTGCACAAAGGAATATATGCACACAATGTTCATATCAGCATTATTCACTATTGCCAAAAGTTGGAATCAACCTAAATGCCCATCAACTGATGAATGGATAAATAAAATGTGGTATATACATACAATGGAATACTACTCAGCTGTACAAAAGAATACAATACTAATACATAGGATATTGGATGAGTCTTGAGGACCTTATGTTGAGTGAAGCAAGCCAGGCATTGAAGGACAAATACTACATGACCTCTCTGATATGAATTAAGAAATTCAAGCTGTCTCAGAGAGCTAGAAACTGGACAATAGGCTGACAGGAAATAAAGGTGGGAGAGGAAGGTTGTGAGCTGATGCCTACATGGGTGAAATCTATGATACATTGGAGGTAAGTAGTTGTGCAGTGAAGGGATAAGACGGGGGTATAGGGATACTACTGGGTGGGGCTTTGCAGGTTTGAAGGGGGCTGGGGTTGGGAGGATGGTTCAGATGATCCATGAAATTGGGGGGAGAGTTTGTGAGGAGCAGGTGAACATGGGAGTTTGTCACATACGTGGTGGAAATTAAAATGTTGAGAAACCCTTTAGAAAATATAATAAGGAAGTGTTTCTTGTTTAAGGTGTTTGGCAGGGGGCATCTGGCACAGGGTGTTCCTGGGGCAGGCTTCTAGGGAATATGTGATCACTTATCTCGTCTCTTGGGTTACATTAGTGGGTCGAGACACGTACGATGAGCAGGGAAGTGTTGTACCCCCATGCTGGGGAGGCCTGATATTCTCAAACGGAGGAGAGGGTGTCTCTTGAGAGCAATGGTGGCTCCCAATGGGGGTGGACAGACTAGAGTATCAAGCCCTCAACACTGTTGTGAGTATCTACGAAACTTGTCCATCAAGCAGTGAAGCTTTGTTGTCACTGTGGACCTTGAAGGGAGGGGGAGAGAGGAATAGAAAAGATGGAAGAGAGAGTAACTAGGGAGCAATGGAAGTGTGTCAAAAGATTGTGCAATGATGGATATAAACCATGCTAAATTTCACCAAAAATTTATAAAAGTCTATAGTATAAAATGTAAACCATAATGTAAACCATGATTAAACCAAAGATTTAGAAAAGTGTAAAGTCTAAAATATAAACCATAATATGAGCCATAATGGAATCATGGTTAGTAGCTATGTTTCAATATCTGTACATCAGCTATAGCAAATGTAACATCCACATGTAAAAAAATCATTGTTGGGGAAGGGGGAAAAGGGTTTGTTGTTGGGTATATGGGAGTCCCCTATACTGTATATGTGACATTACAGTGACCTAAAACTTTTTAGAAGACAAAATTAAAAATTGTTTAAAAAAGGATGCAGACACTGAGGAAGGAATGGAAGAGACTGCCTTGTCACTGTACATGCAGGGCAACACCTGTTACTGTGATGAAAGGCAAAATGCCAAAAAAAAGTTTTATGATAGTTTCTGTTTTTTAATACCCAAGCCATTTTTTACTTTATTTTAGTTTTTCTTAATTATTATGTATTCTATTTCTAATCTTTCAACTTGTCAATACTATTTAATTTTCCTACTAATTGAGTTGGCAATATATTAGGCTTCATTTTTTAAGAAGTTTTGGATCACAGAGGGGTTCAACTATGGCAGGGGAGGAGCACTGGTGTGGGGTATCATTGATTGGGGATGCATGGGTGGAAGGGAATTCTCCAGGACATGCATATAGGGCATATAGAAATGTTTGGATGTTCGTTGGGAATTGTAATAGTGGATAAAGTTACACTTGGCAACTGGGGTAGTGCTGAGTTCCCATCTGGGGGAGCTCTGTCTCATTCCCCAATGGAACAGCAACAATCCCCCAGGTGCAAGGGCAAAGACCACTGAAAAAGGGTGGTCCAATGATGGACCCTTGATCCTGATTACTATGTTTATAAGCCTGTGTGCTTGAAATTCCAACTAGGCCTAGAGCTGCAGGATGCCTAAGAGTACCTCCTGAGAGCCTCCATGATGCTCACATGGGGCCACTCTCTAAGCCAAACTCAGCATGTAAATGCATTATCCTCCCCCCAGTGTGGGACATGACTCCCGGGGATGAGCCTCCCTGGTGCTGAGGGATTACAACCAATCACCGACTGGTGATGCAACTAGAAAAAGGCCTTGAATAAAAGGGGGAAATGGTAAAGACAAATAAGTCTCTATGACTAAGAGGCTTCAAAATGAGTCGGGAGGTCATCAGAGGGGTTACACTAACATGCATCTCAGCAGGATCCCAGAGACAGCCAAAGTAGATACAACCCCAGGTACTGGTGCTCTTGAGGGCTATGGAACACATAGGTTTTACAGTTTTGGCAGATGGCTCTGGAGTTCAGTGCCTTCCAGTGGACCTGACTTGGAATTTGTGCTCCTGAGTATGATGCAGTTGGACTCAGATGTGACCTTTGTACACATACTTCTGTCACTTTTACTGAACCTGTGGTTGGTGCTGATGTTGGTGTATACTCAGGAGACTTGACTCTCTGGACTGGCTATGTGCCAGCTGGGCTCTGAGCCTCAGCAGAATTCAATACATATTCTCCGGTTTGTTGGATTTATCCAGTTCATCTAACAGGGAGGTAAAGATGGTCAACCTCCATACCAGGGAACTGAGAGTGTTTACAACTGCAAACAGGAGAATCACATACAGCAGCCATGTGGGATCTAAGCCCCCTCTCGACTTGGAAGTGGGTGAACATCACCATCCAAGGGTCCACAGGAAGGAGGTATAAGATATGGATTAGAGTGGACTTACTGGTATTCTACTATAGAACTGTTGTGACTCTAGCAATGTAAGAAATTGTATCATTGATGTGCAAACAGTGGCCACGGGAGTTGCTGAGGGCAGGGAGAAGGAAGGAGGGGTGTGATGTGGGGGCATTTTTGGGATTTAGAGTTGTCCTGAAGGATATTGCAGGGACAGATGAAGGATATTATATATCCTGCCATAACCCACTGAGTGGATTGGGGAAGTGTGTAAACTACAATGTAAACTATCATCCATGAAGCATAGCAGTGCTCCAAAATGTATTCATCAAATGCAATGAATGTGCCACAATGATGAAAGACGTTGTTGATGTGGGAGGTGTGGGGTGGGGTGTTGGGTATACGTGAATGTATTTTTAATGTAATTTTTTTGTGATCTATGTTTTTTTTTTAAAAAGATTTAAAACATTTTTTAAAATTAATAGAATACCTAAACAGAAAACCAGTAAGGAAATAGAGGACTTGATCAATATATTAACCATTTAGACATAATGGACATATTTAAAACCGTCCACAGAACAATAGCAGAATTGCATTCTCCTCAAAGGCCAATGGGATCTTTTCCAGGATACACCACATGTTAGGACACAAGTCAAATCTTTAAAAAATATTGAAATCATACAAAGTATCCTCTCAGACCCTAAAGGAAAAAGCTAGCAATCTATAATAAATGGAAAACTGGAAAATTTACAAATATGTGGAAATTAAATGTCACACTATTAACCAGTCAATGGGTCAAAGAATAAGTCACAAGGAAAACTAGGAAATAGCTTGAGATGAATGAAAATGGAAACACAATATAACAATATATCAAAATATATGAGATGCACGGAAGGCAATACTCAGAGGGAAATTTATAGCTCTAAATGTCTACATTGAAAAAGGAAGTTCACGAATTAATAATCTAGCTTTAGGAATTAGATGTTGCTCAAGCAATTGGGCACCCACATACCACATGGGAGGTCCCAGGTTCAGTTCCCAGTGCCTCCTAAAGAAGACAAGCAAGATAATGAGCTGACACATTAGGCTGGTGCAGTGAGCTGACAGGATGAGCTGACACAATGAGGAGACACACTGAGAGACACAGAAAACATGGATCAGAGGTAGCTCAAATGATTAGGTGCCTCCCTCCCAGATGGGTGGACCTGGGTTCACTTCCCAGTGCCTAAAAAGAAGACAAGCGGGCAAAGAGAGCACACAACAAAGAAACACAGAGAGCAGACAGCGAGTGCAAACAATGAGGAGGGGATCATAAATAATAAATAAATAATCCAACTTCACACCTAAAGAAACAGAAAAACAAGAGCAAACTAAACCCAAAGTTAGTAGAAGGAAGGACATAGTAAAGTGCAGAGTGGAGATAAATGAAAAACTAAAAATAATACAGAGAATCAACATTTCAAAGCTTGGTTTTTGAAAATATCAACAAAATTGTCTAAACTTTACCCAGACTGACAAAAAGAGAGAGAACACAAATAACTAAAATCAGGAATGAAAATGCACACATTACTATAACCTTAAAGAAGGTGTATAAAAGGGTGCTAGGAACAATTATAGGCCAACAAACTAAAAAATCTGGATGATGTGCACCAATTCCTTGAAACATACAAATTACCTAATCTGTCATAAGAATAGAAAATCTCAACAGACCTATAACAAATAGAGACTGAATCAGTAATTTTAAAAACCTCACAACAAAGAAAAGACAATTACCAGATGGTTTCAGAGCTGAATTCTACTAAGCATTTAAAACAGATTTAACATCGATTTTTATCCAACTGTTAAAAAAATAGAAGAAGAGGGATTATTTCCTACCTCTCTATCAGGTTAACATTAGTCTGATACCAAAGATAATGACAACACAGAAAAAGCAAACTACAGACCAGTATTCTTATGAATACAGATGAAGAAATCCTAAAAAAAAAAAAAAAAAAAAAAACACTGGCAAATGGAATATAACAGTATATTCAAAGGATTACACACCATAACCAAGTGGAATTTTTTGGTTCAATATAAGAAAATACATCAAGGTAATACCACACTAATAGAATGAGGAAAAAATACATGATCATTTCAATTTGTACAAAAATGGCATTTGACAACATTCAACAGTCTTTCATGATTAAACAAAAATCACTGAAAACCAGGAGTAGAAGGGACTTCTCAAAAAATATTAAAAAATTAAAAAACACCATTAATAAAAAAAAGGAACTGGGAGGCAGACTTGGCTCAATGGATAGAGCCTACCACATGGGAGGTCCACAGTTCAAACCTGAGACCTCCTAGACCCATGTGGAGCTGGCCCACAAGCAGTGCTGATGCATGCAAGGAGTGCCATGCCATGCAGGGGTGTCCTGTAAGGAGAGTCACCCAGTGTGAAAGAAAGTCCAGCCTGCCCAGGAGTGGTGCCGCACACACAGAGAGTCGATGCAGCAAAAAGACACAAAAAAAAGAGACACAGATTCCCAGGCCACGGACAAGAATAGAAGCCGACATGGAAGAACACACAGTGAATGGGCACAGAGAGCAGACAACTGGGGGGTGGGGGAAAGGGGAGAGAAATAAAAGGGGGGAAAAAAGGGAGAACCTCTCTCAACATGATAAAGAGCATTTATGAAAAACCCACAGTAAATATGATATTCACTGGGGAAACACTGAAAGCTTTCCCCATAAGATCAGAAATAAGAAAGTACATCTGCTGTGACCACTGTTATTCAACACTCTACTGGAAATTCTAACCAGGATAATCAGGCAAATTGGAAAGGAAGAAATAAAACCATCTCTATTCACACATGATATGATCCTATAGGTAGGAAACCCTAAAAAATCCACAAGAAAGCTCCTAGACCTAATAAACAAAATTAGCAAACTTGGAGTATACAAGATAAACATATACAAGTCACCTGGGTTTTAAACACCAGTGGTGGACAATCTGTTAAGGAAATAATTAAAACAATTCCATTTACAACAGCAACTAAAAAAATAAAACACTGAGGTGTGACACTTTGAAACTGGGTGGATTCCAGAAAACCATATCCTTAGGGCAAATTCATTTCTGTAGGTGTGGGAGTCTTGGATTGAATTGAATTGGATTGAATTGAACTCAGTTGGGGGGCCTTTATTTGGATTAATTCAATAAGGTGTGATCCAGGGAGGGGCTTGGCCCTCTTGCTGTATTCCTTTAGAAATGGAGGCCTGAAAGCAGCAGACACACAGAAAAAAGTAGCAGAGACAGAAAAACCCTGCCAGGCTGAGAGAGAGATCCCAGAGGCTGGAGGCTGGAATCCGTGGAGCATAGAGTATCAGAAAGAGGTCCATGACAGGCTCTAAAAAAAGAGCCCTGGAAGAGAAGGAGGAGACAAGCCATAGGTCTGATCACTCACAGGTGAGGTCAGAGAGAAACTAAACCTGAAGGAGAAGGCAGAGATCCAGACAAGCAGATGACTCCATGTGTCTTCCCATGTGGAAGGAGTCCAAGGTCTCCAGCAGGCAACTTTCAGTGAGACAGCATCTCTGATGATGCCTTGATTTGGATATTTTCATAGCCTAAGGACTGTGTGCTTTTAGCCTAATAAATTCCCATTATAAAAGCCAACCCATTTCTGATATATTGCTCCCAGCAGTCTTTAGCAACACTAGGCATAAATTTTACCAAGGTGAAAGATTTGTACACTGAAAACTAAAATCAATGCTCAAATAAACTAAAGAAGACCTAAATTTAACGAAGGAGGTGAAAGACTTGTACACTGAAAACTAAAAAACATTGCTCAAAGAAATTAAGCATGGAAAGACATCCCATGTTCATGGATTGGAGGACTGAATATTGTTAAGATGTCAATACTACCTAAAACAATTAAAAATTCAATGCACTGCCTATCAAAATTCCAGCATTCTTTTTTGCAGAAATGGAAAATCTGATACTCAAATTTATATGGAATTTCAAGGGACCCCAACTAGCCAAATCAGTCATTAGGTAACTCAAATGTCACACAATACATACTACAAACCTAGAGTAATTATGTGGTGCTGCTGTAAAGATAGACATACAGGCAAATGGAATAGAATTGTGAGTCTGGAAATAAATCCAGCAATGGTGCCAACTCCATTCAACTGGGAAAGAATAGTTTCTTCAACAAATGGTTCTGGGACAACTGGAAATCCATATGAAAAGAATGAAAGTGTGCCCCTATCTCTCACCATACACAGAAAATTCAAAATGAATCAATGACCTAAATAACAGAGCAAATACTATAAAACTCTTACAAGAAAACATAGGGAAATATTTTGAGGGCCTGGAAATAGGCACTGGAGTTTTAGATTTTACAAATAAATCACAAGAAACAAAAGAAAAAAATGGATATAATGGGCTTCATCAAAATGAAAACATTTTCTGCATTGTATTACATATTTTCATCAAAAAATGAAGTCATAACTTACAGAATGGTAGAGAATGTTTGCCAGCTATATATCTGAAATGGGTTTAATATCCAAATAAATGAAGAATTCCAAGAACTCAACAAGAAAAAGACAAACAGCCCAATTTAAAAACAGGCCACGGATTTCAATAGATATTTTTCCAAAAAAGAAATTCAAATGGTGTTTAAGTTTCCTCACTGCTAAAACAAACACCTTACAATGGGTTGGCTTAAACTATGGGAAATTATTGACCCACAGTTTTGAAGTTAGAAGTCCAAAATAAGGCATCACACAGGTGATGCTTCTGCCCAGAAGACAGCAGTGCTCTGATATTGGTGCCTGTGGTCCTCGGTCCATGGCTCTTCTCTCACAGCTATTCCCATGGCAACCTCTCCTGGTTTCTCTCTTCTCTTCTGGGTTCCAATGATGTTTAGCTCCTGGCTGCATCCCCTGGTTTTTGCTCTCTGTGGGACCTTCCCTATAAGGCCTTCAGTAATAGGAATAACACCCATCCTGATTCAGCTGGCCTACACCTTAATGAAGTAACCTCATCCAAAAATCCTATTTACAAAGGTTTACACACACAGTAATGGATGAAGTTTAAGAACATATTTTCTGTGTTACATAGCTCCCAACTACTACAAGTGGCCAGTAAGTATATGGAAAGACACTCAACTTTATTAGTAATTAGAGAAAAGCAAAGTAAAACTACAGTGAGATTTTTGAGAAGATGGAGGATTAGAGAGGCAGAGGACTCACTTTTCTCCCGGAAAAAAATAGCTGAAGGATGGCAGAAACTGTCTGGAAAACTATTCTAGGGCTTAGGACACCAGAGGAAGGCTAGACACCACCCAGAAGAGAGGGGGACAAAAAAGGGAGTTTCACCTGCTTGGAAAGCTCCCATGAATAAAGCTGCAGAAGCAGCTACTGGCACCCATCTCACCCCCCTTTAGAGCAAAGAGCAGTGGGTCCTCTGGCTCCTGGCCAGTGGCTACAGACTAAGGGGGTTGCACAGGTCCTCTTCCTCAAGAAAGGGGAAAGGGAGGGATGCAGCCTACAGCAAATTCAGATTTTGGTTAGCACACTTTTCTGCTAGATCACAGGGTTCATGCATTTCCAGAATGGGTGGCTCCAAGACATTGTTTGCCCTGAGAGCTGGCAGTGAGGGAAAGATAACCTGTCTTCTCAAACACCCTCACCACCTCCCTGGACTGGATGCTGAGGCCATAGGGGGAATAAAGGTGTGGATGGCCAAAGGAGTAGAGCAGCTTCTGAGAAAGTTTGATTTGCTAGACTTGGCTCTGAAGGCCCTGCCTGAGGGTCAATGTCTCTGCACCAGTGAATGCAGTCACCCCTAGCATATGGGGTCTGAGCAGAGAGGTTTGGTGAAGAGCACCATCTCCTGGCAAACCAGGAAAGTTCAGGAAGGAAGGGGGAAATTAATTAATTAACAAATTAATTCATTAAGGAGGAATCTGGTTTCATTACTGCCCCCTCTTCAAGTCCCTTGGAAACTAGCCTGCACCCCATTAATAGATCCATAGGCCTGGTTTAAGCAATTAAACATGGGCCATCCTAAAGATCTAGAACATGTTGGATCCAGAATCAAAGAACATTGGTAGAAGTACATAGCTACATAACAGTAAATCCCTAGGCAAGAGAGAAAAACTGACCATCAGAGGAAATTAACCTTCATGACCAGTTGCCAGACATCAGCAAAAAATTACAAGCCACAGTAAGAAAAAGGAAGATATGGCTCAAGCAGAGGAACAAATCAAAGCTCCACATGAGACACAGGACTTGAAACAACTAAGCAATAAGGTTAATACATATGTCTGAAATCAAATGAGAGAGTTGAAGGACAACATGGCTAAAGAATTAATTAAGAAGACACTGAAAAAAAAGTAATAAATAAGAAGACACTGGGTGAGTACAAAGAAGGTTTTGAACTTTTGAAGAGAAAAATAACACAGCTTATTGGACTGAAAGACAATAGGTGTAATTAAAGACGTGGCGTTGTCCTGGATAGTGCTTCACGGACAATTACGGGACACTGTAGACCCCCCCAGGGCCCACTGGATGGAACATGAGAGAGTCTGGGCTATGATGTGGACCATTGACTATGGGGTGCAGTGATGCTCAGAGATGAACTTACCAGGTGCAATGGATGTGTCATGATGATGGGAGAGAGTGTTGCTGTGGGGGGAGTGGGGGGCGGGGGCGGTGGGGTTGAATGGGGCCTCATATTTTTTTAATGTAATTTTAAAAAATAATAATAAATAAATAATTTAAAAAAATACAATAGAGGGACAACCAGCAACATGGTGGCAGAGTAAGTAGCTCCTAGAGTCAGCTCCTGCTACAAGGCAGTCAGTAATCATCCAGAGCTATCTAAAGCACCTGTTTGAGGGTTCCAGGAGACCAGAAAAGCATCCTGCAACTCCTTGAAAGAATGGAGGGAGGAGACTGCCCATCTGCAGATAAGATACATAAGTAGAGCACTGCACGCCCCGGAGATCGGTGCCCATCCTCCACTGGCAGCACAAGACACCTCAGGAGCTATTCCATGGCTGGAATTGGAAGCTCCACTTCCCAAAACTGGGGGAGGAAGAGACAATTGGGCCCCATTTTCACTTACTGATTGGCGAATTTGGCAGGCTAAAGGATAATCTTAAGAACAGCTAAAGTTTGAACCTGTCCAAGTCAGAAAGAGGCTGGTAGCTGCATTTTAACTCTGCCCCTGGCACTAAGGAAAGTGGGACAAACTGAAAATCACAGTGCTGGTAGGGACTGGCTTCTTTCACCCAGATCAGCTTGCAACCCCACCTCTGGCAGAGAGGAAGCTGGTGAGCCATGTACCAGCCTCTCTGGGTAACTGCAGATACATTTGTGGCAACTGTGGTCATTTTGGACCTTCAAAGCCTAGATTGCTCCCCACACATGCAGCTCTATCCCCACCATAGGCAGGGGAGAAAGAGGCTTGAAGCTTCATCAGTTTCTCTGGGCAACTACAACCAAGGCCTGCACAACTTGGATTATTACACACAACTGTGGCTCTGTGCCTACTCCCAGCAAAGGAGAAACTTGGGAGAAGCCATATCATTCCCTGGGGCAATGAGGGCAGCTTGAGCCTCCCTCGCTTACAGCACCAACTACATCCTTGTCTCCTACAGCACAACCAACAAGGGAGAAAGGGCAAGAAAGCTCAAAACTAAAGAGTGGTGAAAATAAAATATGACAGATAAAACCCAAATATTTAGGAATAAACTTAATCAACAATGTAAAGCACTTTGTTGCCGCCCTTCTCCGCCCCTCCTCCCCTTTCAGCCCCCACCACCCTTCCCGCCAGTCCCGCCCATATTGCCAACCTATAATCTGCCCTCTTCCCCAGTAACTGCTTACCTCAGGTCTATCCATCAGCTTCAGCCTGTCCACAGCCGCCCCTTAGCCAACCCTCCCTTCATCACGCCCCTCCCTCTACCCACCCCTATATAGCTAAGTGTACTTCCATAATAAAGCAGACCTGTTCTTGCGCTCAAGCGATCTCCGTGGTTTTTCCCCAACCGCGCGTCCCCCACGCCTGGAGAACCGGTGCTCCCTCTTGGGGCACCTCCCGCTGGCTGATCAGCAGGAGCAAGCCCCCCCGACTCTTGGGCCTGAGCGAGGACGAAACCCTCTCGCTCAGCTACAACTGGTGCCCAACGTGGCAGCTCCTCCCCCGGCCCCTCTCTGCTGCTGCTGCTGCTGTGATCGTCCTCCTCTCCAGGTAGGGACTCCTCGCCCGGACGAGCCCCAAGGGACCCCTTGCTGTCGTCCCGTCCCTATCCCGTCATGGGCGCCTCTTTGTCATTGCGTCAGGCGCCGCAAGTCAGGGCCCTCGCTGCCCTGCTCGATGCCAATGGAGTCCGCGTCTCCTTGCGGCAGCTCCAAAAGTACTGGGATCTCTTGCTCCCTTTTAATCCATGGCTCGCCACCTGCCAACTCTGGAGCCCGGACACATACTCGCGACTCATAGATGGAGTCTCCTCCGCCATGGAGCACGAGAAATGCACCTTCCCAGCAGGCCTCTTACCCATTCTCGTTGCCATTCGCGCCTGTCTCCTTGGCGCTCCGACCGAAGCCGTTTATGAAGCTTCTCCCAAACGGCCTCTAGACTGTGATCCCAATGAGCCTGCCGACACTGACTCTCTGTCTGACCAACTTGCTGTTGCTCTCGAGCACGAACCTCCCCGCCCAAGCTCCCCGCAGCAGACAGAAACCACTCCTGCCGCTCCCCAAGATGGCGGACTTCCGCCTTCTTCCCCCACTTCTGCCCAAGATGGCGCACATCCGGCTTCTTCTCTGCTGGTGTCCTCCTCCTCCCGCCTCTACCTGCCTCTTCCTGCCCAGTCAGCATCCGGTTTGGGCCTGGAAGCGGCATGGTCGCCATCTTCCACTAAACCGGAAGCGCCCCTCATGCCATTTTGTCCGCCACCGGATGTGGCTGCTCCACCATCTTGGCCGGCGCCCGGAAGGGTCCCGCCGCCATTTTGTTGTCGCCCGGAAGCCACTAAGTCGCCATTTTCTCACCCGTGTTCCGCTTATCCCTCGCCGCCGCCGTACGGCAATAGCCCTTCACCTGCCTTGGCTGCTCCATCAGTCCCCAGTGCCGCACCTTCTCAAGCCCCCCAGCTATATCCGTTGAATCCTCAGCCCACACAGCAGCGACCCCAAACTTGGTTACCCTTTACAGTGGAAGAGGTCAGAACCCTCCGCAAAGCTGTAAAGGAAGACGGGATTGGCAGCCCTTATGCGCAACAACTACTTGAGGAGTTGGGGACCCAACTCGTTCTCCCATATGACTGGATTGCACTAGCCCGTGCCATCCTGACACTGGGTCAATTTATTGAATGGCACGCCCATTACCAAGCGGCTGTTGACTGGCAAATCATGGAGAATGCCCAAGCTGGCATCCTCGATCCCTCCGATGCATACACGGGCACCAACAATTATGCAGACCCTTGTTCTTACCTCCAAATTGACCCAGGGTTTTGGCACTGGGTAAAAGTCCTCGTCCAGCGGTCGTTCTCTCTAGTTTCCACCAAGCAGCCCACCAAGCTCGCGCAATTGCTTCAAGACCCCAATGAAACCTTCCCAGCATTCGTCGCCCATGTTCTGGAAGCTTGCCAACGAAAGATCTCCAGCGAGGATGCCCAGTTCGTGCTGGCCAAAGAGCTTATCATAGATGGATGCCTTGCGCCATTCCGGGCTGTAGTCCTCCCTATACGTGACAAGGCTCTGCATGAGTGGGTCCTTGCCTGCCGTGACGTTGACCCGCAAGTCAAAATGCTCACCGCTGCCTTTGCATCTGCCATGGCTGTTTCATCTACCTCCACTTCCGTCTGCTTTCGATGCGGCCAGCCCGGCCATTTTGTCTGCGAGTGCTCTCAGCCAGGCCCAGCACCTCACTCCAACCCGCCGTCGCAATGACCAAGAGGCCCTTCTACACCATGCCCGCATTGTGGAAAAGGATATCACTGGGCCCGCGACTGCCGTGTCACCCAAGGTTCCCAGCAGCCTTTAAACTCCCAGTGGGGCAAGCCTCAGCCCCACCCCCAAGAGGCCCCCTGAAGAATTCCCAAGCCATAATGTGGACAATGCCTATCACGCGTCGCCAGAGACCCTCATTAGAGCTTAAAATCGATGGGCAATGGCTCGATGGGCTCCTGGATTCTGGCACTGAAATCTCCTGTGTTCCCTTCGAAGTCGCTGCATTCAATCACTGGCCCCTCGAGACTGGCCCTCAGGTCATCGGCGCCACAGGAGCCGCTACCTCCTGGAAAACATCCCAGCCTCTGCATTGGAGCGATCGAGAAGGCCACGAAGGCCAAATTCGCCCACTCGTCCTCTCTTCAGTCCAAACCATCTTATGGGGAAGAGATGTCCTCAGCCAGCTAAAAGCCCGAATCACCACAGAAGCCTTCTCAGCTGTGCTGCCCCCCCCTTATAGGGGCCACTGCTCTCATCGCAAAACCTGACCCTATCCCTCTGGAATGGGACACAGAGGAGCCCATCTGGGTCGAGCAGTGGCCCTTGCCAGCTCACAAACTACAAGCTCTCTCTGCCCTCATCAAAGAGCAGCTACAAGCAGGGCATACTGAGCCATCCACTAGTCCCTATAATTCACCAATCTTTGTCATTAGCAAGAAGAACACCGGCAAGTTCTGCCTTCTCCACGACCTCCATGAAATCAACAAGCATATTAAGCCAATGGGATCACCTCAGCCAGGATGCCCGCATCCCACCGCAGTCCCCCAACATTTTCATGCAGCAACCATCGACATCAAAGACTGCTCTTTCTCTATCCCTCTCCACCCCCGAGACTGTCCGAGATTCGCGTTCACAGTTCCACGCATCAACAACCAAGGCGCAGCACAGCGATTTCAATGGAAAGTATTACCTCAAGGCATGCGCAACAGCCCTACTATGTGCCAATTGTATGTCAACCATGCTGTTGAGCCGCTGCGCTCCCAGTTCAATCCGGAGCACACATACATCCTCCACTACATGGACGACCTCCTTTTAGCAGCGAGCTCCAGTGCGCTCCTCAATGATCTGCTCTTGGCAACAATAACAAACCTCTCCAGCCTCAGGCTTACTGTGCAGTCTGACAAAATAAACCTCCAACCTCCTTTTCAATTCTTAGGCTTTCATTTTCACCAGTCCATTCAACCTGCGAGCCCAAAAATTCACGTCTCCCACAAAATGACACTCACTGAGCTCCAACAGCTTTGTGGGCAAATCAATTGGCTTCGATCAGCGCTCCCCATCACAACAGCGCAAATGCAGCCCCCTTCGAGCTCTTGCAGACCAAGGATAGCCCACCAACTGTGGTTACTCGTAACATCACCATCACCCCCGCTGCCCGAGAAGCCGTCCAACAGATGCCTCCAAAACGACGTTTGCTACCATCATATACACTCCTGACAATCCTGAGCCGCGGCAACTGCTGTTCGCAAATGACTTTTCTGTTCAAGTAGGTGAACTTCTAGCCATCGCTGCAGTCCTCAATATTCACCCAGACCAGCCTCTCAACATCTTTACTGACAGCCTATACACTTTTCAAGTGTGTCGTAGCCTTCCACTTGCCACTTTCCTACCAAGTAACTCAAACATCAACCAGGCACTCACCTTTGTGCAGCGACTGCTTGAAGAACGGCAACAGCCCTGGTTCATTGCTCATATCAGAAGCCACTCTGGCCTACCAGGACCGCTGGCTCAAGGGAATGACCTCGCTGATGCTTCTGTGTCAAGCCGCCAGGTAAACCCGGTCCTCCTACATGAAAACCCTGCCGACGGGCCGCGGCTTGGAGACTTTGTTAATCAAGCCAAGCTCCTGCATTCCCAATTCCACTTCTCCGTGCGGTCCATCTGGAAGCTCTTCCCAGACCTTCCCATTGAAACTTGCAAACACCTTGTGCGCGCGTGCTGGACTTGCGCGCCATTGTTGCCACTTGGGCCTTTGCAGCCTCAGGGCGTTAACCCCCGCGGCCTCCGCCCCAACTCAAGGTGGCAATTAGATGTCACTCATGTCAGTGCCTTTGGCCGCCTCAAATATCTTCATGTAGCAATTGACACCTTTTCGCATCTGTGCTATGCAGTCCCTCTTGCGGGAGAAAGTGCTAAACACTGCGTCCAGGCGCTTCGCCAAGCTATTTTGTTCATGGGAATTCCATGGGATCTCAAAACAGACAACGGACCAGCGTATCGCAGTGCCGCCTTCGCCAGCTTTGTGCAGATGTATCACATCACGCATCATTTTGGCATTCCATACAATCCACAGGGGCAAGGAATCGTCGAGCGCATTCACCAACAGCTCAAGCTACTTATTCAAAAAGAAAGGGCCTCTTCTCCCCACAAGGCCCCTGCCGACATCATGACTGCCTGCCTCATTCATCACAATCTCCTAACCTTCGATGACCATGGACTCTCCCCCACCCATAAACACTGGGGACCCATGTGGCAGCCCTCGCAAGTTCCCCTCGTCCATTGGAAAGACCCTACCACAAATCATTGGCAAGATCCAGCTCCCCTCCTAGCACAGGGGAGGGGCTTTGCTTGCATCTTTCCAGATTCTGAGCCGCAGCCACTCTGGGTTCCTGGGCATTGCATTCGGCCCGCCATTGACCCATTAGTTCCACCGAACGATCAGCACCCTATGCCTTCAGTGAGAGATAACATTGACAGTGGATACGGCCCAGAGGTCGCCCCGTTCACCCGGATCCAGCACCAGCCATCATCAAGGAACGCCCCTTCTTAAAACGTTTCAGACCCTTACCCCGCTCTCCTTACCCCCCTCATGCTGCCTGCTCGCCAAGTGTGGAGAGCGAGGAGTTTTCTCCACAGATGCCGCACCGTCAGATGATGCCTCTACACAGCCTCGCAGCCGTTCTCTTCGTCCTGGCTTCCCTCGCTCTCCCAGCTGCTGCCAACCCAAGTCACCAGCCCTTCAATTGGACTCTCTCCCTCTGGCAACAAAAAAGGCTCCTCGCCTCAAACGTAACCGCCTCTGCCCCCTCTTTCACAACTGATGTCGCCAACCTCACTGGACGCACGAACCTTCCGTCTTATGAGTGGGGGGGACACAACCCCGCTGCCACAGATTTCTCCACCTACTCCAGACTGCACGCCTATAGCTTCTTGTCTTCCTCTCCTTACTTCTCCCCAACTACTCCTCCCCCTCGGGCGAGGGGTACAGAGGCATCACAGGCCCGTTTCGCTGGCAAGGCTCGGCGCGCGCCAGGCGCCGGCGTGCGCCAACCCTAATGGCGGGCACATGCATCCTGGCCAGATGCTATGTCATCCGCTCACGGCCAGCCGGTCCTCGTGGTCTCCCCCCACCCCTCGTCCTATTCCAGTACCCATCCTTATAACCTCCTTTTCCTCCTCCTCCTCATAATCCTTGTCTTTTGTTGCTGCGCACGCCGAGTTATTCACACCCACAGTGCGCACCAAAACTTGTTGCCTCTATTTCTTTTTAAAACAAAAGGAGCAATTGTTGCCGCCCTTCTCCGCCCCTCCTCCCCTTTCAGCCCCCGCCGCCCTTCCCACCAGTCCCGCCCATATTGCCAACCTATAATCTGCCCTCTTCCCCAGTAACTGCTTACCTCAGGTCTATCCATCAGCTTCAGCCTGTCCACAGCCGCCCCTTAGCCAACCCTCCCTTCATCACGCCCCTCCCTCTACCCACCCCTATATAGCTAAATGTACTTCCATAATAAAGCAGACCTGTTCTTGCGCTCAAGCGGTCTCCGTGGTTTTTCCCCAACCGCGCGTCCCCCACGCCTGGAGAACCGGTGCTCCCTCTTGGGGCACCTCCCGCCGGCTGATCGGCAGGAGCAAGCCCCCCCGACTCTTGGGCCTGAGCGAGGATGAAACCCTCTCGCTCAGCTACAGCACTTGAATTAAAAAACACTACAAGTCACTGTGAAAAGGTCTTTTACCCTAAATAATTGGAAGAACATTCCATGCTCATGGATTGAGCATTAAGATCCCAATTCTACTCAAATGGATATACAGATGCAATGCAATCCCAACAGAAATTTCACCAGCACTTTAAAAATAAATTGAAAGCATAATTATCAAATTTATTTGGAAGGGTAAGGAGTCCTGAATAGCAAGAAACATCTTGAAAAGGAAAAGCAAAGTTGGAAGACTCTCACAGTTTTTATTTTTTATTTTTATTTTTTTTTAAAAAGGCTAGTTATTTGGGGTAGGAGCTTACAGATACCAGGCCATAAGTGTAAGTTTCTTCCCTCACCAAAGTCCATTTTCACATGTTGGAGCAAGATGGCTGCTGATGTCATCCTGGGTTCCTCTGGGCTCAATTCCTCTGTTTTCTCCACAAAATCAACTGTAGACTATGAAGTTCTCTAGGCTTTGCCTCTCTCCACAAGGTCAGCTGTAGACTATCAGGCGAATGGCTCTGTCTCTCTCCCTGGGGCTCCACCTTCAGCATCAAACTCCAACATCAAAACTCCAACATTAAAAGCCCCCAACTCTGTCCTTTGCCATGCCTTTTATCTGGGAGTCCCCACCCCGCCCTACTGGCACAAGAGATTTACATGATTACTTAATCAAGCAAACCTATGAGTCCAATATAAACATATGCCCAGAGGAAAAAATCAGTTTACAAACATAATCCAATATTTCTTTTTGGAATTCATCAATAATATCAAACTGCTATACACACTGTTGTATAAATTGCTTTTTCATTTAACTATATACTAAAGACAATTTCCATATCACTGTATACAGTAAATATATTTCATTCTTTGGTTTGGTTTGTAGATTTTTGTTGCTGTCTGGTCATCATTTTATCTTGACAGGTTTAATCAGTTCCTTAGCTTCTTTGTCTAGTCTTGGGGATTAATTAGCTGTTGTTTTTGCATACTTGTTATATCTTCTCTTTGTCACTTTGTTCTTCTTATTCTAATTTCTTATTGCTGGTTGAGTTCACTTTAAAGGAAAGTATTAGGGCCAGGGAAAGGTAATTGTGTAAGCAAGGAAAAAGTGTAAAGTAGTATTGGTGATAAATGTTAACAGAGCAACAATATGAGATCTGGGAGCATGGATAGTAGATTCATGTAAGTTGTGTAGAGTTATAGCATTAGGTAGAGTACCTATAATGAGGTAGTCGACTGAATATGGGAGGAATATGGTATGAATTAAAAAGCTAGTATTTTTGTGAGAGAGGGAAAGAGAAAAGAAAGGTAATAGTTTCAAGAGTGGATAACAGAAAACAAAACAAAGGTATTAGAAATTAAAAGTTAGACACTTTGTGGATCAAAGAAAGGGAGGTGGAATATAGGAGAGACAGTAGGTGATGGAGGATATCAAGATGTAGGGGAAAGGGGATAGTGTAGGTAGCCAAAATCAATTCACACAGAAATGAGGCAGTGGAGGATGAGGAAACCCAGCAAATGTGAGGTGTTCCCTGCAGCACCCATTGTATAATTAAGATAAAATAAAATAAGAAGAAAATATGGGACAAGAGAGAGAGAAAAAACAGAAAAAAAAGAGAAGAAAGGAAGAAAGAAAAAGGGGGTGGGTAAAGGGCGGGGAACAGGTAGGGAAAAGAAAAAAAACATATACACCAAGCACAACAGCAACAACAACAAAAAAAAAACCTCAATAACTGAAAAAAAAAGACTTTGGGGGATACGCTGGGAGAAAAGACTAGGAGATAATGCAATGTTAGCAATCAGGACATTAAAAAAATTAAAAATAAGATAAAATGAAAATAAAAACAAAAACAAAATGAAACAAAAAAATAAAAAACACAAACGTTGAGGGCTAGGACATTCAAGGACCTCAGATGGACCTCAGGGCATGATGGATTCAGGGATGGAAAGTCCGAGATATTGAAGACTCAAGAGGTGTGAATCTCTGGGGTGTGGGCCACCAGGATTTAGGGGACTCAGACCTGGCAACCTCAAATCTGGTCATCAGGGAGCCTGAGAGCACCGCAGTGTAACACAGCCTTCAGGGATCCCCACAGCTGGGTACCAGCCCTATGGGGGAAGTCAGACCCGCAAACTCTGTCTTATGTGTCTGAACCCCACAATTCACTCACTCACTGGGGTCTATTCTGTGGATGTGTCATCAATTTAGCTTCAGGACACCTCCCACCCTGTAAGCCCCCGGAACTGGCCACCTGAGGGCGCCTCTACACTGCAGCCAATTTAATGATGCAGATCAGAAGCCAGGCCTCGGGGTGGGGCTCCAGCTGAAACGCTGACAAGAGTCCAAAACCAAAATTCCCAAGCTTGGCAAAATATTCCCCCAATCAGCTTCCAGACGTGTCCCTCCCCCGCCACACCCTGTAACAGCCTCCCGCTTACGTCCCTTTATTGCCAGCAATCTAAGACCACTACAGATTGGCAGCTGGACTTGGGGGGGCGGGGCTCCAGGCAGAAGCGCTATTACTTGTGTCCACAATCAAAAATTCCCCACTTCACAACAAAACCCCCGTTTGTCTCCCCAAATCGGTCTGCAAAGGCGTCCAGTCCTGTCAATCCCCTAACAGCCCGCCCAGGGCTCACGAATTCCCCAGTATCACAGAGCCTCCAAAAAGCGGCCACAGTGCCGATTCTGTGGCTCCACCCACCCCAGGATGGAGCGTCCTGTGTGCAGCTCTCACCTCCGTGCAATAGAGTTTCAATTATATCTTATAGACTAATCCTCTCCATTACCTTCCCACCAAATTGATGTCCAGACACCTCCTGCCCTGCAAAAATCCCGAAACAGCCTGGTCCCGGAGAACCTCCAACACTGCTCAGCTACTTCTTTGCAGGAGAGACTGTCAGGTAAGCTCACTCAGCCACCATCTTCTATTTCATTCTTTTAAACACCGAGTTATTCCACACCTCACTTCACCAGTCCCCTATAGATGAAAGTAATATAATTATAATTCAAAATATATGCACTTTTTTCTTTTTAATAGATATTGTCAAATTTGTCCCCAAAATATTATACCAACATCACCAATGCTGAGTACTATGAACCTATTAGATTAGATCTAATAGGGGGAATGCTATTTCACTGTTTTCATTTGTATTAATGTGATTATTAGTGAGGGTAAGCAACTCTTCTGCTTATGTGCAATTTATATTGTATTATATGAATTGCTCTTCCAATGGATTTAAAATCTATTTTAAATTGGATTGTTAAATGTTTTCTTATTGATTTGCACTTAGGAACTTTTTGTATTAACTTTTTTTCTATATATAGTGAACGTATTCCAAGCTTGATGTGGTTTTTTTTTTCTTTTTTAAATAAAATTTTATTACACTATGTCATTAATACATGAATATACATGAACAATAAGTGTAGAGTAAAAGTTGTAAACTTATGAAACAAACATGCATATCATTATACAAGTATCCCATACATCACTGCACCACCAACACTTTGCATTGTTCTAAACATTTTTTACAAACTATGAAAAATCATGATAATATTACTCCTATAGCTCGTATCTGACTTTGTTTTATTTTTCCTGCAACCCACAGAATTATTAAACCCTTTATTAGAATATTATATTTTTTACAGTTAATGAGGGAATATTGGAACATTTGCATATTTCTCCTGTTAACCACAGTACCTTTTCTTTTTTTTATTTATTTTTTATTTTTTTATTTTATTTTATTTTTTTATTTTTCACAAATTCTACTCAATTTATTCATTTTTTTAAAAGATATTACATTAAAAATATATGAGATCCCCATTTGCCCCCACCACCCCCATCCCACCACTCCCCCCCCCCCCCAATAACACTCTCCCCCATCATCATGTCACATCCATTGCATCTGGTGAGTACATCTCCGGGCATCGCTGCACCCCATGTCCCGTGTTCCACACCATAACCCACACTTTCCCACGTTCCATCCAGTGGGCCATGGGAGGACATACAACATCTGGCAATTGTCCCTGGGGCACCACCCAGGATCTCACAGTTTTTAAATCATATTACCTAGGTACAGTGGTAAATTAGCATGGTACAGGCATAAAGACAGACATATAGACCAATGGAACCAAACTGATGGTTTAGAAACAGACCATCACATCTAGAATCAAGTGATTTTTGACAAGCCTGTCAACCAACCAGCTCAGGTAGAATAGTCCATTCAACAAATGATGGTGGGAGAACTGGCTATCCATAGCCAAAAGAAGGAAAAAGGACCCTTATTTCACACCTTATACAAAAATTAACCAAAAATGGAACAGAAATCTAAATAAAAAAGCAAGAACCGTAAACCTAAATATAAAAGCCACAACCATAAAGCTTCTAGAAGAAAAGTAGGAAAATATCCTCAAGACCTGGTGGTAGGTGGTGATTAAGGAGGAATAGGAGGACTGAAATGCACTACTGATACTTAATCACGCAGAAGTTTTAATTAACTTTCTTGTAAAAGTGTGGAAATGTATAGTGTTGATGGTAACACATTATAGTAAGTAATAGCTGGTTTATAAATGGGAATGTGGCTGTAAAGGGTAGTCTAAGGATGTAAACGCCTATTGACAGAAACCTGGAGAATAGTCTAAGGACTGATTAACACAGTAAACCCAGAGATGGATGAGAATTGTGGTTGATGGTACAGAAATAAAGAGTGTCCTTTGTGAGCTAGAGCAGATGTATAACACTATTGTAGGGTGGTGGGAAAGTGGAGAAGCATGGGAAAAGTACAGCTGGAGTGACCTATGGACTGTGGTTAACAGTAATAATGTAGGGAAGTGGACTTGGCCCAATGGATAGGGTGTCTGTCTACCACATGGGAGGCCTGCAGTTCAAACCCTGGGCCTGCTTGACCTGTGTGGAGCTGGCCCTTGTGCAGTGCTGATGCACACAAGGAGTGCCCTGCCACACAGGGATGTCCACTGTGTAGGGGAGCCCCACACCAAGGGGTGCACCCTGTAAGGAGAGCCACCCAGTGCAAAAGAAAGTGCAGCCTGCCCAAGAATGGTGCCACACACAGGGAGAGCTGACACAACAAGATGATGCAACAAAAAGAAACACAGATTCCCATGCCACTGACAACAACAGAAGTAGACAAAGAACACACAGCAAATAGATACACAGAACAGACAGCTGGGGTAGGGGAAGGGGAGAGAAATAGATAGATAGATGATAGATAGATAGATAGATAGATAGATAGATAGATAGATACTAAACAATGTAGATGAAATGGACAAATGCCTAGAAATGCACAATCTACACTGACCCTACAAGAAATGCAAGAACTTAACAAACCAATCACATTTTTAAAAATTGAATTTGTCATTAAAAATCAACAAAAAGAAAACCCAGAACTAGATGGCTTCACAGGTGAATTCTTCAAGTATTTTGAAAATAATTAACACCAATGCTGTCTAAATGCCTCCAAAAAATTGAAGAGGATGGAAAATTACCCTATACATTTTATGAAACCAACATCCCCCTAATACCAAAGCCATATAAGGACACTACAAGAAAGGAAAATTACAGACCAATTTCTTTAATGAACATAGCAATAATTCTCAAGAAAATCTTGCAAGAAAAATCCAACAGTATATCAAAGACTTATACATCACGACCAAGTGGAATTTATTCCTTGTATGCAAGGATGGTTCAACATAAGAAAGCATGACATGAACAGACATCTGCACACCAATGTTCACAGCAGCATTTTTCATGACTGCAAAATTTATAAACAATCTAGGTGTCCATCAACCAATGAATGGATAAACAACTCTGGTGCAGCCACACAATGGAATATTATGCATCTTTAAGAAGAAATGAAGTCGCAAAGCATATGATAATATGGATGAAACTGGAGGACATTGTGTTGAGTGAAGTAAGTACAGACCAAAAAGACAAATACTGTATTATGACTGTGCTACTCTGAACTAAATAAATTGTGTAACACATCATATGAATCCATTTCTATAAAATACAAATGTAAGTCAATTTATAAAGATGAAATTAGTCTGGTGGTTATGAAGGGATGAGAAAGGCATGCTCAGGGATGTGGAGTGTTTCTTATTGGAATAAGATTTTCTGTGATAATGAATGTACAACATTGTAATTGTACGAAAATCTACTTGTTATACACTTTGGATAGACTATGTGGCTTATGAATATATCTCAATAAAACTGCTTAATAAATGAATAGTTGTCCAAGAATAGCCAGAAATAGCAGCTATGTAGAGGAGGGGAAACAAAGAAATTGAGAGATAAAGAATTTTGTTGTTTTTTTGTCTTTTTTTGTTTATTATTATTATTATTGATATAATGAAAATGCAGTAATAATGACTGACGTGAAGAATACACAACTATGTGATTCTACCAAATACCATTGACTGAACACTCTGGATGAACTGTATGCTTTATTAATATGTATAAAATTATTTGTTTCCTAAAAAAAGAGCATTTTCAACCTTAAAAAGATAATACTAAAATTAAAGGTCAGTCATGGCCATTATAGGCCAAATCCGCCCCCCCTCAAAAAAGCAAACAGTGGTAAGATATGCAGAAAGTCATTATGTATTAATCAAAAGGACATTTCACCAGGAAGATGTAAATCATAAATATCTATGCATGTAACCAAAATACATGAACCCCAAATACATGAAGCAAGCTCTGGCAAAACTGTAAGGAGAAAGGGATATCTCTACAATAATAGTTGGCAACCTCAACTCACAACTCACATCAGTTGCTTGAACAACTTAACAACTAAACAGAATACCAAGAAGGAAACTGAACATGAACAATATGACAAACACGTAGGACCTGACAGATGTATACAAAACATTGCACCCCCAATCAGCAGGTTATATGTTTTTTTTAGGTGTTCATGGATCTTTCTCCAGGTTAGAGGATAAACAGCACATTCATAAATAATAAGTGGGCTAAAAAGAAATTGCAAGAGAAAGTAGTAGCTATCTCAAAATGAATGAAAACAAGAACATGACTTATCAGAACTAATGAGATACAGTGAAGGAGGTGCTGAGAGGGAAATTTATAGCCAAAATGCCTATATTATACAAGAAGAAGGAGCTAAAATTTTAAAAACTAAGTGACCACCAAGAGGAAATAGGAAAAGAACCATAAACTAATCCCAAAGCAAAAAGAAAGAAAAAAATAACAAAGATTTTGAGCAGAAGTTAATGAAATGGAGAACAAAAACAAACAATAGAGAAAATTAACAAAACAAAAAGCATTTTCTTTAAGAAGTTCAATAAAATCCACAAACCCTAGCTAGTCTAACAAAGAAAAATATAAGAGAAGATGAAAATAAATACAAGCAGAACTGAAAGAAGCATATTATGACTGAAACCACAGACATAAATAGGATAATAAGAAAGTATTATGAGAAACTATATACAACAAACTAGAAAACCTTGATGATATGGGCAAATTCCTAAAAATGCACAAGCAACCTACACTGACTCTACAAGAAATACAGGATCTCAACAAATCACAGGTAAAGAGATTGAATGATTGAATCCATCATGAAAAATCTTCCAACAGAGAAAAGCCCAGGACCAGATGGCATCACCATTGAATTCTGCCAAGCATCGAAAAGAATTAATACCAATCCTGTGGAATCAGATGTGGCTCAAGCACTTGGATGTCGTCTAACATGTAGAAGTTCCAGGGTTCAGTCCCAGTGCCTCCTAAAAGAAGACAAGCAGACTTCACCCCCACAGCAACTATCAGATGCCACAAGACAAAAGAAGCTGCAGCCCAGAGGGAGTGGATGTGGCTAAGGCTATTGGGTGCTCACGTGTCATGCAAGAGGTCCCAAGTTCATCTCCCAGTGCCTCCTAGAAAAGGCAAGCAAACAATGAGCAGACAGGTGACAGAACAACCTGAGGGAGAGGGAGAGAAATAAAATAAACAAATAAATCTAAAAACAAAAACCAAAACAAAACTGTGTTAAAATGTTTCCAAAAAATTCAAAAGGAAGAAAAATTACCTAATATATTGTGTGAAACCATCATCACTCTATTACCAAAGCCATGAAAAGATACTACAAGAAATGAAAATTACAGATCAATCTCTCTAATGACCATACACAAAAAAATTCTCAGCAAAATACTGGCAAATTGAATTCATCAGCAGTAGGGCATGACTCAGAGTTGAGTCTCTGCCTGCTTGGAGGGCTGACAGAAACAGACATACATGGAAGAAGATATGGAAGAGGAGAGAACTTGGTCATTTCAGTCCTGCCATGTGATGGGAAGGAGAAGGCCCACAAAAGCTCCAGGAAGAGAGACGAGCCTTCTGTGAGCCCACAGCTGACATCAGAAGAAGCTGGGCCCATGGAGTCCTAAAAGTAAGAAGGAAGGAGAAGCCAGGCAGAGGTTACCCACCATCTCACCTCAACATGTGGCAACAGGTTTTGGTGAGGAAGTGACATTGAGTTGGATTCTTTAGGGTCTTGTATCTGTAAGCTTCAATTCTAAATAAATATTCTTTATAAAAGTTAACAGATTTCTGGTACTTTGCATCAGCAGCCCTTTGGCTGTTAGTGGCTGAAACTGAAGGTCTAAGGAAGTGTATATCACTAGAATGAAAATTTAAAAAGGAAACATGAGACTTTAAACCACAGCAAAACTTCTTGTGAAAAATGAGTGTGGTTAATAATGCATATAGGAACAACTGGAATTGTCCCACATGACACTGCAATGAGTCCATAGGCCATTACATATTTTATCATAACTTACAAAATTGTGTGGAACAGGGTGGAAAATATAATGCAAACTATAATCCCTGCTTAGGGGCAATGGTTCAATACATGTTCATCAATTGCAACAAATGTGCCACACTCATGAAGGATGTTGCTAGTGTGGGAAAGTGTGTGAGGGGGAGGGAGTGGGACATATGGGAATCCCCTATATTTTTATGTAACATTTAGGTAATCTAAAGTCCCTTTAAAAAGTTAATTTTTAAAAATGCATATATAAGAATGTTTTTCTCTGAAACAGAGCAAGTGTAAGTTAATATTACAAGAGGTTAATACCAGGGTAATATTTGGGCAAAATACAACCAAGACAAACTATGGACAGTAGTGTATAGTAATATATTAATGATCTTCCATCAAAAGTAAAAAAAAAAGAAAAGACACTCACTATTGTAAGGAAAGGATTAAGTTTGGTTTTCACATAAAGGTGAAGCCAAAGTCAGCTCTGCAGTTGGAGGAGGAGGGAAAGGGATTCTAGCAACTTTGGCATAAAGAATTTGAAATGTGGCACCAAAGCAAGGATGGGACAAAGCAAGGGCAGGCCCAATGGTGAAGAGCAGCGCTGAATTTGAAAGTGGCACCAGAAGTAAACATGGTGCTGAGCCGCTGGAATGTAGGGAATGAGAGCTGCAACTCAGAGCGAGCACCTACATAAGTTACTTAGATGTCTCAGATAGGCTGTAACCCCTGAAGTACCCAATCTATAGGGAAGAGGGGAGGGACCTGTGGGTTAGGTTTACGGTATAAATATCATTGTTTCTTGCTGTGCAGTGCACCAGCCATTTTATTCAGGTTGTGAGCCTGTTTTTGCAAGATCATTGATAAAATTCTTTTCTCCTCCACAATCAGGTGAGTTTTTATTCTCTTACAGGTGCAGCTTCCTTTCTAATAAGTTTGAGGGCTTGCCTGGGATCCAAAGCTTCTGAGGGGTCCCTCAGGGCAGACGAGGGGAAGGTGCACCCCGCTGAGTGAGCGGTCTTGGACTCGGCTGTTGGGGGTCCGGCTTTGACAGGTGGAAGGACCTGAGACCAGACGCTTAGATCTGCTGATTGTAGAAGAGGAAAGGGGAAAGAAAACCTGTCACTCAGTGACCAGGTACCTTTGTGCACAGACCAAGGTATTGCCTTGGTGGTGGGGAAGTTCTGATGAGCCTGGGGTTGACTGTGTGTGCATGAGACCTGTGACATACTGCATGAAGCAAGTGCAGTGTCCCAATTCATGTTTTCCTTCTCCCATGAGGGAAAGGGATGGAGATGATCGAAGTGGAGAGATTTGACAGGAAGAAACCCGGAGAAGACTCAGAATGAGGAAAGGGGGCCGTCGGCCGGTGAGAAAAGAGGAAAGGGGGTACCTGTAGGGTCCCCTGGGGACATACCTCCAGATCATCCAGTAGGAAGGATGTTGAAGCATTGGAACAATAATGATTAGACCAAGGGAAAGGATAAAAAGAAATTGATTAAATATCACTGTTACATTTGGGCCAAGGGAAGCATTTTACTACCCAATGTATTTTGGACAAAATACTGGGCAAAAGAGGATTGGCTATGTGCTGACCTTGTAATTGGAAACATGAAAGCTAAAACTCTGGACCCAGAAACTAAGTCTATAAAAGCTAAAACCTGGGACCCTCTATTGAGCTTTTCTGCCCTATGTTTCCCTCCCCTCCCAGGACAAGAACTGGCTGATTCAGAAAGTCCAACAGAACCTACCCAAACCCCCATGGATACAGAGGGCCAGTGGGTGCCAACCACACCACCGCTTATTACCCACCAGCAGTTAAGGAAGGAATTGGAACAATGGAGAAAGGACACACAGACCTTTCTGTTCCCCAAGGCCCCTGAAGAAAAGAGGGTGAGGGAACATATTCCCACTGAGCCTCTATACCCCTTGAGAGAAGTACCAATTGGGCTAGGAGAAATCAGTTATGTAAATGCCCCACTGACAAGTACAGATTTCAGAAACTTTTTAATGGAGATGAAGTCATTAATGCAAGATCCAGCAGGGCTGAGCACAAGTGGATCAATTCTTAGGCCCTAGTTTATTTTTATATATGTGGTCTGGACTTATGTCTATACTGAATATCTTCTTTACAGGAGAAGAAAGGGGAAGGGTGAGGAGGGTGGCTATGAAGGAATGGGAAAGGCAGCACATGCCTGGTCAAGGGGTAATGGCAGGAGAGCAAAAGTTCCCCTAACTGGGATAATAATGATCAGGGTGATGAGCACAAATGAAGGACAGGGAGTGGGGTAGACGTCATCCTGGTAGGAGATGGAAACCCGTCTGAGAAATTCCTCAGATAAATTTCGGAGGGACCGCAGAGGGTTCCAAGTGCCACCATCTTCTCTGGAAGTGCATCTTCCCATTGCCAGAGGTGGAGCCAGACAGGCTGTAGCTGCCCTGAGACCCAGCAGCCCCAGCCACGTAGAAAACACACAAAGTTCTGAGCGAAAAGGATGATGCATTCTGGTTTGGTTCGATGTGGCTGGGTCTGGCGGTCATTTGGCTCTAAACAAGTGAGAGTCATTCACACCATCCTTTTCACTTTCAGTCCTGCAGCAATAGTAGGATGACTCCTGAACTTGGAAAAAAAATGAGCCCCAGGGAGCTTGGGATGGCCGCCTGAGGGCATGGGAGAGAGACTAGTCCAGGAGCAGAGTCCTCCAGCCTCACTGCGACTCCATGGGCCTCTGAAGGGCGGTGTCTGTAGCTAAAAGCTCAGAACATCCAGCATTGAAGTGCTTGGTGGCAGGCACTCCCCTCCCCATCCCTGCCATCCCACCCAGGGGCACTTACCAAACCCCCAGACTCAACTCATTAGAGGCCTCCACACCTCTCACGCATAGGTTCGGTGCATTCACCGCAGTTGTGAAGTGGGTGAGGTACAAAGGCCTTTATCTGGGTCTTAACCCCACCCCGCCGCCCCCTCAGCGCACCCCATGACCCAGCGCCCGGAAAGGCGCTTCCTGGTGGACTTTGCTTCTTTATCTGTGAACAAAGAGCTTCCCAGAAACCTGGCTAGCGCTGATCTTCATCTTGTAAAAGGTAGGGTGGCCCATTTTAATGCGTGCGCGGGGCGAGGGTGGGTCGCTGCGGTGAAGAGCAGTGTGCAGACCGGGGTGGGGCGGGGGGGAGAGTCGGTGGGCGGAGTCCGGGCCCCCAACAGTGAGGCGATGTGAGGCGATGTTCGGGGTCGGGGCCCCAGGGTGGGGTGGGGGGGACGCAACCGGGCCCCGAAGAAGGGAGCGACCCTGCACACAAGCGGGGGATTGGGGGCGGACTCTGAGGGGCGGCGGCAGCAGGTGGGTGGCAGCCCGTGCGGGTTAGGGCTGAGACCCGGCGGGGTGGGGAGAGATGAAGACCTGGGTACTTGGGACAGGGACGGGGCGGAATTGGCGGCGAGGAGACTTGCGCCGGGCGTCAGCTTCCTCACCCGGGACTTGGCGCAGGGTGAGGAACTGACCGCCACTGTCAGAGGCGAGGTGGTCCGTAGGGGCGACGCCTCGGATGATAGAGCCGCTCCTATTCCGGGTTTCCACCTTGCTCTCAGATCCCAAATCAGGAGGGTTTCCCACCTCATGCTCCCTGCAAATGTTCCCACATTGCCCTCAGTGACACTCGGCTCACCCCCCAGGTCTGGCTGCACCAGATTCGCTGGGAGAGGAGGAGGGCAGGCAGGACCCCAGTACTTCCCCGTGACCCCCTGTCCCCCGTTCAGCGAGCCTTGAGCCCTCCCCCAGCTCAGCCCTCCGGCAGGTGCATGTGCTCGCATCCCCAGGTCAAGGACCGGGACTGGGCTGTGGGTGGGCAATCCAGAAGGGACTGAAGATGCCTGACCCCACCCGGCAGCCCGTCATTCCCCTCTGACCCTGGCAGGTGACTGGGCCCGCACTCCTCCCTGCTGAACACCATGGCCGGGTGACTGCCCAGCGCCGCCAGCCTGGCACACTTCTGCAGGAAGCTGAACCAGCTGAAGCCACTGGAGGAGTCCACCATGGAGACGTCACCTAGTCGCGGTCTGTCCACGCTGGACCTGACCCTTCAGGGAGTGGGTGGCATGGTGGGCGTGGGCCTCTATGTGCTGGTGGGCACTGTGGCAAGGCAGATGGCTGGTCTGGCCGTGCATGTGTCCTACATGGTGGCCGCCGTGGCCTCCCTGCTGGCAGCCCTGTGCTACACAGAGTTTGGAGCCCGTGTACCTGGTCCATGCTCTGCCTACCTCTTCACCTACGTGTCCATGGGTGAGCTGTGGGCCTTCCTCATTGGCTGGAACTTACTTCTCCAGGGCCTCTTCGGAGGCACCACTGTGGCACGGGCCTGCAGTGGCTACCTGGACGCCATGATCAGTCACGAAATTCGCTACCTCACTGAGACCCACATAAGCACCTGGCAGGTGCCCTTCCTGGCCCCATACCCAGACTTCCTGGCCGCCGGCATCATTCTTCTTGCCTCCATCTTTCTCTCCTGCGGAGCTCACATCTGCTCCTGGCTCAAGTACACCTTCTCAGCCATCAGCCTCTGCGTCATCCTCTTTATCATCATTCTGGGCTTCTCGCTGGCCAGCCTGGAAAACTGGAGCGCCGAGGAGGGTGGCTTTGCACCCTTTGGCTTCTCAGGCATCATGGCTGGCACTGCCAATTGCTTCTATGCTTTCGTGGGCTTCGACGTCATTGCTGCTTCCAGCGAGGAGGCCCAGAACCTGTGGAAGGCCATGCCCATGGCCATCACCATCTCTTTCAGCCTAGCGGCCACAGCCTACACCCTGGTCTCCACCGTGCTTACCCTCATGGTTCCCTGGCACAGCCTCAACACAGACTCAGCGCTCGCGGATGCCTTCTACTGGCGGGACTACAGCTGGGCTGGCTTCATCGCGGCTGTGGGCTCCTTCTGGGCGGGAACTGGGTGGGGTGGTGGGGGGAGAGGCAGCCCCACGTCCTGGGCTTCCCGGGTTGACCCCTGCTGTGTAACCGTCCCAGGAGGGCTCTGATGATTAGAGAATCCTCCACTCCCACTCACCACCTTCCCCAAATTCTGCAATGGACCTGTGGCTGAAACTGGGTGGGAGGTGACTGAGCACCCACACCCAGCCAGGCTCACACACCCTTGCTGACAGGCCCCTCACTCCCACCCCTCTGCCACAGCAATGACCATGGTCCTGCTCAGGATTCTCTTCTCCCTGCCACGTATCATCTATGCCATGGCGGCCGACGGGCTCTTCTTCCAGGTGTTTGCCCACGTGCACTCCCGGACTCAGATCCCCGTGGTGGGCACCCTGGTGTGTGGGGTCCTCATGGACTTCCTGGCGCTGGTGCTGGACTTCGATGCACTGGTGCAGTTCATCTCCTTCGGGGCGCTGCTTGCCTACACCTTCGTGGACCGCCAGCACCCTAATGCTGCACTTCCAAAAGACCTCTCCACCCTAGTCCCCGGGCCCAGCCAGCCCCGACCCTGAGGCCAACACCTCAGTGCTGCTCCAGCCGGTGAGCGATGAGCATGCCTCAGGTGGCACGCCCAGGCAGTTGCGGCCGGCCCTGAGGCCCTACCTGGGTTTCCTGGGTGAGTGCATGCGGCTACGGAACCACCGTGGCTTGGGCGCTCGGCATCCTGGTGGCCTCTGCCATCACCCTGAGTGGCGTGCTCATCTTTGGGGACTCGGCCCTGCACCTCCCGCGCTGGGGCTACATCCTGCTGGCCCTGCTCAGCGGGGTCACCTTTCTGCTCAGTCTCGCTGTCCTGGTGGCCCACCAGCAGGAGCGCCCACAGGATACCTTCCAGGTACTGCCCCAACCCACCCCCTCCACCCCCTCGCTCATAGTCCAGCTGACTCCATGGCTGGCTTCTGCCACTGCAGAATGAAGGAGGAGAGCTTGGACGACTGGGGTGCCACTGTGTCCAACCTACTTTCTTTCAGCATCTGGGATGGGCACTTGCCTCCAAAATCTCCCAAGGAGGAAAATGAGGCCCTCGGCCAGCCGATCTTCCCCACAGCTCAGCCATTGTCCCCTCAGGTACCCCTGGTGCCCCTGATGCCAGCTTTGAGTATCCTCCTCAACATCTGCCTCATGCTGAATCTAGGCTACCTGACCTGGCTGTGCTTTTTCGTCTGGCTGCTGATTGGCGAGTTAGGGTGAGGGGGGACATGGGAGGTCGGGATGCTGAGCAGGTGGTGGGAAGAGGGCCAGGTGGGCTGGACCTGCCTCTCAGACCCCTTCCACTGCCACAGGACTCGCTGTGTGTGTTTGGCTATGGCATCCAGCACAGCAAGGAGAACCTGCGGGAGCCACAGGAGCAGGCTAGCGCACACGCACCATATGGTGTTGCCCAGTGCAGCCTGGAGGAGACTGTGCAGGCCATGCAGCCACCTGCCCAGGAGCCTGACTGCACAGAGCAGCCTGTTGGGCCGTGAGGCTGCCCATGGCTGGCCAGTGACCATGCCCCATCTGTCCTGGGCAGCTTGGGCTGGTGTGGGTCGGGGAGCCTCCAGCCCTCAGGGCCTCAGCCACTCGTGCCAAATTCCGGGTCCTCATGGATTGGGCCATGGCCAGCAGTGGTGCTGTGGACTCTTTGCCCAGCACCTGCAAACAGATTGGGACACGCTAGGGGCAGGTCTGCCTCTCTGACGTCTCATAGTAGCATTCCTTCCAGATAGTTCTTCTGTCTGGGCCTGTCTAAGCAGTTCTGGGCCTGTCTAAGGCATCTGGGCAACCTGCTGTGGGGTTGGGAAAATCAGCTGGGTCCACACGAGGTGAGCTGTCACACTCGGGGCCTTTGTCTGCAGGTAAGGACAGCGGATCAGGGCTCTGGCCTCCATCCTCCCAGGGAGCACAGCAGCCCGGCACAGCGGCCTCAGCACCCAGTTGGCCCACAGCTCACCTCCTCATACTTGTTCCTCCAGGAAAAATGGGCTTCTCCATCCACATACAGCAGCAGCAGGTCACAGAGGAAGGTGACCTTGGGAGAGGCAGGGCAGACCCATATCTAGCTCCCCAACCCAACCTGCACCCCAAGACACCACCCACTCACAGCGCACTTTTGCACACAGAACCCACAGCCACAGCCATTGGGAGCAGGTGGCGGCCACTCACCACACCCAGCCAAGCTGCTCCAGTGCCCAGAGTGATGGTCATGGGAATGAGCCCGCACCTTCCTGCCTGAGAGAAAGAGAAACATGGCTGAGCCAGCCTCAGGTCGTATCTGTGGCCCCACACCTCCAGCCCTGTCTTCCCCAATGGGCCTCTCTGGCCCCTACCTGCCCAGTGACCAGGATGTCAAAACAGCCTGGGGACAGCAGGAGGCCTGAGGACGGGCCAAGGAAATCTTTAGAAGAAATGACCTCTGAGCTGATACCTGAAGTATGTGAAGTTCAGCAAGTGATAGAGCTGGGGCGGGATGGAGGGAGGAGTATATGCAAAGGCTGAATAAAAAGCAGGAGAAAGAGCTGGGAGCCACAGAAGGGTGGTGAGCAAGGGTGTACAGAGTGGGGTATGACACCTGCCTCATTGTTTGTGCTCTGTGTCTGTTTGTTGTGCACTTGTCTCTTTTTAGGAGGCACCAGAAATGGAACCCTGGATCGTACATGTGGGAGGGAGGCACCCAATCACTTGGGACACCTCTGCTCCCAATTATTGTGTCTCTCAATGGTTTTCCTCATTGTGCCTCTTCGTTGAATCATCTTGTGAGAGCTCACCATGCCAGCCTATAGCGTCAACTTGCTGTCTTGCCTGTCTTCTGTAGGAAGCACCAGGAACTGAATCTGGGACCTCCTATGTGGTAGGTGGGCACCCAACTGCCTGAGTCACATCTGCTTCCCTGTTGGGAGATTTTTGAAAACTGAGTCAATCTCTTTAAATATGATTAGTTTGTTAACTTCTTGTATTTCTTGTAGTATCAGTGTAGGTAGTTTGTCCATTTAATCTAGGTTGCCTAGGTCATTGGCAGATAGTTTCTCGTAATATCCTCTTACAATATTTTTGTTTCTGTGGGGCCAGTTGTAACATTCCCTCTTTCATTTCTGATTTTATTTACTTACATCTTCTCTCTTTTTTCTCTCTGTCGGTCTACTTAGTGGTTTGTCAATTTTATTGATCTCAAAAAACCAGCTTTTGGTTTTGTTGATTTTCTCCATTTCTTGTTCTCAGAACCATTTATTTCTGCTCTAATCTTTACTACTTTTTTCCTTCTGCTTGCATTGGGAATGGTTTGCTCTTCTTTTCTAGTTTCTCATTGTTTGGTTAGATCTTTGATTTCAGCTTTTTCTTTTTTTTTTTTAATATAGGTCTATAGTGTTATAAATTACCCACTCAGAATTGCCTATGCTCTATCCCATAAGTTTTGGTAAGTTCTGTTCTTGTTTTCATTCATCTGAATATTTTTTCATAATTTCACTTAAAACTTCTTCTCTGACCCACTGATTATTTAGGTGTGTCTTTTGTTCAGCCCCAACCATTTGCAAATTTGTCTCTTTCCTGTCAGTTATTTGAGTTTCATTCCATTCTAACATGTGAAGATGCTTTATGTAATTTCAGTCTTTTTGTATTTGTTGAGGAATGCCTCATGCTAACATGTGGTCTATCCTGGAGAACGACCCATGAGCACTTGAAAGAATGTATAATCTGCTGAGTTTGGGTGCAATTTTGTGTATTTTGGATCTAGCTTGTTTATCATAGTGTTCAAGTTTTCTGTTTCCTTGTTGATCTTCTTTCTAGGTGTTCTAATGATGTGAGTGGGGTGTTGAAGTCAATGAGGATTATTATAGGGATGTCTGTTTCTCCCTTCAGTTTTGCCAGAGTTCACCTGATGTATTTTGGGACATCCCTGATAGGTACATATATATTTATGGCTGCTATTACTTCATGGTGGATTGTTCCTTTTATTAATATGTAATGGTCATGTGTATCTCTGATATGTTGAGGCAGCAAGAAGCAGAGTACCTTTGGGGAGTGGGTGGTGAATAAAAACTTCTGCATCCTAAAAAAAACTCCTGTATCCCATCTGGGGGTTAATATATTCCTTTGCTTGGGAAATTTCTTCAATTTTCATAGTATGCCTTGTAATTTTTTGCTGATATCTAGACATCTGGTTAGGATAGTGAGTTTACTCAAATGCTCAATTTCTCTCTTTCATGGAGATTTGGTCATGTGAGGTTGTGTGTTACTGCTGTTCTTTGATTATTTTTTTATCCCCCCCCCCACATGTCTCTGTGTCTATTTACTGTGTGTTCTTCTTTGCCCACTTCTGTTGTTGTCAGCGGCTCGGGAATCTATAACTCTTTTTGTTGCATCATCTTGTTGTATCAGCTCTTTGTGAGTGTGGCACCATTCCTGGGCAGGCTGCATGTTCTTTCATGCTGGGCAGCTCTCCTTATGGGGCGCACTACTTTTACATAGGGCACCCCTACGCGGGGCACACCCCTGAGTGGCACGACACTCCTTGCACGCATCAGCACTGCACATGGGCCAGCTCCATATGGGTCAAGGAGACCCAGGGTTTGAACCGCAGACCTCCCATGTGGTAGACAGATGCCCTAACCACTGGGCCAAGTCTGCTTCCCTGTTCTTTGATTCTTGATTCAACCTGTTCTGGGTCTTTAGGATTCCCAGTTAGTTGCTCAAATCTGGGCCCTGGAGCCAGTATTGGGTTGCAGACCCACTTCCAAGGGCCTTGGGGAGGGACTCTGTAAAGGCCACAAAAGCCTCACATATTTATTTACTTTGGATTACCTTTTGTGAATTTCCTTGGTCTGCCAGAAGATGGCGCTGATCAACAGCCCTCTCCTTTCTGGTTGTGTCTTGGCTGCAACATGAACTGGATCAACGAGGTAGAGGATTCTACCTGGAGACTAAGTGTTTCGTAATTCAAACTTGCTCAAAGGTAGTTCTGCAAACTTGGCTGGCAGCCCCCTCTCTTCCCAGATAGGAAATAATTCCTCTCTCTGCACCCTCAACAACAACCAGACTCAGTCAGGAGAGAGGAAGACTGAGAGGGTTGGATCTCTCTAGCCTTTGTCAACTCCCAAGGCAAATGATGGTGTAGTCCCACTCAGCCCAGAAGGACTCCTGGGATAAAGCTACCAAATCTGTGGAAACTGTAGCATTGATCTGGAGAAAGTGGCCACAGTAGTTGCTGAGGGCAGGGAGAGGGAAGAAGAGATGAGATGTGGGGGCATTTTCAAGACTTGGAGTTGTCCTAAATGATATTGCAAGGACAGATGCTGGACATTATGTATCCTGCCATAACCCACTGAATGGACTGGGGGAGAGTGAAAACTACAATGTGAGCTATAATCCATGCTGTGCAGCAGTGCTCCAAAATGTATTCACCAAATGCAATGAATGTGCCACAATGATGAAAGAGGTTGTTGGCATGGGAGGATTGGGGAGTGGGGAACCTCTTACATTTTTTATTGTAACATTTTTTGTGATCTATGTATCTTTCAAGAAAAAAAAAGGATTTAATAAAAAAGAAGGAAAAAGAAAAACCAAAAACTGAGTCAGGGAAGCCAACATGGCTCAGTGGTTGAGCACTCGCTTTCCATTCATGAGGTTCCTGGTTCAATCTCCAGTCCACGTACCAAAAAAAAAAAAAAAAGCTGAGCCAGTCTTACACTGTGTCCCTCTCCCTCTCCTTTCCTAGGGAGTTGGATCCCCGGGTCCCACTTTGCTGTAGCCACCAGTCCCGAGGCCTGAGAATTCAAAGTGTCTATAGGGTGGTGGAACATGCCACCAGTTGCAGCTGTGGCTTTAACTCAGTTTTGCTATCATGATTCTTTTCCTTTGCCCCTTTTTCTTCAGGGTGGTGTCCAGCCTTCCTGTGGTGTCCTAAACCCTACAACATTTTTTCCCAGGCCTTTTCTGACTGTCCTCTAGCTATTTTGCTTGTATAGAAGAGAGGCTGGTATCTTTCAGGTCTGCCTTCTTCCTGGAAGTTGGTTTCTCACTGGTTTCTGAAGTGACCAGCTGAGTAGAATTTTCAGCTGGCACTTCTCTTTCTCTTCCTTCATTGCCTTATGAAGAACGATGTATTTGAGAGTGAACAGGATCTTCTGATTCTTCCTTGACTGTCACAGCTTCTATTTTTAGGGAAATTCAAGAGTCTTTCCATGGATTCAGCTTTCACTTTGATGGGGCCACAACTTCCACACAGAGACAGGACTGACCTTTCAACATCTGCTACGATCAATGGAACACCTAGGTGTTTCTTTGGCTCCAGGAAATGTTTCTTAATGATAAATGAAATCCCTGCTTTGTTCTCCAAAATCCATTTTCTGTTTATATGGTAGTACCAGGCTGTTCTGACCACTGTAGCTTTCTTTCAAGGTCAGGCAGTGAAATTCCTCCACATCACTTTTTTTTTTGTTTTTATGCTTTTGGCTATTAGAGTGCAATCTTCCTTCCCAACAAATTTGGCAATTGCCTTTTCTATTTCTATAAAGTAGGCTGTTGGACTTTTGATTGGTATTGCTTTGACTCTATAAAATCAGTTTGGGTCAGACTGATATCTCCACAATATTTAGCCTTCCAATGCATGAGCATGGAAAGTCTTTCCATTTCTTTAGGTCTTCTTTGATTGCTTTCAGCATTGTTTTGTAGTTTTCTAAATACAGATCCTGTAAATCTTTGGTGAAACTGATTCCTAGGTATTTGAGTCTTTTTGTTGCTATTGTTAATGGAATTTTCCCCCTAAATTCCTCCTCCAATTGTTCAGTACTAGTGTATAAAAATATTATTGATTTTTGTGTGGTGATATCATATCCTGCCACTTGTCTGAACTTATCTATTAGAGGGAAAGCTTTCCACCGGTCCCCATTGAGTACGATGTTGGCTGTGGGTTTTGTCAAATATTCCTTTTATCATATTGAGAAATTTTCTCCTATTCCTACCTTTCAGAGTGTTTTCATCAAGATTTCATAGAATGCCTTTTCTGCATTAATTGCAATCATGTGGTTTTTCCTTCTGTTTATTAAAGTCAATGCATTGATTTTTAAAATGTTGAACCAGCCTTGCATACCAATAATAAATCACACTTGGTCATGATGTGTAAGTCTTTTTGTGTGCTGTTGGATTCAATTTGCAAGTATTTTTTTGATAATTTTTTCACCCATGTTCATTAGAGTGATTGCTGTGTAATTTTCTGATAGGGTCTTTATCTGGCTTTTCTATCAGAGTGACCATGGCTTCATAAAATGGTTTGGGTAATTTTCCCTCAGTTTCAATTTATGGAAGTGTCTAAATATGATGGATGTTAATTCTTCTCAGAACACTTGGTAGAATTCACCCGTGAGTTCTTCTGGTCCTAAACATATCTTTGTTGAGAGATTTTTGATGACAGATTAAATCTCTTTCAATGGAATTGGTTTGTTGAATTCTTGTATTTCTTGTAACATCAGTGATGTTACAAGTTGTGCATTTCTAGGAATTTGTCCATTTTACCTAGGTTGTCTAGTTTGTTGGCATCCAGTTTCTCATAATATCCTCATATCCTTTTTATTTCTGTGGGGCCATAACTTCCCCCCTTTCCTTTCTGATTGTATTTATTTGCATTTTCTCTCTTTTTTTCTTGGTTAGTCTAGCTAGGGGGTTGTCAATTTTATTGATCTTCTCAAAGAATCAGCTTTTGGTTTTATTGATTTTCTCTTTTTTTGTTGTTCTCAATTTCATTTATTTCTGCTCTAATCTTTATTATATCATTCATTCTGCTTTCTTTGGGATGGGTTTGCTTTTCCTTTTCTAGTTTCTCTAGACATTCAATTAAATTTTTGAGTTTAGCTTTCTTCCTCTTTAAACGAATCTTTGGGGCTATAAATTTCCATCTGAAGACTGCCTTCGTTGTATCCCTTAAGTTTTGATAAGTTGTGTTCTCATTTTCATTTGTTTCAATATATTTACTGATTTCACTTGGAATTTCTTCTTTGACACACTGATTATTTAGAAGTGAGTTGTTTAGGCTCCACACATTTGCTACTTTACTTTTTCCCTGTTATTGATTTCCAGTTTTATTCCATTATGATCTGAGAAGGTGCTTTGTAGAATTTCAATCATTTTTATTTATTGAGAGCTACACTGTGACCCAACATGTGGTCTATCCTGGAGAAAGATGAGAATTTGAGAACAGTGTATAATCCACTGAGTTTGGGTGCAACATTCTGTATATGTTTGTAAAGTCTCATTTATCATATTATTCAAGCTCTCTGCTTCCTTGCTGATTTTCTGTCTAGTTGTTCTAATTCTAACTGTCTTGAAATCTCCAACCATTATTGTAGAGATATCTATTTCTCCCTTCAGTTTTGCCAGAGTTGTCTCTTGTATTTGGGAACACCATGGTTAGGTTCATAGATACTTATGACTGTGATACCTTCATGGTGAATTGTCCCTTCTATTAATATATAATGACCTTCTGTATCTCATACCTTTTTTGCATTTAAAGTCTGTTTTCTTCAATACTAGTATAGCTACTCTTCCTCATTTTTGGTTACTATTTTCATGGAGAATCTTTTTCCAACCTTTCACTTTCAGCTGTTTTTTTTATTCCTGGGGCTAAGATGAGTCTCCTGTTAGCAGTACATGGATAGCTCATGTTTTTTTGGTCCATTCTATTAGCCTATATCATTTGATTGGGGAGTTTAATCCATTCACATACAAAGATATTACCGTAAATGCAGTATTTATGTCCTCCATTTTCTTCTTTGGCCTTCATGTCTTATCTTAGTTTTGCCTGTCTTTTTACACTTTTGGTTATTCTTTCTGCTATCCTTTCATCTATACTCTTTTTCAGGCCTCTCTCTCCTTTTATTTTCTTTCAGGTTCTAAGGCTTCCTTTAATATTTCCTGCAAAGGTGGGTTGTTTTTTATGAACTCTCTTAGTTTATGTTTGTTTGTGAGTATTTTATACTCACCTTCATATTTGATGGACAAATTTGCTGGATAGGGAATTCTTAGTTGGCAGTTTTTCTCTTCCAGTATCCTAATTATAGCATACAACTGTCTTCTCATCTCATCTGTTTCTGATGGGAAATCCATGCTAAGTCACACTGGACATCTTTTCTATGTGATGGTTTGCTTCTCCCTTGCTGCTCTTCAGAATTTTCTCTTGATCTTTGACATTGGACATTCTGGGTAGTGTGTGTCTTGGAGTAAGTCTATTCAGATTTATTCTGATTGGGGTATGGTGTGCTTCTTGGGCATGCAAGTTCATTTCTTTTGTGAGAGTGGGGAAATTTTCAGTCATTATTTCCACAGATACCCTTTCTACCCCTTTTCTCTTCTTCTCTTCTTCTGGTACTCACATGATATGTATGTCATTGCATTTCATGTTGTCATTCAACTCCCTGAGCCCCTGCCCAATTTTTCCATTATTTGCTCTCTTCAGTTTCAATTGTTCTGTCTTCAGTATCACTTATTTTTTCTTCTATCACTTAAAGTCTTCTGTTATATGCTTCTAATGTATTTTTTTAATCTCACCTATTGTGTCTTTCATTCTCATGAGCTCCGTGTCTTCTCTATTGAAGATTTCAAATATTTCCTTGCAGTCACTCAATGTCTTCTTGATGTCATTTATCTCTTTAGCCATATTGTCTTTCAATTCATTAATTTGGTTTGCAAATTTCAGTGCTGTTGTTAATTAGTTCACTCAAATCATGCATCTTTTTTGGTGCTTTGAATGTATTCCTTTTCTTAGGCCATGTCTTCCATTTTCTTAGTATGGCTCATCATTTTTTTACTGATGTCTAGGCTTCTGATTAGGATGGTAGTTTAGTCAGATGCTCAATGTCTTTCTCTTTTGTAGGGGTTTAGTGGTGGGAGGCTGTATGTTACTGTTGCTCTTTGATTCTTGGTTCAACCTGGATCATTAAGATTGTCCCTATTAGCTGCTCAAAACTGGATGCTTGACCCAGGAATGGGCTGCAGACCTGCTTCCTAGACTTTTTATGTCCACTTCCTTGCTCTTCCAGGAGGTGACATACTTTGATATCAGGGCCTGCTGGGACTGTGTCAGCTGCAACACTGGCAGGATTGTCCTGTTAGAGGTTCCTGCCTGGAGGCTAAGAGCCTTGAAATTCACACCTCCTCAGAGACAGTCCTTCAGCCTTCACTGGTAGCCCCCTCCCTTTTCCCAGATAGGAAATAATTCCACTCCCCTCTGCATCCTCAATAATCAGTCCTGGTTGGTAGAGAAGGAGATTGGGAGGGTCTTATCTCTTTAGCCCATTCCAGCTCTCAAGGCAGACAATGGCATGGCCCACCCAGCCTGGAAGGGCTCATGGGACAAAGCAGACCAAGTGTGTGGATCAGAAGCTGAGTCAGCCTTAGGCTGTGTCCCTCTGTCTCCCTTCCTGGGGAGGTGAGTCCTCAACAATCTGTCCTGGTTAGATGCAACTGGAAAAAGACCTTGTCTTGCAGGAAATCCCATCCATCAGTCATTTGGTTTCAAAGCCCCCTTCAATTGAGAGGTGGAGTGGACATTGCCATCTCAGGGTCCTCAGGATGGGAGAACAAAATATGGACTACAGTGCTCTTACTGGTATTCTACTATAGAATTATTGTGACTCTACCAGTGGAAGAAATTATATCATTCATGTGGAGACTGTGGCCAGTGGAGTTGCTGAAGGCAGGGAGAGGGGAAAAGAGATGTGATATGGGGACATTCTGGGGACTTGGAGTTACCCTGAATGATATTGCAGGGACTGATGTAGGGCATTATATGTCCTGCCATAACCCACTGAATAGACTAAGAGAGAGTTCAAACTACAATGTAAACTATAATCCATACTGTGTAGCAGTGCTCCAAATTGTATCATCAAATGCAATGAATGTACCACACTAATGAAAGAAGTTGTTGATGTGGGAAAAGTGGCGGATGTGAGGAGTGCAGCATATGGGAACCTCCTATACTTTTTAATATAGCAATTTCTGTTATCTATGTATCTTTTAAAAATAAAAAATATATTAAAATAAATCCTGCTCCTGAGGGCCCTAGGAACATCTGGACAGCATAGGTAGACCACAGGGCCTCATGAAACCAGCACAGTCTCAGCAGGCTCTACCTAGGGATATATGAAAAGGTATTTCCCCAATAGAGCATAGTTATCCTCATTTATAAATCCCCTAACTATGATTCTTCTCCTTTTATGAAGCTACAATGTTCATTTTAATTGTTTAGAATATTTCTCAGAGACTTAAAGCCTTTTCTACTGTTCCTTTGCTGGTGGAGTCTGAAAGCCAGCAGATACATGGCCAACTCCTACACTCCAGTTCTTCAGGCCAGCAATGGACAATGAACACAATGATGATGGACCAGTCCCAGCCCAAAAGAAAGGAGTATCTTCAACCGCATAACAGTTGCTCTGCCCCATAACATCTACATCTCTTCTCAGACTGAAGTAGTTAAAATGGACAGCAAAAGACTGAGGAAAGAACAAAAATAAGGGAAGAGTGTAACTGCTGACTAAAGCAGATTTATTGTTACTGTAATTAGTATCTTGTTAACTAACATGTAACTCTGATATAAAAATAATTTCATACAGGAGCACAGATAGTTCAGTAGTTGAGCATGTACAAGGTCCTATGTACAAGGTCCTATGTACAAGGTCTGGGGTTCAATCCCCAGTCCCTCCAAGCAAACATAAAGAAATAAAAATAATACCAAATAAAATTTACAAATAATAAATTGGGAAGCAGATTTGGCCCAACAGATAGGGCATCCACCTACCACATGGGTGGTCCAAGGTTCAAACCCAGGGCCTCCTGCCCCATGTGATGAGCTGGCCCATATGTGGTGCTGATATGTGCAGGCAGTGCCCTGCCATGCAGGGGTGTCTCCCAGGTGGGGGGGGCCCCATGCGCAAGGAGTACACCCCATAAGGAAAGCCGCCCAGCATGAAAGAGGTGTAGCCTGCCCAGGAGTGACGCCAAACACTCAGAGAGCTGATGCAGTAAGATGACACAACAAAAAGAGACAAAGATTCCTGGTGCTGACAAGAATACAAGCAGACAAAGAACACAGAGCAAATGGACACAGAGAGCAGACAACTGGGGGAGGGGGAGGGAAGGAGAGAGAAGTAAATAAAAAATAAATCTTAAAAAAAATTAATAGTAAATTACCACACAAGACGGAGAATAAAAATAAAATAAAAAGACAGGGTAAGTGAATTGCAAACCATTTTGTTTTTATCATTTCTTTAAGAAATAGTTATTTAAAAACAGAATGTGAAGATAACCATTCAGAACCATTTGAAATGGCAGACTCTGCCTTGTTGGTGTCTCCAGCTTCTCCCCTAACTGGCACAGGGATTTAACAACAGAAAATATAACTGAGGCTTCCCTTGTAGTCTTTTATAGAATTAGAGTCATTTGTACTCTGCTCTCATGTCCAGAGTAGTGGCAGATTCTACTAGCACATGTGAGCTTCTTAAAAGATGAGGTTCTTTGGAAATGAAAATTTAAGTTAGTAGCAACTTAATTCTTTGTAAGTAATTCACCAGATATTACTGCTAAAGAGAAGGAGGAAGAAAAGGCCTTCTGGAAATCTTGCTTATTTCTTGTAAGATTTCTGGCACTGTGGGTTAAAGGAAATGGAATATGAGTTTGGGAAAGTTAAATGACACAACCTCCTCTGTTTATCTCTCTACTTAACTTCATAAAAAATAGTCTAGGGAAGAGGATGTGGCTCAAGCAATTGAGCCCCCATCTACCATACAGGAGGCCCCACATTCAATTCCAGTGGCATCCTGGTGAAGGCAAACTGGCCCACTCCACAGAAAGCTGGTGGCTCACACCACGGGCAACTGGCTCAGCAAGATGGTTCAATAAAGGGAAACAAGTAGACACAGGAGAACTCACAGCAAATGGACACAGAGAGCAGACAGCATGCACAAATGGCAAGGGGGGATAAATCATTAAAAAAAAGTCTACAATTTACATGGGATAAAAAACAAAGTATGTCACCATGAGTAAATTTTCAGTCACTTCTCAGGTGACAAATCTACCAACCCAAGGTCTAGAAATTCCAATGCAATGCTGACAGGATTCAGGAATCCAGGGCTCCAGAGCTGGAAACCACAGGAAGGGCTCCATGAGGAGTCACGTGAAGGTTCACAGAAATCCATGCTGGCAGGCCAAGGATTACGGTGCAAACCAAGAAATAAAGATTTGCCATTTTCTTCACAAAAAGATTGTGATGATTTTTCTTTGAATCAAAAACTGTAGAGGATGTTGTAGCAGTTTGATATTATTTATGTACTACAGAAATAGATATGGATTGTGTTTGTAAACCAGTCTGCTCCTGTGGGCATATTAGATTGTATTAGATACAGAGGTTTCACTTTTTACTTTATTAAATCAAGATTAGGGCTTTTTTTTTTTATGATGTCATTAGGGTGACTCAGTTTGATTTCCCACCCCCACCCACTTTGTGGGCTATACAAACGGATGCTCAGTAGAAGACAGGGAAGTAGAAACAAAGAGAAGGAGAACACAGAGAGTTTTGTTTTGGACACTGGAGCCCTGGAGAAAGAGTCAAATAGTTCATCTGATAGTTTGCAGCTGAAGAGACCAGAGCTCTGAAGAGCTGTGAAAGCCCAGAAAGAAACAAAACCTGGGGAGTGAGATGAGCATTAAGCCAGCCTGTAGCTGAGATCAGAAGAAGCTGGGACCATGGAGCCTAAGGAGGAAGAGGAAGGCTGAACCCTAGCAGAGACCAGAGCCATCTTCCCCCAACATGTGGCAATAGACCACGGCGAGGGAAGTAACTTACTCATTATGGCCCATGACTGTAAGATTTTACCCCAAATGAATACCCTTCATAAAAGCCAACATGGAAAGTGGATGTGGCTCAGGCAACTTGTTCCCACCTACCACATGGGAGGTCACTGGTTTGGATCCCGGTACCTCCTAAAGAAGACAGCAAGCTGGCTCAACGGACAGGCATGGGAAGCTGATACAGCAAGAGATACAAGAAAAAACATAATGAGAGACCCAACAAAGTAGGGAGCAGAGCTTTCCAGTGCCTCCTAAAAGATGACAGCGAGCTGACGTGACTGACAGGTGTGGTGAATTGATGCAACACGATGACAAGACAGGTGGGGAGGAAAAACATGAAAGACACAACAAGAGCAGAAAGTGGAGGTGGCTCAAATGAATAGGTACCTCCCTCCCACATCAGAGGTCCCAGGTTTGGCTCTCAGTACCTCCTAAAGAAACAAGGGAGGGAAACAAACACAGCAAGTGAAAAACTTAAAAACAACAAGGGGGTGGAGAGAAATAAATAAATGTCACACACAAAAAAAGGAAAGCAAAATAAAAGAAACTATGCAATATGTAATATAGTGCTCATTTTGGCAGCACATACACTAAAACTGGAGCGATACAGAGAAGATTAGCATGGCCCCTACATAAGGATGACATGCAAATTCATAAAGTGTTCATATTTTTTATTTACCACTGAGATTTTTATCACCTTTAACTGTTCTCAAAGCAGCCACTCATAGCTGAAATAGCATAGTAAAGAAGCAGTGTAACATAGGAAGCTGGGAGAGAGTAATTTTAATATGCTGATTATCTGACTCAGACATCTGATTCTCTTTGTTTGGACTGAAGACAGATGAAGGAAAAACCTTGTTTTGGGAAAATCAAGTGGAACCAGTAATATTAAGTCATCTAAGAATATCCAGTAAAGGACTCTTGTCCAATGTCATTGATAGTTTGCTTCAAATGACAGTGGACTCTAATTCTTGCAGCCTTTTCTGGAATCCTGTAGCAATACTTAATTTTTTCATACTTGGTCTCTGTTGCTTCAAACCCCAAAGCTTAATCTTCAAATACCAGGAAAGGCTAGTGTTGTTCTATAGGAACTTTACAAAATAAGAGTAATAAGAAGCACTTTCAACTCTTCACAATTCATCTGATGCTTTAAGAAATATGAAGAACAACATGTCCAGAGCATGTCTTTCTCTGTAAGAACCTAAATGCAACTCTGTTCAATTTGGGCTTAGCAAAGTGCAACTCCCTGGTCTCCAATGCAAGCCATTAGACTGGCTTGTTAATTATACATATTATATATGTCTTCCATATTTGTAAAACTGTAAAATCATGAAAGTAAAATTCTACCAAGGGAAGCTATCAGTAGCATCATTTATCATGAAAGATAAATGAAAGGTTTTTATTTTTAAACCATTTAAATCTGTAGATACTATGGAATTTTCAGACTGTTTCAGTTCAACTAAGATAGTATTTAGGTACAAAACAGAATTTCCAGGTATGACACTTGGGGTAGTTTATATAAAAAGTTTAAGAAATATTTTTTTAAATGTGGGGTTATTAGGAATAAAATTAGTCCTTATATTGGGGAAAAAGTAATAAACATTGTTTAATTCCATCTATGCAAAATATGAATGCAAATAAATTACAAAGACAGAAATAGATTTGCAATTTTTATATGGCAGGGGAAAGATAGAGAGACTGAGAGGTGGCTACAAAGGGGTACATTTTTTGCGCATCTGTTTTTGCTTTATGTTGTTTCCTTTTTGGGGGAGTAAGTGAAAATGCTCTAATAATGACTGAAGTGATGAATGCACAACTCTGTGATTATACCAAATGCCACTGATTATATACTTTAGATGAACTGTATGGTTTATGAATATGTTTTAATAAGAATTTTTAAGGAAAAACAACCTCCCAACAAAGAAAAGCCCAGGACTAGAAGGCTTCACAAATGAATTCTACCAGTTATTCCAAGAGGAATTAAAACCAGTCCTCCTCACACTCTTCCAAATAATTGAAGAGACACTACCTAACTCAATCTATGAAGCCAACATCACCCTAACTCCATAGCAAATAAAGATACCAGACTAAAATAAAACCAATAGACCAATCTCTCTAATGAATATAAATGCAAAAATCCTCAATAAAATACTTTCAAATAGATTCCAACAGCACATCAAAGGAATTATACACCATGATCAAGTGGGTTTATCCCAGGTATGCATGGGTGGTTCAACATAAGCAAATCAAATAATGTAATATACCACAATAACAAATCAAAGGAGAAAAACCATATGATCATTTTGATTGACCCAGAAAAGTTATCTGACAAAGGAGGGGCAAGATGGCAGCAAGTAAGGTGCTCTAAGAGTCACCTTGCCCTACAGTGCAGTTAGTAACCAGTCAGAGCTTTTTTTTTTTTTTTTTTTTTTTGGTAATTTTTTATTTTTTTAAAGATACTAGAGTATATAGATATTACATTAAAAATATAGCAGACTCCTTTGTGCTCTGCTCCCCACATCACCTACATTTACCCTCTTTAACAATATCCTTCATTAGTGTGGTACATTCATTGCAATTGGTGAGCACATTTTGAAGTACTGTCACTAAACGTGGATTTTAGTTCACATTGTAGTTTACACTCCCATACAATTCTGTAGGTTATGGCAAGATGTACAATGGCCTTTATCTGTCATTGCAATGTCATTCAGGACAATGCCCAAGTTCTGAAAATGCCCCCTTATTACACCTGCTATCCCTCTCCCTGATCTCATAACCTCCAGTGGCCACTGCCTCCACATCAGTGATATAAGTTCTTCCATTACTAGAATCACAATAAGTCTATAGTAGAATACCAGTAAGTCTGCTCTCAGCCATATCTCATTCCCCAAGCTTGAGGGTTATGGGATGGTGATGCCCAATCCACCTCTAATTGAGAGGGGGCTTTAGTCCCATACAGCTGATGGATGGGACTCTCTTGCTTGCAGTTGTAGACCCTCATGGTTCCTTGGTATGGTGGTCATCCATCATCATCTCTTGTTAGTTGTCCTGGTGAGTCTAATGAACTGGAGAGCAGGTGTTGCAATTCCACTGAGGCTCAGGACCCAGCTGGCACATGGAAAGCCCAAAGATTAAAATATCTTGGGTGTATACTTCCAACTCCAGCACCTACTACAGGTTCAAACAGAAGGGACCCAAGAGCCATGAGTAGGGAAACCATAACTGAGTCCATTTCTGTCAAACTGGGCAGCACAAATCCAAAAGTATGGTCCACTGGTAAGGCATCAAACTCATGAGCTAGCTGCCCTGACCATAGTGCAAGGATGTCCCCAGAATCCTCAGAACTATCTTAATCACATGTTGGGAGGACCAGGAGACCAGAAGAACATCCTCTCACATCCTTGGAAGAACAGAAGGAGGGTACTATCCATCTGCAATGAAGATTCTTGAGTATAGCCCATCCTCCACTGGCATTTCAAGAGCTGTTGCCCAGCTGGAGTGGGAAGCTCCATTTCCCAAAAACAGGGGAGGAAGAGATGGTCACATGCTGAGTTTAGCCACTGATCAGTAAAATAGGCTTGCTGAAGCCCAGGACTAAGAACAGCTGAAGTTTGAACCTAAGATGGAAAGAGATCGGCAGCCTCCATTTATCACCACCTTCCAGCTATTGATGGGAAGCAGGGCTCACTGAAAATCACAGTGATGTTAGGGACTGGCTTCTTTCCACCCAGATCAATGTACTGCTCTAGCCTGGCCTCCAGCCCCATTCCCAAAGGGAGTAAGCTAAGGGGACTTGCACTAGCCTCTCTAGGCAACTATAGATGCTTTCAGCCTACACAAACTAGATTGCTGGGCACCCATGTGACAGCATGCCTGCCTCCAATAGGAAAGGAGTGTAGGCAGTGTTTCCTCAGCATCTCTGGGGTTCTGCAGTCACTTTTGGCCCATACGGACTAGATGATTGGACACCAGTGGCTCCATCCCCACCCGCCTGATAGGATGGTGTGGAAGGCAGTGTTTTCCCAGAGCCTCTGGGCAACTGCAGCTACATTTGGCCCCCATGAACTAGACTGTTGGACACGTTTGTGACTCCATCCCTGCCTCTAACAGGGAGAAGGAGGGCTAGACTCCCGCAGGCTCAATGGCCAACTGCAGTCGCTTATTGCTCACACAGACAAGGTTGTTGCATACATCCCCACTCATGACAAGAAAGAAGAGGGGCAGTGATTCCTCAGCTTCCCTGGGCACTGAAGTTACCTTTAGCCTGCATGGACAAGACTGTTGTGCACACCTGTGGCTCTATCCTCGCCCCTGGCAGGGGACGAGTGTCAGGTGCTCCATCAGTTTATCTGAGCAACTGCAAGCAGTTCTGACCTTTGTGGTTTAGTTTACTGCCCACACCTGCAGCTCCATCCCCACCCCAGCAGTAGAGGAAGGGGTATGGCAATTCATCAATCTCTCTGGGCAACTATATTAATATTAGGTCTTGGATTGCACAAACTAGATTACTGCACTTAGCTGTTGTTCAGTCCCTTCTCCTTGCAGGAGAGAAAGCTGGAAGAATCTTCATCAGTTCCTGGGGCAATGTGGGCAGCTTTAGCCTCCATGGCTGACAGTACCAACTGCCTCCATGGCTCTACTCCACAGCTAGCAAGGGAGGAAGTGCAAGAAAAGAGATGAAGAACTGAAAAAAATTTAGACTGGCTAAACACAAGCCACTATGAAGTTCCAAATTAAGTCGAGCCAAGTGTCAAAGAAGGGCTGTAGCACAAAGCCAATCAAATAGAAAGCCCTAGAGTAAAGAGAGAAAATGAGCCCAGAATAAATATATCAAGTAAATCAGATGCTAAAGTTCCAACAAATATTTACCACCCAAACCAAGAAACAAGATAGGGACCAAAGGAACAAACTAAGCCTCCAGATGACATAAAGGAGTTGAGAAAACTAATCATAGATGTTCAAGGAAATCTCCTTAATAAATTCAATGAAATGACTAAAGAGATTAAGGATACTAAGATGACACTGGATGAGCACAAAGAAGATTTCAAAAGTGTACAGAGAAAAGCAGCAGACCTTATAGGAATGAAAAGCACAATGAATAAAATTGCAAATATAATGGAGGCATATAATAAGATTTGAAGGGGCAGAAGAAAGGATCATTAAGCTTGAAAACAGGGCCTCCAAAAGCAAACATATGAAAGAACAGATAAAGAAAAGAATGGAAAAAAATTGAACAGAGTCCCAGAGAATTAAAGTACAGCAAGAGATATACAAACATGCTTGTCATAGGTGTCCCAGAAGGAGAAAAAAAGGGAAAAGAGGCAGAAGGCATGTTGAGGAAATAATGGTAGTGAACTTCTGAACTCAATTGAAAGACATAGATATCCCTTCCCAGGCCGAAAAGCACAACATACTCCCATTTGAATAGACATCCTCCAGGACACATACAAACCAGAATGTTAAATGACAAAAATAAAGACAGAATCCTCAGAGCAGCAAGAGAAAAGGAATTCATCACATACAAGGGATGTCCAGTAAGATGAAATGCTGATTTCTCATCAGAACCCATGATACATTTAAGATACTGAAAGAAAAATCTCCCAGCCAAGAATCTTATATCCAGCAATACTGTCTTTCAAGGGAAGCAGACCTGGCCCAGTGGATAGGGCATCTGTCTACCACATGGGAGGTCCACGGTTCAAACCCTGGGCCTCTTTGACCCATGTGGAGCTGGCCCGTGTGCAGTGCTGATGAGCACAAGGAGTGCTGTGCCACGCAGGCATGTCCCCTGCATAGAGGAGTCCCATGCTCAAGGAGTGTGCCCCATAAGGAGAGCCGCCCAGCATGAAAAAATGTACAGCCTGCACAGGAGTGGTGCTGCACACATGGAGAGTTGACACAGCAAGATGATGAAACAAAAGGAAACACAGATTCCCGGTGTCACTGATAAGGATAGAAGTGGTCACAGAAGAACACACAGTGAAAGGATACAGAGAGCAGACAACTGGGGGGGGGTAGGAAGGGAGAGAAATTTTTAAAAAAAAGAGTGTCTTTCAAAAATGAGGGAGTTTAGAATATTCACAGATAAATAGAAACTGAAGGAGTGTGTAACCAAGAGACAGGCATTGTAGGAAACACTAAAGGGAGTTCTACAGCCTGAAAAGAGAAGACAGGAGAGAGAGGCATTGAAGAAATTATAGAAAGGAAGATTATATCAGTAAAAGTATGGAAGTGTCTATCAAACGATGAATGGATAAACAAAATGTGCTTTATACATATGATGGAACATTATTCCACTGTAAGAAAAATGGAGTCTTGATGTATGTGACAACATGGATGAACCCTGAGGACATGTTGAGTGAAATAACTCAGACACAGAAGGACAAATATGGGATGATCTCACTAGTATGAACTAAATATAATGAGCTATCTCATGGAGTTAATATCTAGAATATGGTTCATCAGAAGATAGAATGAGGGTAGAAAATTGGGAGCTGACACTTATTTTGTGTAGAATTTGTAATAATGCTGATTGTAAATGTTTGGAAATGGAGAGAGAGGTAATTATAGCACATTAGCATGGGTGTAATTAACAGTGTTGATATGAGGGTGTGACTGTGGTTGAAAGGGCAAGTTTAGGGTCATGTATGTCACTAAAAGGAAAGCTAGAGGATGAAACATGGGACTGTGTAACATAATGAACCCTGTTGTGAACAATGATTACGGTTAGTGGTACAAATATAAGAATGTTCTTCCATGAATTAAAACAAAGGTATGTTACAATTACAAGTTTGTTGCAGTTTGAAATTCCTTCATGAATCCCAAAAACAGAAAGATTGTTTCTGAACTAATCAATTCGTGTGGGTGTGAGGCCCTGTCACTGGACTACAATGAGGCATGACTCAGATTGAGGCTCTGCCCTCTGGCTGGGTCTAGAGACTCTCAGCAAAAAGAAGTTGCCATAACTGATCATGTAATGTGAGAAAAAGGACTAAGTTTCACCCACAGCTGAGATGGAAGAGAGAAGCCCCTGAGAGGCTCAAAGAGCTGAATCCCAGGGAGAGAGGAGCTATATGCCTGACAGTTTCTAGCTAACTCAGAAAGAAAGCGGAGCAGCCTATGCTGATAGAGAAGACCCAGAAAGAGACAAGCCATATGCCTGGTTGCCCACAGCTGGGCTCCAGAAGACAGTAGATTTCAGAGGGGAAGGCAGAGACCTCTGCAGAGATCAATGGCCATCTTGCTTCTCCACGTGCCTGGACAACAGGATCAACAGTAGCCAACTATGGTGGAAAGCAACTCTGATGGTGCCTTGATTTGGATATTTTGCAACTTTGAAACTGTAGGCATTTACCCCTAACAAATCATCTAATAATCCAACACATTTCTGGTACTTGGCATTGGCAGGCTTTGGCAAACTACAAAGTATTAATAATAGCATGATATGGGAACAAAAATATACCTAAAGCAAACTATCGACTGTAGTGAGTATAATATATTAATATTTACAATGATATTGATAAATTTTTCTTTCAATTCATCAGGAAAAAGAAGACACAAAGGGCTAATATCAGGAATGAGAAGGAACATATTACTAATCTTACAGATGTTAAAATGATGACAAGGGAAATTATGGAAACTCACACAAGAAGAGAGAATCAGAATAAAATAAAATAGACAATTCAAATGGCCGTATCAGGAAGTGGATTTGGCCCAATGAATAGGACATCCACCTACCACATGGAAGGCCCAAGGTCAAACCCAGGGCCTCCTGACCCATGTGATGAGCTGTCCTACATACAGTGCTGATGCATGCAAGGAGTGCCATGCCATGCAGGGGTGTCCCCCACATAGGGGAGCCCCACGCACAAGGAGTGCACCCCATAAGGATAGCCACCCCATGTGAAACAGTGCAGCCTGCCCAGGAATGGCACTGCACACATGGAGAGCTGATGCAGTAAGATGATGCAACAAAAAGAGACACAAATTCCAGGTACGACTAACAAGAATACAAGCAGATAGAGAAGAACACACAGCAAATGGACACAGCAAACAACTGGAGGGGAAGGAGAGAGAAATAAATAAATAATAAATCTTTTTTAAAAAAAGGCCATATCATGATCCAGTTCACTTAAAGGGTATTATATATATATATATTTTTTAAGATTTATTTATTTATTTATTTAATTCCCCCCCCTCCCCCAGTTGTCTGTTCTCTGTGTCTATTTCCTGCGTCTTGTTTCTTTGTCCGCTTCTGTTGTCGTCAGCGGCATGGCATGGGAAGTGTGGGCGGCACCATTCCTGGGCAGGCTGCACTTTCTTTCGCACTGGGCGGCTCTCCTTGCGGGGTGCACTCCTTGTGTGTGGGGCTCCCCTATGCGGGGGACACCCCTGCATGGGGTGGCACTCCTTGCACGCATCAGCACTGCGCATGGGCCAGCTCCACATGGGTCAAGGAGGCCCGGGGTTTGAACCATGGACCTCCCATGTGGTAGACGGACGTCCTAACCACTGGACCAAGTCCGTTTCCCTAAAGGGTATTATATTTCCACCATATAATTATGATCACACTACAGTTCAGAAATCTTGGGCTATTTTCAGTTGTTTATAATTTTCTAGACTGGCTTTAGTACCCCCTGGCTCATAAGAGGAACAGTCTAGAAGCCCAGAAATTCTACTTCTGCCTTATCCTTAGTAGGCCTAAGAAAACTGGCTAAGTTATAACTAACCATCTAAGTCTGATTCTAACCAAACTGGAGTACTGAGACAGAAAAAAAAAAATTACCCTTAGTTTTCAACATGGACTGCCCTCACGGACAAATTCTTCAGAAAGTAATCAACTTTGTGATAAGGCTCATAGATATATAAAGTAGGATTAGACACAATTTCTGCTGCTGAGAGTAGCATTAAATTCATCTAGAGATGCAAATCCTTCTAACAACACAAAGGAAAAGTGCCTGAATGCCCAACATTTGCTCAGAGAAATATCCGTACAAGTTATTTGAGCTTATATTCACAGCAATATCACACATCTCCACCCCTACCGGGAAAATTTCCTGATTAAATCAGTTCAAATTAAATTAGAACTTTTAAAGTCATCTTCAGGCATTTCAACTTGAAAAGATCATCTCATCCCAACAAAAATATGGCTGATAGCTCTTTTGACAGTATTACTTAATCATGTTCGTTTTTTCCCTTTTTTTAAGACAAAGGTTTTGCTAAAAACAACAGCTCTTAAAAATGGTGAACTCCACAAATTCTTCTAATCCTGAAACATCTGTTTACTTGGTGTATAAAAGAGGATCCCTTTCCTTTACATGTGAAATAATTCCTCTCTAAAGAAACATAAAAATAAAACAAACATTTGAGCAGCTTATTTTTAACTGTGCAATGACCAATAAAAGCAGCCTCTACACCAACTTTAAAAAAAAGTTTTTTAAATTTATTGAAATATATCACTCATACATAAACATACATAAACAATAAGTGTATAATAGTTGTGAACTTACAAAACAAACAGATAACATCAAACATATATAACATCTCACCCTACCACCAATAACTTGCATTGTTTTTGTTTTTTTAAAGATTTATTTTATTTATCTCCCCTTCCCCCCAACCCCAGTTGTCTGTTCTCTGTGTCCATTTGCTGTGTGTTCTTGTTTTTGTCTGCTTATGTTGTTGTCAGCGGCACAGGAATCTATGTCTCTTTCTGTTGCATCATCTTGCTGCGTCAGCTCTCTGTTTGTGTTGCACCATTCCTGAGCAGGCCGCATTTTCTTTTGCACTGGGCAGCTCTCCTTATGGGGCACACTCCTTGCATGTGGGGCTCCCCTACACAGGGGACACCCCTGCGTGGCATGGCACTCCTTGCACACATCAGCACTGTGCCTGGGCCAGCTCCACAGGGGTCAAGGAGGCCCCAGGTTTGAAACACGAACCTCCCATTTGGTAGACGGACACCCTATCCACTGGACCAAGTCCGCTTCCCTACTTGCTTTGTTTTTAAACCTTTTTAACTAATGATTAAAAGAGCATTGTCAAATATTACTACTAAACAAAGTATTTTTCCCCTAACCAATCCAATTATTATCTTTATATCATTTATATATAAACATACATAAACAATTAAGTGTGTAGTAAAAGTTTTGTACTTACAAAGCAAACATGCACAACATCATACAGAGGTACCATATAACAAACGTCCACCAACACCTTGCATTGTCATGAGACATTTGTTAGAAACTATGAAAGAACACTGTCAAAACCTTACTAATCATAGTTCTTATCTTACATTTGGTGTTTTTTTCCCCAACCCACCCTATTACTATTTTTAAAATATAACTTTTATGACAAGTTGTAAACTTATAAAACAATCATGCACATGTGCAGAATTCCCAAACAACACCCCTCCATCAACACACCACAATGTGGTGTGTCATTTTCTACATATAATAATAATATCATCTGATTATTGCCATGTCCATAGTGTCCATTTGGCTCACATTTTCCATACCGCCTCAGTATCAACACAGTACATCTTTTGCATAGATGCAAGAATATTATATTAGTACTACTAACCACAGTCCATTGGTCACTCAAGCTGTATTTTTCCCATGCTTCTTCACATTCCCAACATCCTGCAGTAGTGATATACATTTGTTCTAGCTAACAAAGGACACTCTTGGATCTGTACCATCAGCCACAATTCTCACCCACCTCTTGGTTTATTGTGCTACCCAGTTCCTAGATTATTCTCAAGCATCTGTCAAATAGCATTTACATAACTAGACTACCATTTTCAGTCACATCCCCATTTATAAACTAGCTGCTACTCACTGTGTTACCATCCACTCTACACATTTCCACAATTTTACAGTAAAGCTAATTAAAACTTCTGCCCACATTAAACATCAGTAGTTCACTCAGTCCTCTTCTCTCCTTTAAGAATCCACCACCTACCACCAGGTCTTGAAGATATTTTCCAATAATTTCTTCTAGAAGTTTCATGACTCCTGCTTTTATTTTTAGTCTTTTGATCCAGTTTGAGTTAATTTTTGGATGAGGTGTGAGATAGGGGTCCTCTTTTCTTTCAGCTATGGATGTCCAATTCTTTCAGCACCATTTGTTGATTGTTCTGCCTGCAATGTGTGAGTTTGACAGGCTAGTCAAAAATCACTTGACCATACCCGTCAGGGTCTGTTTCTGAACCATAAATTTGGTTCCATTGGTCTATTGTGTCTGTCTTTAGGCCAGTACCATGCTCTTTTTACCACTATGGGTAGGTATTATGATTTAAAGTCTGGAGATGAGGGTTCACTTTTCCTTTTTATGATGTTTCTGGCTATTCAGGACTCCTTACCCATCCAAATAAATTTAATGATCCTGTTTTCAATTTTTTCTTTAATGCTGGTGGAATTTTATCAGGATTGCATTAAATCTGTATATCAATTTGATTGGAATTGACATCTTAATGATATTTAGTCTTCCAATCCATGAGCATGGAATGTCCTTCCAGTTATTCAGGGATTTTTAAAAATTTGTTTTAACATTGAGTTGCAGTTTCCTGAATACAAGTACTTTACATCATTGGTTAAGTTTATTCCCGACTATTTTAGTTTTATCTCTCGTATTTTATTTTCACCACCCTTTTGACAATTTTAGTTACTTTTATTGATATAATCTTTACTTCTAGACTCTCTTCCAGACCCCTCTCTCCTGTCTTTTCTTTTCAGGCTCTAGCACACCCTTTAGCATTTCCTAAAATTCTGGTCTCTTGCTTAGAAATTCTCTCACTTTCTGTTTATCTGTGAATATTCTGGTTTTGCCCTCATTTTTGAAAGATAGCCTTGCTGGATATGAGATTCTTGGCTGAAAGTTTATCTCTTGTAGTATCTTAAATATATCAGACCACTGTTTTCTTGCCTCCATGGTTTCTGGTGAGAAATCAGCACTTAATCTTACTGGATATCCCTTATATGTTATGCATTGCTTTTCTCTTGCTGCACTCAGAATTCTCTCCTTGTCTTTGGCCTTTGACATTCTGATGAGTATGTGTCTTGGAGTTGGTCTATTTGGATTTTTTTGGATGGGAGTACATTGTGCTTCTTGGACAGGTATTTCTATGTCCTTCAGTAGGGTTGGGAAATTGTCTACCATTATTTCTTTAAATATTCCTTCTGCTGCTTTTCCCTTCTCTTCTCCTTCTGGGACCCCCATGAAATGTATGCTTGCACACCTTTTGCTGTCATTTAGTTCCCTGAGAGCTTGTTCAATTTTTTCCACTATTTTCTTCATCTGTTCTTTTGTATGTTCACTTTCAGAGGCCATTTCTTCAAGCTCACCAATCCTTTCTTCTGCCTCCTCAAATCTGCTATTATATGATTCCAATGTTTTTTTAATTTCATTGATTGCACCTTTCATTCCCATAAGATCTGCTATTTTTCTATGTATGCTTTCAAATTCTTCTTTGTGCATATCCAATGTCTTCTTAATATCCTTAATCTTTTCAGCCATCTCATTGAATTTGTTAAGGAGATTTGTTTGAACATCTATGACTAGTTGTCTCAACTCCTTTATGTCACCTGCAGGCTTATCTTGTTCCTTTTACTGGGCCATAGCTTCCTGTTTCTTGAAGTGGAATAATCCACATACAGGCCTAGACTGTAGCTGCCCAGAGAGACTGATGAAGCTTCACATCCCTTTCTCCCCTGCCTCTGGCAGGGATGGAGCTGCAGGTATGGGCAGCAATCTATGCAGTGCAGGTCCAAGATGACCGCAGTTGCCATGGTAGACTTCTGATTTTCAGTCTATGCCAGCCAAAGTTCCCTGCAGTTACCTATGTAGGCTGGTGCAGGGCTCCTCAGCCTCTACATCCCTAGAGGCAGGGTTGAAGCCTAGGCTAGGACTGCAGGCTGGTCTGCATGAAAGAATCTGGTTCCTGCCCACATTGAGAGTTTCAGTAAGCCCTGCTTCCCCTCAGGCTGGGGGCGGAGTCAGAATGGTGACTACTGGCCTTTCTGGCTTGGGCTGGTTCTCACCCCAGCTGTTCCCAGGGTTATCTCTTAGCCAGCAAAGACTCCCAATCAGTAGCCATAATTGGCAGCCAACTGTCTCCTCGTCCCCTATTTCTGGGAAATGGAGCTTCCAATTCCCATCACAGAACAGCTCCTGGGGCAGTTCGTGTGCCAAAGTAGGATGATCACCAACCTCTGTGGTTTGGCCAGTAATTTCCCAGAGAGACTGCTGCAGGTCCCTGCAGCTTCCTCCCTGCTAGAGGTGGCACTGGAACCTAGGCTTGACCTGCAATATGATCTGGATAGAAAGAAGCCGGTCCCCACCAGCACTGGGATTCTCAGTCTGCCCCGCTTCCACTTGTGCCAGGCACAGAGTTAAGATGGCAGCTCCTGGCCGCTTTCTGACCTGGACAGGCTCAAACCTTAGCTGCTCTCAGGATCATACTGTAGCCCACTGAATTTCCTCATCATAGCTGAAATTGGTGCCCAACCATCTCTTACTGCCCCATTTTGGGGAAGTGGAGCTTTCAGTTCCAACTGCCGAAGAGCTCCTGAGGTGACTTGTGCTTCTGGTAGAGGATAGGCACTGGCCTCTGTGGCATGGAGCATTCTATATATGAGTCTTCTCTGCAAATGGGCAGTCTCCTCCTTCCACTCCAAGGACATTGCAGGATTCTCTTCTGGCCTCCTGGAGCCCACAAACAGGTGCTTCGGCTAGCTCCAGAGAGCTCTAGGTGTTTGCTAACTGCCCTGTAGCAGGAGCTGACTCTAGGAGCTCCTTACTCGGCCACCATCTTGCTGGTTCTCCCTCTATACCAACTTTTACAATGGGCGAGTGTGAAAGTTTGCTTTGGTCATTATATAATCATTTGTTTTTAGGAGGTCGTACATGCAAAGTAGGCACTCACCACTGAGCTATACCCACTCTCCAGTCAGTAAGTTATAAAGTTTGGAGAGGGGAGAGGAACTTCTGGCTCAGTGGTGACCTCCCATCAGGCAGTTAATTGGGGACAAACAGTAATTGACCTGGACCTTGCAAAGTCCTGCCAAGGGTCCTTCTGTCCTCTGTCCACATAAGCTGTCTCTTGGGCATCCCTTGTTTTACATGTGCACAAAGACAGCGGTGTTGATTGGGCTCCAAGAATGTGTAATGGGGAAACGGACTTTGGCCCAGTGGTTAGGGCATCCATCTACCATATGGGAGGTCCGCGGTTCAAACCCCGGGCCTCCTTGACCCGTGTGGAGCTGGCCATGCGCAGCGCTCATGTGCGCAAGGAGTGCCCTGCCACACAAGGGTGACCCCCGCGTGGGGGAGCCCCACGCGCAAGGAGTGCACCCTGAAGGAAAAGCCACCCAGCATGAAAAGAAAGTGCAGCCTGCCCAGGAATGGCGCCGCCCACACTTCCCGTGCCGCTGACGACAACAGAAGCGGACAAAGAAACAAGACGCAGCAAACAGACACCAAGAACAGACAACCAGGGGAGGGGGGGAACTTAAATAAATAAATAAATCTTAAAAAAAAAAAGAATGTGTAATGTATTAATTCAACAAATGCCCAGCAGAAGTCTGCACTGCTGTGGGGAAACAAGAATTCTCATTTATGGCAGATGGAAGGGAATCTGACAGCATGTGTGAAATCAGAGCCACCCCACTCCTGGCATCCATCCCAGGTACACAGACACCTGTAAGATGTGGCACCCACTCAGGTGACTCACTGCAGCTTTATGTGCACCACCCTGGAAACCATCCAAGTGTCCATCGACCGGGACCAGTTGGAATAACCTAAGGTCAGGCCACTCAGTGGACTGTTAAGCAGCTGAAAACAGTAATTCACCTCTTCATATATGCTGATTCAGGGAACTTCAGAATTTTTGTGCAATGAAAACATAAGGTGGAAATTGTAGGTATGGTGTGCCACCTTTCATGCAAAATAAAAGGAGCAAAATACCCCTATCTATTCCAATTTGCATTAAAAATAAAAACGGAAATAAAAACTAAAATATTATCAAATGGGGAAAGCAAGACTTCTCAGCTCATACCGTTTTCTGCAGTTCTCTTTCCAGATGGCATAAACCTTGTCTATTGCATTCAGTGCCTCAAACAGAAGAGACAAATAGGAGAGATGAGGCACAGAGGCGCCCTGTTACTTCTGTTGCTTGGCCTCCCTCACTGAGGACATCACGCGGGGATACTGATCGCAATTGGCCAGTTTAATTCTTATGGAGAGGTCCTCCTCCTAAGTGGTCGTCGATTTGGGTGGGAAGCAGTGGCCACGCAGACTCGGAGAGAACTTCCCCAGACTGAACCCCGTACAGTGAACCACCTACAAAGTGGGTCCACGCTCCGAGCTTTTACAGGGGCGAGAGAAGTTATGAGAATAAGTAGCTGTGAAAGGGCTTCAAACACTCCTGTGTGTGCAAATACATGTTAGTGCCCAGCTGTGAACCACTTTAAGATCCAGATCCACCCTTGAGGGCAGACATGTCACCCCCTTCTTGCAAGATCACGTGATGTGTCCCATGTGATGACTTCCAGAAGGGAAGCAGGGAGGGGGATTCCAGGAGAAAGAGGGAAGCATTAAGTGTACCCCTCCAAAGGCTTAGGGACCTGACAGGGTGGGGAGGCCTTGAAGAATCATGAGAGCTTTCCAGGCAGCAAAGGGGGAGGGCAAGCATGGGGACAGGGAGATCTGCGAGCTAGAGGTTCCACCATGCATCTGGGCTGCGGTGAAGTGGGTGATACTTGAGGTATTGGGTATGTGGTACTGGCATGACCGCGACAAGACCAAGGAGTTTGATTTTGTCCAGTGTGCTGGAGCTGGACAGTAATGGATGTGGGTTGGAAACAGGTTGGACTGGCAACTTTGCAGCAGTATATGGCAGCAGGCTGAGGCAGGGGAGAGGATGAGGCAGGAGATCCTGTAGGGATCATTTCAGGAAGTCAAAGAATTATACATTCACACAAACACACACATTTTGCTAAAAGGACACACAACATATAAAGATGTAATATGAGACCATAATAAGATAAAGATAAAAAAGACAAGGGAGCAGATGTGGATCAAGTGGTTGAGCTCCCGGGAAGTGGACTTGGCCCAGTGGTTAGGGCATCCGTCTCCCACATGGGAGGTCCACGGTTCAAACCCCAGGCCTCCTTGACCCGTATTTAGCTGGCCCATGCACAGTGCTGATGCACGCAAGGAGTGCCGTGCCACACAGGGGTGTCCCCCACGTAGGGGAGCCCCATGTGAAAGGAGTGTGCCCCATAAGGAGAGCTGCCCAGTGCAAAAGAAAGTGCAGCATGCCTAAGAATGGTGCTGCCGACACAGAGAGCTGACGCAACAAGATGACACAACAAAAAGAAACAGATTCCCATGCCGCTGACAACAACAGAAGTGGAAAAAGAAGAAAATGCAGCAAACAGACACAGAGAACAGACAACCCGTGTGGGGGGAAAGAGGGGCAGGGGAGAGAAATAAATAAATTTTAAAAAAGAATAGTGGTTGAGCTCCCACTTCCCACACATGAGGCTCCCGATTCAGTTCCTGGTGCCTCCTGAAAAAATAAAAGCAAGCAATCAGTGAAACAAGCAAAAAAACAACTGAGGAAGCCAATGTGACTCAGTGGTTGAGTGCCGGCTGCCTACATAAGAGGTCCCATGTTCAATCCCCTGGCCCCAGTACCTCAAAAAAAAAATTACATGAGACAAAGAAGAGTATTTTATATTGATAAAAAGATTCAATCAGACAAAAAAGATATAACAATTATAAACATATATATACCTCACAACAGAGTCCCAAACATATAATGCTATAAGCGAAAAAATGGAAAGACAAAATAGTGCTACAATAAAAGTTGGAAACTTCAATACACAACTTTCAATAATTAATAGAGGAGGCAGGACAAGATGGCATCCAAGTGAGTGAACCCTCGTCATCTCTCCTGCAAAAAACTGGCTGAGTGGGGACAGATTCCTGCCCGAGTGAGCTGTTTTGGGAACCTAAAAAGCAGGAGGTTTCTGGACATCAATCTGGAGAGAGGGCAACAAAAGGAGTGTTTGCCCAAGGTAAAACCAGGGTTTTCTGGCAGTTGTGCCCAAAGCTTTCAGAAGACTAAACCCTTCCCCTAGGGCTGATAGTTTCAGCATCCCCTGAACACTGCCGGTCACATAGTGGCATTCCTGAGCACCTTGCTTCCCAAATCTGTGTTCCCTGAGCCCATGTTCCCTGAGCCCGCATTTCCTGAATGCAGATCTCCCAAACCACAGCATTCCTGAGCCCACTGGTCTCGGACAAACTCTGAGAGTTGGGAGGGTTCTGGTGAGAGGTGCAGAGGGGCCCAAGGAATGTGGATCCATTTGTCTGGACCCCCTTTTTTAGCTTGGGGGAGCATGCTATTTGGCTTTAGGAGAGGCTAGGAAGAGAGCAGAGGTGAATTTTCTGAGGCTCCCTGATTTAACTAAATGCCCTGGTATAGAGAAAATTGGTCTGGGAGAAGGTGGAGTAAACTAATTAACTAGTCCTGAGCAACACATGAAGGAAGGGGGACAGTACAATGAGCTTGGTAGGCTTCCAACAGCATATTTAGGGTTCCCAGTAAGGTGTAGGTGCTAGCTCTTAAAGAGACTGAGAGTCATTATTTTCTGTGGTGAGTTGGTTTGGCAGGGTCCCATTTGAATCTTGGAGGGGAGCTCTTACACGGGCTTCCTGCTCCCCTGGGAAAGAGAGAACTGAGGAAGGGAGAAAGGGGGAAGGACAGATTCCTAAGCAGTTTATTTAGATGTAAAGAGAACTCCTTGCTTGAGGGCTTATCTGGGGTTTTTTTGTTGTTGTTCTTTTGTTTTCTTGTGTTTCCTTCCTTTTATCCTCCACTGACCTTTTATTTTTTTTCATTTTTCTTTTTTTTTATGAAATTCTGCAGGCAGTTTTTCTTGTTTGTTGTGCTTCCTCTTCCTCAATATCCTCTTTTCTGTGTGTACTGATTTTGGCTTTGAATGCTATCACTTTTCCTTTACATCTTTCTATCTTCCATCTTCTGTTGTTGCTCTTACATTCTGCCTCTCTTTGTATAGCCCCCAAGTTTTCCTACTTTTTATTTCTAATACCTCTCTTCTGTTTTCTATCTTTTATTCACTTTTTTTGTTATTGTCCTTTCTTTTCTCTTTCCCTCTCTTCTGATCACACTGGTTTTTTAATTCATACAATATTTTGCTCCATATTCAGTTTCCCATCTCATTGTTAGCGCTCCACTTTTAGTGTTATAACTCTACACAGTGTTCATGAGTTTAATATTCATTATCCTATGTCTTACATGGTTCTTCTGCTAATATTTACTATCAGTACTGCTATTATACTTTTTCTTTTCTTACCTCTTTTACTTTCCTTGGCCCTAATCATTTTCCTTCAAGGGAACTTAGGCAACAACAGGGAATAGAATAAGAAGAACAAAGTGTCAAAGAGAAGACAACACACACACACACAAACAGCACCTAAATAAACCCCAAGACTAGATGGAGAAACTAATCAACTGAACAAACCCATCAAGAATAAAATGATGACCAGACACCAACAAAAAATTACAAACTGTACCAATAATAAGGAAGTCATGGCTAAAGCAATGAACAAACTAAAAGCCAGGAAGAGGAGCAGAACATCAAACATCATATCAAAGTTCTCCAGACAAATATCATGGGCCAAGTTAATGAAGACAAGGAACAGATTGAGGATATTAAGAAAACACCTGGAGAGCATACAGAAGAAATTGTAAACATACCCAAAAGATGACAGATATGATGGTGATGAATGGCACAATCCTAGAAATCAAAACTACACTCTCAGCAAATAACAGCAGATTTGAAGAGACAGAGGAAAAAATTAGTGATATGGAAGACCAGTACTTCTAAAATCAAAGAGATAGCCAAATTGATAGATTAAAAGATAGAAAAAATCCAGAAGGGTCTTAGGGATCTGAATGATAATGAAAAAAAAAACACAAACATGCACATTATAGGTATCCCAGAAGGTGAAGAGAAGGGAAAGGGGACTAAGGGGTGCTGGAGGAAATAATGGCTGAAAACTTCCCAAACCTATTGAGAGAGATGGATGTACATGTCCCGGAAGCACAATACACCCAAAACAGCATAAATCCCAACAGGCCTACCCCAGGACATATACTTGCTAAATTATCCAATGCTCAAGACAATGAGAAAATACTGAAGGCAGCAAGAGAAAAGAGAGCCATCACATACAAAAGAAGCTCAATAAAATTAAGTGCTGATTTCTCATCTGAAACCATGGAGGCAAGAAGGCAGTGCTATGACATAGTCAAGGTACTAAAAGAAAAAAAACTTCCAGCCAAGAATACTCTATACAGCAAAGCTGGCATTCAAAAATGATGGAGAGTTCAAAATATTCACAGATAAACAGAAACTAAGAGAGTGTGCCAACAAGAAACCTGTCCTTCAAGAAATAATAAAGTGAGTTCTGCAGGAGTAAAAAAAAAAAGAACAGGAGAGACAGACTTGGAGGAGACGGTAAGAAAAACCAAAAAGACAAAAAGAGAAATAAAAACAACATATAACATACACAAATCCAAAGAAAATATGGCTAATGCAAGTAATTCCTTGAGAGTAATAACACTAAATGTCAATGGATTAAACTTATCTGTCAAGAGACACAGATTGGCAGAATGGATAAAGAAACAGGATGCATCTGTATGCTGTGTACAAGAAACCCATCTCAGACCCAGGCATTCAAGGAAGTTGAAAGTGAATGACTGGAAAGCAATCTTATAAGCAAACAACAAAAGTGGACAGGAGTAGCTATATTAATATCAGACAAAATAGACTTTAAATGCAAAATTATTGTGAGAAACAAAAATGGACACTACATCTTAGTAAAAAGGGGAATCTTTCAAGAAGAAAGAAGAATCATATGTATTTATGCTCCTAACCAGGGCCTCTCCAAATATGTGAGGCAAACACTGGATAAACTAAGTAAAGGAATAGATGCCTCTACAATTATAGGGGGGGACTTTCGTAGACCATTATCACCATTAGACTGAACATCTCAACAGAGAATCAATAAAGAAATAAAGACGTTGAACAATATATTAGTGGATCTGGACCTAATAGACATATATAGAACATTACATTCAAATACAGCAGGATATACATTCTTCTCAAGTGCACATGGATCATTCTCCAAGATAGGCCACATGCTAGGCCACAGAGAAAGTCTCAATGAATTCAGAAAGATTGAAATCATAAAAGAAATAATTTCTCTGACCACAGTGGAATGAAACCTGAAATCAGCAAGGGCCAGAGGACCAGATTAGGCAAAAAGATATAGAAGTTAAGCAACACACTCTTAGACAAAGAGTGGACCAAGGAGGGAATCTCAAAAGAAATCAGTAACTACCTTGAAACCTATGAAAACAACAACAGAACATATCAAAACTTATGGAGTACAGCAAAAGCTGTACTGAGAGAGAAATTCATAGTCATAAATTCATACATCAAAAAAGATGAAAGAGCTAAAATTGAAGACCTTACTGCACACTTGGAGGAATTAGCAAAAAAATAACAAACTAACCCCAAACAAATAAAGAAAGAACCAATATAGGAGCAGAACTAAATGAAATGGAAAATAAGAAGGCACTAGAAAAAATAAACAAAACCAAGAGCTGGTTCTTTGAGAGGATCAATAAAATTGAAAAACCATTAGCTACACTAACAAAGAAAAATATAGAGAAGATGCAAATACAAAAAATAAGAAATGAGAAGGAGATATCACCACTGACCCCACAGATATAAAGACTATCATAAGAGGATACTTTGAAAAACTATATTCCAAAAGAAAAAGCACAATTTAGAGCAAATGGACAAATTCCTAGAAACACATAAGCAACCTAAATTAACAAAAGAAGAAATTGATGATCTCAACAAACCAATCACAAGTAAAGAGATAGAATCAGTCATTAAAAACCTCACAACTAAGAAGAGCCCGGGGCCAGATGGCTTCACAGGTGAATTCTACCAACATCCCAGAAAGAACTAACACCAATTTTGCTTAAACTCTTCCAAACTATCAAATTAGAAGGAACATTGCCTAACTCATTCTATGATGCCAACATTACAGTAATACCAAAGCCAAACATAGACAATACAAGAAAGGAAAATTACAGACCAATGTCTCTAATAAATGTAGATGCTAAAATCCTCAATGAAATACTTGCTAATCATATTCAACAACACATCAAATGAATTATACACCCTGACCAAGTGAGTTTCATCCCCGGTATGCAAGAAGGGTTCAACAAAGAAAATCAATCAATGTAATACACCATATAAAAAGATTGAAATAAAAAAATCACAAAATCATACCTATAGATTCAGGAAAAGCATTTGACAAAATGCAGCATCCTTTCCTGATAAAAACACTGCAAATGATAAGAAGAGAAGGAACCTTTCTGAACGTGATCAAGGGTATATATGAAAAACCCACAGCAAACATCTTTTACAATGGTGAAATCCTCAAATCCTTCCCTATAAGACCAGGAATGAGACAAGGATGCCCACTATCACCCCTCCTATTTAACATTGTGTTAGAAGTACTTGCTGAAGCACTGAGGCAAGAAACAGATATAAAATGCATCCAAATTGTAAAGGAGGTAGTCAAAACTTCACTATTTGCAAATGACATAGAAAGCCGTGAGCAATCTATAACAACTCTTCCAGAACTTATGAGTTAAGTCACAGGTTATAAGATCAATGCATAAAAATCAGTAGCATTTCTTACACCAATAATGAGCAATCTGAGGAGAAAATCAAGAAAAAATACCATTTATAATAGTAACTAAAAAAATCAAATACCTAGGAATAAATTTAACTAAATATGTAAAAGACTTATACACAGAAAACCACACAACACTGTTCAAGGAAATCAAAGAAGACCTAAATAAATGGAAGAATATTCCCTGTTCATGGATAGGAAACCTAAATAACATTAAGATGCCTATCCTACCAAAACTGATCTACAGATTTAATGCAATCCCAATAAAAATCAACCCAGCATTTTTTACTGTACTGGAAAACCTGTGAAATTTATTTGGAAGGGAAAGAAATCCCAAATAGCCAAAGACATATTGAAAAAGAAAATTGGAGGAATAACACTATCTGACTTCAAAACACACTACAAAGCCACAGTAGTGAAAATGGCATGGTACTGGCAGAAGGATAGACACATTGACCAATGGAAGGGAATTGAGAGTTCTGATATAGATACTTGTATGCATAGTCATCTGATATTCGACAAGACCACCAAGCCCAATCAACTGGGAAAGAATGGCCTCTTCAAGAAATGGTACGTGGAGAACTGGATATCCATATGCAAAAGAATTAGAGAGGATTACCATCTCACACCTTATACAAAAATCAACTGAAGATGGATCACTGATCTAAATACAAGAGCCAAGACCACAAAGACCTTGGAAGACCATGTACGGGAGCATCTACAGGAACTTGGAATAGGTAATGGCTTTATGAAATTCACACACAAAGCCCGAGCAATGAAAGAAAATATATATAAATGGGACCTCTTCAAAATTAAAGTCTTCTGAAATGCAAAGGAGTTTATGAAGAGAGTGAAAAGAGAGCCTACCCAATGGGAGAAAATATTTGGTAATCATATATGATGGTTAGGCTATTGTGTCAACTCTGCCAGGTATTTGTGCCCAGTTGTTTAGTCAAGCATGCACTGGGCTAATTGTACAGTTTCTTATAATAGTCTTTTATGATCCTATTTATTTATGTGGGGTTAGTGATAATATTCCCTCTTTCAGTTCTGGTTGTATTTCTTTTTATTTTCTTTTTTTTTTTCTTTGTTAGAGTACCTAGGGTTTGTTGATTTTATTGATCTTCTCAAAGAACAAGGTTTTGTTTTGTTGATTTTCTCTATTGTTCATTTTTGTTCTTGATTTCATTTATGTCTGTGCAAATCTTGCTATTTCTGTGTGTTTGCTTTGGGATTACTTTGCGGTTCTTTTTCTAGTTCCTTTCAGTGTTCACTTACGTTTTTTATTTTAGCTCCTTCTCTTATTGTATAGGCATTCACAGTATGAAATTATCCTCTCAGCACTGCCTTCACTGTATCTCCTAAGTTTTGAAAAGTTGTATTCTCGCTTTCATTCATTTTGAGTTAGCTACTAATTTCTCTTGCATGTTCTTCTTTAACCCACTTATTATTGACAAATGTGTTATTTAGCCTCTAACCTGGAGAAAGATCTGTGAGCACCTGAGAAAAATGTATAACCTGCTGATTTGGGGTAAGATGTTCTATAAACATCTGTAAGGTCCAGCTTGTTTGTCATATTGTTGATGTTCCGTTTCCTTGTTGCTATTCTGTCTAGTTGTTCTATCGACTGATGTGAGTTGTGTATTGAGGCTTCCAAGTATTATTGTAGAGATGTTCATTTCTCCTTTCAGTTTTGCCAGAGTTTGCTTCATGTGTTTGGGCTTCATGTATTTTGGTTACATGCATAAATATTTATGATTTACATTTTCCTGATGGAATGTCCATTTTATTAATATATAATGACTTTCTGCATATCTTATCACTTTTTGCTTTTTTTAGGTGGGAATTTGGGCTATAATGCCCATGCCTGTCCTTTAATTTTAGTATTATCTTTTTTTCATTGAAAATGTCTTAAAAACAAAAAACTTTATTTATACATATTAATAATGCATACAGTTCATCCAAGGTGTATGATCATTGGTATTTGGTAGAATCACATAGTTGTGTATTCATCACTTCAATCATTATTACAGCATTTTCATTATTTCAATAATAATAGTAACAAACAAAAAACAGACCAAAAAACAAGAAATTCTTTATCTCTCAATCTCTCTGTTTCCCCTGCTCTACATAGGTGCTATTGCTGGCTATTCTTGCACAACTATTTATTTATGAAGCGCTTTTATTGAGACATATTCACATGCCATATAGTCTTTCCAAAGTGTATAACCAGTGGATTTTAGTACAATTACAATGTTGTGCATTCATTATCACAGAAAATCTTTTTCCAATAAGAAACACTCCACGTCCCTTAGCATGCCTTCCCCATCCCTAAATAGCCACCAGTCTAATTTCATCTCTATAAATTGATTTACATTTACATTTTATAGAAATGGATTCATATGATGTGTTACACAATATATTTAGTTCATAGTAGCACAGTCATAATACAGTATTTGTCTTTTTGGTCTGCACTTACTTCATTCAGCACAATGTCCTCCAGGTTCATCCATATTATCATATGCTTTGCGACTTCATTTCTTCTTACAGATGCATAATATCCCATTGTGTGAATACACTAGAGTTGTCTATCCATTCATTGGTTGATGGGCACCTAGCTGGTTTCTAAATTTTGGCAATCATGAATAATGCTGCTGTGAACATCGGTGTGCAGATGTCTATTCATGTCACTGCTCTCAGTTCTTCGGCTAAATACCCAGAAATGGTATTGCAGGGTCTTGTGGCAAATCTATATTCAACTTTTTTAGGAACGGCCAAACAGTCCTCCACAGTGGCTGTACCATTCTATTTTCCTACCAACAATGAATAAGTGTTCCTATCTTTCCACATCTTCTCCAACACTTGTAGTTCTGTCTGTTTAATAGTGGCCACTCTGATAGGTGTTACAGGATATCTCATAATTTTGATTTGCATTTCCCTACTTGCTAGTCATGTTGAACATTTTTTCATATGTTTTATTGCCATTTGTATTTCTTCTTTGGGCAATTGCATATTCAAGTGTTTTGCCCATTTTTTAATCAGGCCATTTGTCTTTTTAGTGTTCAGTTGTAACATCTCTTTATATATCATGGATATTGAACCTTTATCAGACTTGTGATTTTCAAATTTTTTCTTCCATTGAGTTCACTGCCTCTTCTCCTTTTCACAAATCCTGTGAGGTGCAAAAGTGTTCAATTTTTAGGAGGTGCCTTCCATCTATTTTTTCTTTTCTTGCACATGCTTTGGTTGTAAAGTCCAAATAAACACACCTACCACAAGGTCTTGAAGATGTTTCCCTACATTTCTTCTAGTAGTTTTATGGTCTTGGGTTTTATATTTAGATTTGACCCATTTTGAATTGATTCTTTTATAGGGAGTGAGAGAGGGGTCCACTTTAATTCTTTTAGTTAAATGGATATCCAATTCTCTCAGCACCATTTCTTGAAGAGACTGTTTTGCCCATTAACGTGGACTTGGTAGGTTTGTCAAAAACCAATTGGCCATCGAGGCGAGGGTTTATTTCTGGATTATCGATTCTATTCCATTGATCAATATGTCTGTCTTTATGCCAGTACCATGCTGTTTTGACCACTGTAGCATTGTAATATATTTCAAGGCCAGGTAGTGAAATTTCTCTCATGTCGCTCTTCTTTTTTAGAATGCTTTTGGCTATCCGGGTGCACTTCCCTTCCAAATGGATTTGGTAATCCACATCTGCTACCCATCTAGAAGATTTTTTTTTATAGCCTGTTTCTGCCTGTCCTCTAGCTATTTTTCTGAGAGGGAAAGAAGTCCTGTGTCTTTCTAGTCTGCCATCTTCCTGAAAGTCTCACTTTTTAGTATTTAATGTCTGTTTTACACGGCACCAGTATAGCTACCCCTGCTCTCTTTTGGTTACTGTTTGTATGAAATATCTTTTTCCAACCTTTTCTGAAGCTTCAGAGGGGGACACCCCCCCCCCCAGGGCAGACAGGGGAAGGTGTGCCCTGCTGAGTGAGTGGTCTCAGACTCCGCCTTTGCAGGCCCGACTTTGACTGCTGGAAGGACCTGAGACCAGACACTTAGATCTGCTGATTGTGGACAAGGAAAGGGAAAGAAAACCTGTCTCTCAGTGACCAGGTACCTTTGTGCACAGACTAATGTATTGCCTTGGTGGTGGGGAAGTTCTGATAAGCCTGGAGTTGACTGTGTGTGCATGAGACATGCAACATACTGCGTGAAGCCAGTGCAGTATCCCAATTCATGTTTTCCTTCTCCCATGAGGGAAAGGGGTGGAGATGACTGAAGTGGAACAATTTGACTGGAAGAAACCTGGACAAGACTAAGAATGGGGAAAAGGGGCCACCTGCTGGCCAGAAAAGAGGAAAGGGGGTATCTATAGGGTCCCCTGGGGACATACCTCCAGATCGTCCATTAGGGAGGATGTTGAAACATTGATACAATAACAATCAGACCAAGGGAAAGGATAGAAAGAAATTGATTAAATATTGCTGTTACATTTGGGCCAAGGGAAGCATTTTACCACCCGATGTGTTTTGGACAAAATACAGAGCAGATGAGGATTGGCTATGTGCCCACCTTGTAATTTGAAACATGAAAGCTAAAACTCCAGACCCAGAAACCAAGTCTGTAAAAGCTAAAACCTGGGACCCTCTATGGAGCCTCTTCTGCCCTTTTTCCTTCCCCTCCCGGGACAGGAACTGGCAAATTTGGAAAGTCAAATAGAACCTACCCAAGCTCCCAGGGAAGCAAAGGGCCAATCAGTGCCAACCCCCCCACCCCTTATGACCCACCAGCATTTAAGGAAGGAATTGGAACAATGTAGGAAGGACATACAGGACTTTCTGTTCTCCAAGGCCCCTGAAGAAAAGAGTGTGAGGGAACATATTCCCACTGAGCCTCTATACCCCTTGAGAGAAGTACCAATTGGGCTAGGAGAAATTGGTTATGTTAATGCCCCACTGACAAGTACAGAAGTCAGAAACTTTTTAACAGATTGAAGTCATTAATGCAAGATCCAGCAGGGCTAGCTGAGCACAAGTGGATCAATTCATAGGCCTTAGTTTATTTTTATATATGTCGTCTGAACATACATCTATATTGAATATCCTCTTTACAGTAGAAGAAAGAGGAAGGGTGAGGAGGGTGGCTATGAAGGAATGGGAAAGGCAACAGGCGCCTGGACCAGGGGTAATGGCAGGAGAGCAAGTGTTCCCTTAACTATAATAATAATGGTCAGGGTGATGAGCATAAATAAAGGATCTTAGAGACCTCATTATTCAGGGGATACAATTGGCCATACCTAAATCCCAAAATTTAAGGAAGACCTTTGAGGTGAATCAAGAAAAAGATGACACTCCCTCTGCTTACCTGCAGAGTTGAGGGACCATGTGAGGATCTGTTCAGGAATGTACCCTGGTTACTCTGTGCCCCAGGGAATGCTAAAGGTCTGCTATGTAAAGGGTTCTGGGCCTGATATTCAGAATAAGATCCAGAAAATGAATGGATGGGTGTTAGGATGGATAAACCACTGGAGGAGTTATGGAGAGAGTCTCAAAGTGCTTGGGAGAAGAGAGGGGGAAAAGCTGAAGCAGAAAATGAAAGTCATGATGAGCATGATCTACCATATGGTCCAGAAAGATTAGATGCAAGGCAGGGAGGAGGCAGGCAGAGCCAGCTGCGTTAGCTTGGATAAAGGGACTGAGAGAGTGCAGGACTCTGCAGGGTGTTATCACTGTAGAAAACCTGGTCATTTTAAGAGGGAGTGTCCAAATTTACAGAAACAAGGTCAGGTCATACCCCTGATGAAAGAGGGTGGATGCATTCTGGTTTGGTTCAATGTGGCTGGGTCTGGTGATCATTTGGCTCTAAACAAGTAAGAATAGTTCACACCATCCTTTTCACTTTCAGTCATGCAGCAATACTAGGATGACACTTGGACTCAGGAAAAAAATGAACCCCAGGGAGTTTAGATGGCCGCCTGAGGGCATGGGATACTACATGTGACTGGTCTGGGAACAGGGTCGTGGTCCCCCAGAGTCCTCCACACCTAACTGTGACTCCTTGGGCCTCTGAGGGGGCCCAGGAGGCTGCTTTAGCCCTCCTCAGAAGGGCGGTGTTTGTAGCTAAAAGCTCAGAACATCCAGCATTTGTTAAGTGCTTGGTCGCAGGCACTCCCCTCCCCATCCCTGCCAGCCCTGCCCAGGGCCACTCACCAAACCCCCAGAATCAACTCATTAGAGGCCTCCACACCTCTGACGCAGAGGTTCGGGTGCATTCATGGCAGGTGCTGGCTAAGGGGTGAAGTGGGTGGGTAAAGAGGCCCATATCTGCGTCTTAACCCCGCCCCCAGCTCACCCGGTGACCCTGCACCAGGCTTGGCACTTCCTGGTGGCCTTCGCTTCTTTATCTGTGGGCATAGAGCTTCCCAGGAACCTGGCTAGTGCTGGTCTTGATCTGGTAAAGAAGGGTAGGGTGGACCATTTTGGCGCGTGCGTGGGGAGAGAAAATGCGTGGGTGACTGAGGTGTGCAGACATGGGGGGTCGGTGTGCGGAGTGTGGGCGCCAGACAGCGAGGCGGTGTCCGTGGTCGTGGCCCCAGGGTGGGGTCGGGGTGGAGGGGAGGGTGGGCGGGGGACGGCTCTGGGCTCGGGTGAGGGAGCGACCCGGGGCACTGGCGGGGGCGGGGTGGGCGCTGAGGGGAGGCGGCAGCGGCAGCAGGAGGGTCGCAGCCAGTTGTGCCAGTAGGGCTGAGACTGGCGGGGACTGGGGTTGAAGGCCCGGGTGCTTGGGACAGGGAAGCGGCAGGATTGGCGGCGTGGAGAGGTGCACTGGGCTTCAGGCTCCGGACCTGGGACTTGGCGCCCAGTGAAGGGACTGACCACCGCGGTCGGAGGCGAGGTGGTCCTATTCCCGGTTTCCACTTTGCTCTCAGATCCCTAATCAGGACGGTTTCCCACCTCATGCTCCCTGCGAATGTTCCCACCTTGCCCTCAGTGACACTCAGCTCACCCCCCAGGTCTGGCTGCACCAGATTCACTAGGGAAAGGAGGCAGGCAGGCAGGACCCCCGTGCTTCCCTGTGACAACCTGCACCCCCTGCAGCGAACCCTGAGCCCTCCCCCAGCTCAGCCCTCTGGCAGGTGCATGTGCTTGTATCCCCAGGTCAAGGACAGGACTGGGCTGTGGGTGGGCAATCCAGAAGGGACTGAAGATGCCTGACCCACCTGGCAGCCCTTCATTCCCCTTTGACCCTGGCAGGTGGCTGGGCCCGCACCCCTCTCTGCTGCCCACCATGGCCTGGCGACTGCCCAGCGCCGCCAGCCTGGCACACTTCTGCAGGAAGCTGAACCGACTGAAGACACTGGAGGAGTCCACCACGGAGATATCACCCAGTCGCGGCCTGTCCATGCTGGACATGATACTTCGAGGAGTGGGTCACATGGTGGGCGTGGGCTTCTACGTGCTTACAGGCACTGAGGCAAGGCAGATGGCTGGTCCTGCCATGCTTGTGTCCTACATGGTGGCCGCCGTGGCCGCCCTGCTGATGGCCCTGTGCTACGCAGAGTTTGCAGCCCGCGTACCTGGTCCAGGCTCTGCCTACCTCTTCACCTACGTGTCCATGGGTGAGCTGTGGGCCTTCCTCGTTGGCTGGAATGTGCTGCTCCTGAACCTCCTCAGTGGTGCCATGGTGGGCCAGGCCTGGAGTGGCTACCTGGATGCCATGTTTAATTACCAAATTCGCTACCTCACTGAAACACACATAAGCACCTGGCAGGTGCCCTTCCTGGCCACGTACCCAGACTTCCTGGCCTCTGGCATCATTCTTCTTGCCTCTGCCTTTCTCTCCTGCAGAGCCCACATCTCCTCCTGGCTCAACTACACCTTCACAGTCATCAACCTCTGCATCATCATCTTTATTGTCATCATGGGCTTCTCCCTGGCCAGTCTGGAAAACTGGAGCACTGAGGGAGGCGGCTTTGTGCCCTTGGGCTTCTCAGGCATCATGGCTGGTGCTGCCATCTGCCTCTACACCTTTGGGGGCCTCCAACTCATCGCCATCTCTAGCAGGGAGGCCCGGAACCCGCAGAAGGCTGTGCCCATGGCCATTGCCATTTATGTCAGCCTTGTGACCACAGCCTACATCCTGGTCTCCACCATGCTTACCCTCATGGTTCCCCGGCACAGCCTCGACACAGTCTCAGCGCTCGCTGATGCCTTCTACCAGCGGGGTTACAGCTGGGCAGGCTTCATCGTGACAGCAGGCTCCTTCTGTGGTGAGGAATCAGTGCCTTGCAGGATGGGAACTGGGTGGGGTGGTGGGGAGAGAGGCAGCCCCATGTCCTGGGCTTCCCGGGTTGACCCCTGCTGTGTAACTATCCCAGGAGGGCTGTGATGATTAGAGAATCCCCCACTCCCACTCACCACCTTCCCAAATTTTCCAGTGGGCCTGTGACTGAAACTGGGTGGGAGGTAACTGAGCACCCCACACCCAGCCTGGCTCACAACCATTGCTGATGGGCCCCTCACTCCCACCCCTCTGCCACAGCAATGATCACGGTCCTGCTCTGGATTCTCTTCTTCCTGCCTCGCTTGGTCTATGCCATGGCGGCCGATGGGCTCTTCTTCCAGGTATTTGCCCGTGTGCACCCCAGGACCCAGGTCCCCGTGATGGGCACCCTGGTGTTTGGGGTCCTCATGGCCCTCCTGGCGCTGGTGCTGGACTTCTATGTACTGGTGCAGTTCATCTCCTTTGGGTGGCTGCTGACCTACACCTTCGTGGCCGCCAGCACCATAAGGCTGCACTTCCAGAAAACCTCTCAGCCCAGGTCCCTGGGTCCAGCCAGCCCTGAGCCTGAGGCCAACTCCTCAGTGCCCCTCCAGCCAGTGAGCGGTGAGCAAGCCTCAGGTCCCGAGCCCGGGCAGTTGCGGCCAGCCCTGAGGCCCTACCTGGGCTCCCTGGGTGAGTGCAGCCACGGAACCGCCGTGGCTTGGGCCCTCAGGCTCCTGGTGGCCTCTGCCATCACCCTGAGTGTCGTGCTCATCTTTGGGGACTCAACCCTGCACCTCCCACGCTGGGGCTACATCCTGTTGGTCCTGCTCACCGGGGTCACCTTTCTGCTCAGTCTCGCTGTCCTGGCGGCCCACCAGCAAGAGCGCCTACAGGATACCTTCCAGGTACTGCCCCAACACACCCCCTCAATCCCTTGCTCATAGTCCAGCTGGCCCCATGGCCAGCTTCTGCCACAGCAGATGAACAAGGAGAGCTTGGAGGGCTGGGGAAGCACTGCACCCACCACCACCCTTTCTTTCTGCACAGGGAGTGGGCATATGCCTCCCAAATCTCCCAAGGGGTAAAAGGAGGCCCTTGGCCAGCAGATCTTCCCCACAGCTCAGCTGTTGCCCCCTCAGACACCCCTGGTGCCCCTGACGCCAGCTTTGAGTATCCTCCTCAACATCTGCCTCATGCTGAATCTAAGCTACGTGACCTGGCTGTGCTTTTTTGTCTGGCTGCTGATTGGTGAGCTGGGGTGAGGTGGGGCATGGGAGGTCGGGATGCTGAGCAGGTGGTGGGAAGAGGGCCAGACGGGCTGGATCTGCCTCTCAGACCCTCCCACCACCGCAGGACTTGTCGTGTACTTCAGCTATGGCATTCGGCACAGCAAGGAGAACCTGCAGGAGCCACAGGAGTAGGCTAGCGAACATGCACCATATGGTATTGCCCAGTGCGACCTGGAGGAGAGGGTGCAGGCTGTGCAGCTACCTGCCCAGGAGCCTGACCGCACGGAGCTGCCCATTGGTATGTGAGGCCGGCCCGTGACCTGCCAGTGCCCGTGCTGCTTCTGTCCTGGGCTGCTTGGGCTGTTGTGGGTCGGGGAGCCTCAGGCCCTCAGGCCCTCAGTCAACAGCCCCAAGTTCCGGTTCCTTGGGGATCCAGCCATGGTTAGTGCTGGTGCTGTGGACTCTTTACCAAGCGCCATCCAACAGATTGTGACATGCTCTAGCCACAGGCCAGGCTGCTGGACGGGCAGGAAAGAAGCCCTTGGTGCATGGAGATCTAAAATAAAACCTACTTGGCCATCTGAGTGGCCTGCTGCCATGGCCACTGTGGCATTCTTTGTGGCTCTGAGTCCCCATCTACCCTTGGGAACCAATTGATTGCCCCAAGGCAGAGCAGATATGCCAAAAGCTCTGCAAAAGGGGAGGTCAGGGCTGGGCCAGGCCAGTGCCCTCTGTCCAGCTCAGAAGGGAGACATGCATGGTGGGCATAGGCTGTGTCTCAAGGGCGAAGGGGCCCATGATGGAAATGGGGTCAGCACCTACGCAAAGACTCCCCACATCCCCCAGAAGTGAGGAGAGAGGCTCGGTTTCCAGAGAACCTTTGGCTTCCCAGGACTCCAAGACAGTAGGGTGTGTGACTGTTGGCCCTGGGACAATGAGGAACTTCTCTGGCAGGCAGCACTGGGCCCCAGGAGATGGCTCCAGACCTGGAATATGGCCAGCAGGCAGGGGGCAGGTTTGCCCCTCTGATGCCCCATGGTAGCATTCCTTCCAGATAGTTCTTCTGCCTGTGCCTCCGGGCCTGGGCCTCCCAAGCACAGGCACCCCAGGCTATGGGGGGCAGGGGGAGCTGCCCAGATAGGTTCCTAGGCACAGACTGGGGCAGCAGTGAACTCCAGATGCACTGGGTGCCTGTCCTCAGGGCTCCCAGGAAGCCTGGGGGTGGAGGGGCAGGGTGGGGCTGGGAGTGACCAGGGACTCACATAAAAGGACCCCAAAGTGCTCAGTGACCACCAACACAGCCCCTCTGCCCTCTCCTCCCCTCCCCCCAGCCCTCCTGTCCCTAGCATGGCTCCCTCAGGAAAGGGGCTGATGCTTCTAAGCTGAGCAGATGCTACTCCCCAACTCCATTCTGCAGACGAGCCCCAAAGCTGGATGAGACCTGCCCTGGGTAGCCTCTTGCTACCTTGCCTGGGCTCAGGCTGCACATACCCAGGGAAGGAGAGTTCAAAGGGTTGAGTCCACAACGGCCAGTGGGTGGTACCTGTGGGAGACAGGGGAGGAGGTGGCACCTGTGGGAGATGGTGACAGAGGCTGGGAGAACAGCCTGCCACCAGCAACCAGAGATGTGGGTGTCCCAGGCTCTCCCTGTCTCCATGGTTTCATGGCAGGTCTCTGTATGGAAACAGATGACTTGGCTCCCACATCGGGGAGCACCTACCAAGACTGAAATAGGGAGGGTGGGGGTGTGGAGGGAGGAGGGGGAGGGAAAGAGAGTCTTCTTGGGGGTGTGAGGGTTCTGGTCTTTAATCCCTGAGGTCCCCCACCCTTCCAGACCACTCATCCGGGAGGAACAGCCCCAGGCCTCAGGCATGAGCTGGTGAGCTGGTGGTGGGACCAGAGCCCTGACCCCTGGTGTCACCACCTGGCTGGGGGAGGAGTAAGGTGCTGGCCCTGTCTAAGGCCTCTGGGCAGCCTGCTGTGGGGTTGGGAAAATCAGCTGGGTCCACACGGGGTGAGCTGTCACACTCGGGGCCTTTGCCTGCAGGTAAGGACAGAGGGTCAGGGTTCTGTCCTCCATCCTCTCAGGGAGCACAGCAGCCTGGCACAGTGGCCTCAGCACCCAGCTGGCCCACAGCTCACCTCCTCGTACTTGTTCCTCCAAGAGAAATGGGTTTCTCCATCCACATACAGCAGCAGCAGGTCACAGAGGAAGGTGACCTTGGGAGAGGCAGGGCAGACCCACGTCTAGCTCCCCAACTCAACCCTCACCCTAAGACACCACCTGCAAGCACAGGGCACTTGGGCATGCAGGCACCATAGCCACAGCCACAGGGAGCAGGTGGCAGCCACTCACCATGCCCAGCCAAACTGCTCCAGTGCCCAGAGTGAGGGTCATGGGAATGAGCCCGAACCTCCCTGCCTGAGAGAGAGAGAAACCCCAGCTGAGCCATTCTCAGGTCATACCTGTGGCCCCACGCCTCCAGCCTGTCTCCCCCACTGGGCTCCTGGCCCCTACCCACCCAGTGACCAGGATGTCAAAGCAACCTGGGGACAGCAGGAGCCCTGAGGAAGGGCCAAGGAAAGCTTTAGAAGAAATGACCTCTGAGCTGACACACGAAGTATGTGAAGTTCAGGAAGGGATAGAGCTGGGTCAGGATGGAGGGAGTATATGAAAAGGCTGAATGAAAAGCAGGAGAGAGAACTGGGAGCCATGGAACGGTGGTGAGCAAGGGTGTGCAGAGTGGGGTATGACCCCTCCCTCATTGTTTATGCTCATTGTCTGCTCTCTGTGTCTGTTTGTTGTGCACTTGTCTCTTTTTAGGAGGCACCAGAAATGGAACCCTGGATCGTGCATGTGGGTGGGAGGCACCCAATCACTTGGGACACCTCTGCTCCCACTTATTTGGTCTCTCAATGCATTTCTTCATTGTGCCTCCTCATTGAATCATCTTGTGAGAGCACGTCATGCCAGCCTATCATGTCAACTCGCTGTCTTGCCTGTCTTCTGTAGGAAGCACCAGAAACTGAACCTGGGACCTCCTATGTCATAGGTGGGTACCCAACTGCCTGAGTCACATCTGCTTCCCTGTTAGGAGATTTTTGAAGACTGAGTCAATCCCTTTAAATGTGATTGGTTTGTTAACTTCTTGTATTTCTTGTAGTGTCAGTGTAGGTAGTTTGTGCATTTCAAGGAATTTGTCCATCTCATCTACGTTGCCTAGTTCATTGGCATATAGTTTTTCATAATATCCTCTTACAATCTTTTTGTTTCTGTGGGACCAGTTGTAACATCCTCTCTGTAATTTCTGATTTTATTTATTTACATCTTCTCTTTTTTCTCTGTTGGTCTACCTAGGGGTTTGTCAATTTTATTGAGCTTTGGGTTTGGTTGATTTTCTCCATTTCTTGTTCTCAGAACCATTTATTTCTGCTCTAATCTTTACTACTTTTTTCCTTCTGCTTGCACTGGGAATGGTTTGCTCTTCTTTTCTAGTTTCTCATTGTTTGGTTAGATCTTTGATTTCAGCTTTTTCTTTTTCTTTTTAATATAGGTTATAGTGTTATAAATTACCCACTCAGAATTGCCTATCCTGTATCCCATAAGTTTTAGTAAGTTCTGTTCTTGTTTTCATTCATCTGAATGTATTTTTCATAATTTCACTTATAACTTCTTCTCTGACCCACTGATTATTAAAGTGTGTTTTGTTCAGCCCCAAACATTTGCAAATTTACCTCTTTCCTGTCAGTTATTTGAGTTTCATTCCATTCTAACGTGCGAAGGTGCTTTATATAATTTCAGTCTTTTTGTATTTGTTGAAGAATGCCTTGTGCTATCATGTGGTCTACCCTGGAGAAAGACCCATGAACATTTGAAAGAATGTATAATCTGCTGAGTTTGTTGCAATTTTGTGCACATGTTGGGTCTAGCTTGTTTATCATATTGTTCAGGTTTCCTGTTTCCTTGTTGATCTTTTTTCTAGGTGTTCTAATGATGCGAGTGGGCTGTTGAAGTCAACAAGGATTATTATAGGGATGTCTGTTTCTCCCTTCAGTTTTGTCAGAGTTCACCTGATGTATTCTGGGACATCCCTGATAGGTGCATATTTATTTACGGCTGCTATGTCTTCATGGTGGATTGTCCCTTTTATTAATATATAATGGTCATGTGTATCTCTGATATGTTGAGGCAGCAAGAAGCAGAGTACCTTTGGGTAGTAGGTGGCAAATAAAAACTTCTGCATCCTAAAAAAATCCTGTATCTCATCTGGGGCTTTGATATATTCCTTTCCTTGGGGCATTTCTTCAATTTTCATAGTATGCCTTGTAATTTTTTGCTGATATCTAGACATCTGGTTAGGATGGTGAGTTTACTCAAATGCTCAATTTCTCTCTTTCATGGGGATTTGGTGATAGGAGGTTGTGTGTTACTGCTGTTCTTTGATTCTTGATTCAACCTGTTCTGGGTCTTTAGGATTCTCAGTTAGTTGCTCAAATCTGGGCACTGGAGCCAGTATTGGGTTGCAAACCCGCTTCCAAGGGACTTGAGGAGGGACTCTGTGAAGGCCACAAAAGCCTCATGTATTTATTTACTTTCAATTACCTTATGTGAATTTCCTTGGTCTGCCAGAAGATGGCGGGGATCAACTGGTTGTGTCTTGGCTGTAACATGAACTGGATCAAAGTGAGAGAGGATCCTACCTGGAGACTAAGTGCCTCATAATTCAAACTTGCTCAAAGGTAGTTCTGTAACCTTGGCTGGCAGCCCCCTTTTTTCCCAGGTAGGAAATAATTCCTCTCCCCTCTGCATCCTCAACAACCAGCCTCAGTCAGCAGAGAGGAAGCCTGAGAGGGTTGGATCTCTCTAGCTCATGTTGACTCCCAAGGCAAACAATGGTGTGGTCCTACCAGCCTGGAAGGACTCCTGGGATAAAGCAGACCAAATCTGTGGAAACTGTAGCATTGATCTGGAGAAAGAGTCCATGCTAGTTGCTGAGGGCAGGGAAAGGGAAGAAAAAATGAGATGTGGAGGCATTTTCAGGACTTGGAGTTGTCCTAAATGATATTGCAGGGACAGATGCTGGACATTATGTATCCACCATAATCCACTGAACGGACTGGGGGAGAGTGGAAACTACAATGTAAGCTATATCCATGCTGTGCAGCAGTGCTCCAAAATGTATTCACCAAATGCAGTGAATGTGCCACACTGATGAAAGAGGCTTTTGACATGGGAGGACTGGGAGGTGTGGGGGGTGGGATATGTGGGAACCTCTTACATTTTTTAATGTAACATTTTTTGTGATCTTTGTATCTTTCAAAAAAAAGGATTTAATAAAAAAGAAAGAAAAAAAAAGGAAAAAACAAAAACTGAGTCAGGGAAGCCAACATGGCTCAGTGGTTGAGCACTCGCTTTCCACACATGAGGTTCCGGGTTCAATCTTGAGCCCCGTACCTTAACAAAAAAAAAATAATAATAATAATGCTGGGAAACGGACTTTGGCCCAGTGGGTAGGGCGACCGTCTACGGCGACCGTCTACCACATGGGAGGTCCGCGGTTCAAGCCCCGGGCCTCCTTGACCTGTGTGGAGCTGGCCATGCCCAGCGCTGATGCACGCAGGGAGTGCCGTGCTACGCAAGGGTGTCCCCCGCGTGGGGCGCGGGGAGCCCCACGCGCAAGGAGTGCGCCCCGTAAGGAGAGCCGCCCAGCGTGAAAAGAAAGAGCAGCCTGCCCAGGAATGGCGCCACCCACACTTCCCGTGCTGCCAACAACAACAGAAGCGGACAAAGAAACAAGACGCAGCAAATAGACACCAAGAACAGACAACCAGGGGAGGGGGAGAAATTAAATAAATAAATAAATCTTTAAAAAAAAAAAATGCTGATCCAGTCTCACACTGTGTCCCTCTCCCTCTCCTTTCCTAGGGAGGTGGATTCCTTGGTCCCACTTTGCTGTAGCCACCGGCCCCAAGGCCTGAGAATTCAAAGTGTCTATAGGGTGGTGGAACATGCCACCAGTTGCAGCTGCAGCTTTAACTTGGTTTTGCTATCATGATTCTTTTCCTTTGCCCCTTTTTCTTCAGGGTGGTATCCAGCATTCCTGTGGTGTCCTACACCCTACAACATTTTTTCCCAGGTCTTTTCTGACTGTCCTCTACCTATTTTGCTGGAATAGAAGAGAGGTTGGTATATTTCTGGTCTGCCATCTTCCTGGAAGTTGGTTCCTCACTGGTTTCTGAAGTGACCAGCTGAGTAGAATCTTCAGCTGGCACTTCTCTTTCTGATCCTTCATTGCCTTATGAAGAACGATGTTATTTGAGAGTGATCAGGATCTTCTGATTCTTCCTTTACTATCACAGCTTCCATTTCTAGGGAAATTCCAGAATCTTCCATGGATTCAGCTTTCACTTTGATGGGGCCACAACTTCCACGCAGAGACAGGACTGACCTTTCAGCATCTGCTATCATCACCGGACCACCTAGGTGCTTCTTTGGCTCCAGGAAATGTTTCTTAATGATAAATGAAATCCCTGCTTTGTTCTCTAAAATCCATTGCCTGTTTTTATGCTAGTACCATGCTGTTCTGAGGACTGTAGCTTTCTTTCAAGGTCAGGCAGTGAAATTCCTCCACATCACTTTTTTTTTTTTTTTTAGATGCTTTTGGCTATTAGGGTGCAGTTTTCCTTCCCAATGAATTTGGCAATTGCCTTTTCTATTTCTGTAAAATAGGCTATTGGACTTTTGATTGGCATTGCATTGAATCTATAAAATCAGTTTGGGTAGGATTGATATCTGCACAATATTTAGCCTTCCAATGCATGAGCATGGAATGTCTTTCCATTTCTTTAGGTCTTCTTTGATTGTTTTCAGTATTGTTTTATAGTTTTCTAAATACAGATCCTGTACATCTTTGGTGAAACTGATTCCTAGGTATTCGAGTCTTTTTGTTGCCATTGTTGATGGAATTTTTCCCCTGAATTCTTCCTCCAATTGTTCAATACTAGTGTATAAATACATTATTGATATTTGTGTGGTGATATCATATCCTGCCACTTGACTGAACTCATCTGTTAGAGGGAAAGCTTTCAACCTTTCCCCATTGAGTATGATGTTGGCTGCGGGTTTTTTCAAATATGCCTTTTATCATATTGAGGAATTTTTTCTATTCCTACCTTTCAGAGTGTTTTCATCAAGAAAGGATGCTGGATTTTGTAGAATGCCTTTTCTGTATCAATTGCAATCATGTGGTTTTCCCCTTCTATTTGTTAATGCTTTGCATTGATTTTCTTTTTTTTATGTTGAATCATCCTTGCATACCAGGAATAAATCACACTTGGTTGTGATATGTAAGTCTTTTGGTGTGCTGCTGGATTTGATTTGCAAGTATTTTTTTGAGAATTGTTCATTAGAGTGATTGGTGTGTAATTTTCTGATAGGGTCTTTATCTGGCTTTGCTATCAGAGTGATCATGGATTCATAAAATGGTTTGGATAATTTTCCCTCAGTTTCGATTTTTTGGAAGTGTCTAAACATGATGGATGTTAATTCTTCTCAGAACACTTGTAGAATCCACCTGTGAGGTCTTCTGGTCCTAAACATATCTTTGTTGAGAGATTTTTAATGGCAGGTTAAATCTCTTTCAATGGAATTGGTTTGTTGAATTCTTGTATTTCTTGTAACATCAGTGTTGTTACAAGTTGTGAATTTTTAGAAATTTGTCCATTTCACCTAGGTTGTCTAGTTTGTTGGCATCCAGTTTCTCATAATATCCTCATATCCTTTTTATTTCTGTGGGGCCATAACTTCCCCCTTTCCTTTCTGATTGTATTTATTTGCATTTTCTCTCTTTTTTTCTTGGTTAGTCTAGCTAGGGGGTTGTCAATTTTATTGATCTTCTCAAAGAATCAGCTTTTGGTTTTACTGCTTTTCTCTATTTTTTTTTTTTGTTGTTGTTCTCAATTTCATTTATTTCTGCTCTAATATTTATTATATCATTTGTTCTGCTTTCTTTGGGATTGGTTTGTTTTTCCTTTTCTAGTTTCTCTAGAGGTTCCATTAAATTTTTGAGTTTAGCTTTCTTCCTCTTTAAGTGAATCTATGGGGATATAAATTTCCATCCTAAGACTGCCTTCGCTGTATCCCTTAAGTTTTGATAAGTTGTGTTCTCATTTTCATTTGTTTCAATATATTTACCAATTTCACTTGCAATTTCTTCTTTGACACACTGATTATTTAGAAGTGAGTTGTTTAGGCTCCACACATTTGCTACTTTACTTGTTTCCTTTTAATGGATTTCTAGTTTTATTCCATTATGATCTGAGAAGGTGCTTTGTAGAATTTCAATCATTTTTATTTATTGAGAGCTACACTGTGACCCAACATGTGGTCTATCCTGGAGAAAGATGAGAATTTGAGAAGAATGTATAACCTGCTGAGTTTGTGTACAACATTCTGTATAAGTCTGTAAAGTCTCATTTATCATATTATTCAAGCTCTCTGCTTCCTAGCTGATTTTCTGTCTAGTTGTTCTAATTCTAACTGTTTTGAAATCTCCAGCCATTATTGTAGAGATATCTATTTCTCCCTTCAGTTTTGCCAGAATTTGTCTCATGTGTTTTGGGGCACCATGGTTAGTTTCATAGGTATTTATGACTGTTATAGCTTCATGGTGGATTGTCCCTTTTATTAATATATAATGACTTTCTGTATCTCATAACTTTTTTGCATTTAAAGTCTGTTTTGTCCAATATTAGTATAGCTATTCTTGCTCATTTTTGGTTACTATTTTCATGGACAATCTTTTTCCAACCTTTCACTTTTAGCTGCTTTTTTATCCCTGGGTCTAAGATAAGTCTTCTGTAAGCAGCATATGGATAGCTCATGTTCTTTTTTATCCATTCTGTCAGCCTATATCATTTGACTGGGGAGTTTAATCCATTCACATTCAAAGATATTACTGTAAATGCAGTATTAACATCCTCCATTTTCTTTTTTGGTTTTCATGTCGTATCGTAGTTTTGCCTGTCTTTTTACACTTTTGGTTATTCTTTCTGCTACCCTTTCATCTATACTCTTTTCCAGGTCTCTCTCTCCTTTGATTTTTTTTTCAGGAACTAAGGCTTCCTTTAGTATTTCCTGCAAGGGTGTGTTGTTTTCATGAACACTCTTAGTTTATATTTGTTTGTGACTATTTTATACTCACCTTCATATTTGATGGACAATTTTGCTGGACAGAGAATTCTTGGCTGGCAGTTTTTCTCTTCCAGTGTCCTAATTATAGCATACAACTCTCTTCTCATCTCCTCTGTTTCTGATGAGAATTCCATGCTAAGTCACACTGGACATCCTTTCTATGTGATGGTTTGTTTCTCCCTTGCTGTTTTTCAGAATTTTCTCTTTATATTTGACATTGGAAATTCTGGGTAGTGTGTGACTTGGAATAGGTCTATTTGGATTTATTCTGATTGGGATATGGTGAGCTTCTTGGACATATAAGTTCATTTCTTTTGTGAGAGTGGGGAAATTTTCAGTCATTATTTCCACCCCTTTTCTCTCTCTTCCTCTTCTGGAACTCACATGACATGTATGTTATTGCATTTCATGTTGTCATTCAACTCTCTGAGCCCCTGCCCAATTTTTCCATTCTTTGCTCTCTTCAGTTTCAATTGTTCTGGCTTCAGTATCACTTATTCTTCCTTCTATCACTTCAAGTCTGCTGTTACATGCTTCAGTGTTTTTTTTTAATATCACCTATTGTGTCTTTCATTCCCATGAGCTCCGTGTCTTCTCTTTTCAAGATTTCAAATTTTTCCTTGCGCTCACTCAATGTCTTCTAGATGTCATTTATCTCTTTAGACATGTTGTCTTTCAATTCATTAATTTGGTTTTGCAAATTTCAGTGCTGTTGTTAATTAATTCACTCAAATCATGCATCCTTTTTGGTACTTTGAATGTATTCTTTTTCTTAGGCCGTGTCTTCCATTTTCTTAGTATGGCTCATCATTTTTTTACTGACGTCTAGGCTTCTGATTAGGATGATAGTTTAGTCAGATGCTCAATTTCTTTTGCTTTTGTAGGGGCTTAGTGGTGGGAGGCTGTGTGTTACTGCTGCTCTTTGATTCTTGGTTCAGCCTGGATCGTTAGGATTGTCCCTGTGAGCTGCTCAAAACTGGGCTCTCAACCCAGGAATGGGCTGCAGACCTGCTTCCTAGATGTTTTATGTCCACTTCCTTGCTCTTCCAGGAGATGGCATACTTTAGTGGTCCTCTGAGATCAGGGCCTGCTGGGACTGTGTCAGCTACAACATTGACTGGATTGTCCTGTTAGAGGTTCCTGCCTGGAGGCTAAGAGGCTTGAAATTCACACCTTCTCAGAGACAGTCCTTCAGCCTTCACTGATAGCCCCCTCCATTTTCCGAGGGAGGAAATAATTCCACTCCCCTCTGCATCCTCAACCATCAGTCTTGGTTGGTAGACAAGGAGATTGGGAGGGTCATATCTCTTTAGCCCAATCCAGCTCCCAAGGCAGAAAATAGCATGTCCCACCCAGCCTGGAAGGGCTCGTGGAACTAAGAGCAAGTGTGTGGTCAGAAGCTGAGTCAGCCATAGGCTGACTCCCCTTTCCTGGGGAGGCGTGTCCTCAACACTCAGTTCTGGCTAGAAGAGAGGAGATAGCCAGGGTAGGATTACTCCAGTCCTCTGCTGTCTCCCAGGGCAGACAACGACATGGGCCCATCTAGCCTGGAAGGGCTGGTGGGACAAAACAGACCCAGTCTGTAGATCAGAAACTGAGTCAGCCTTCGGATGTATCCCTCTGTCTTCCCTTTTCTGGGGCAATGGATCCCTGGAGCCCCCTGTGTAGCTGGCTCAGAGTCCTAGGAATTCTAGACTGTCTTTAGTGTGGGGGAGGGTGCTGGCAGTAGCAGCTGCTGGTTTCAACTCAGTTTTGCTATCATCGTGATTGCTCTCCTTTTTCCCTCTCTCTTCCGGGCAGTGTCCAACCCTTGCCTGGTATCCTAAACCCTAGATCTTTTTCCAGCCTGTTTTAGCCTGTCCCCTAGCTATTTTAATGGCAGAGTAGAGAGTTCTGTGTTTCTAATCTACAATCTTCTTGGAAGTTCCACTATTTCTTCAAATATTGTCTCTACCCCTTTCTCTTTCTTCTAGAAGTCTCCCCATGATGAGTATATTGGGTCTCTTGATGGTGTTCAAGAAGATTCTTGGGCTCTGTTCACTTTTCTTCATTCTTTTATCTTTCTGCTTCTCAAACTTAATCCTTTACATTTATTTTCAAGGTCACTGACTTTCTTTTGAGAGCTCCAATCTGCTATTGAACCGCTGTAGGAAATTCTTTCTCATTGTGAGCTTCAGCTCTCTTTAGTTCCTCTTCATGATTTCTCTCTATCACAATTCTCTGTGCTCATCTAGTTTTTCTGATTTCCTTTAGCTCTTGGAGCATATTTAGGACTATTTTCATAAGGCTGTGACTGGTGTTTCCAAGAGCTGGTTTCCTCATCAGTGATTTCTAGTTTTTTTTTATTCTGGTCCTTTGCACAAGCTATCACTTCCTGTTTATGTTTTGCAATCTTTTTGTTGCAATCTGGGCAATTTTATATTTTAAGGTGCTAACTCTGGAATCTAGAGACTGAAGCATCTATTCCTTATATTTGTGTTCAGGTAGTGTGATGACAGAGATTTCCGTGATCACCAGGAGTTAACAACAACAACAACAACAACCATAAAAAACCTTTTCCAATCTTTCCAGATTGGCATGTGTGAGTGCTGTTCTTCAGAACCTGGCTGTTCTGAGTATAAAGAACAGCCCAAAGCAAAAGTGTAGGATCCTCCCCAGCCTTTTCTGCAGCTGTCTCTTGTCCTGGGCATACACATGCAACCCTAGGAATTTTTCCACTTACATGGAGACAAATATCATCATTCTGTTAGGAAACAAGTGTTTCTTCACGGTCCCAGGTGCTACACAGTATGTCCCATGACCTGTAGTCCTTTGCAGCAGGCAACTGCAAACTGACTCTTCTCCTATAGTGTTCTATAGGAGAGCTCTGTGAGTCACCTCTCCATGCAGGGCAATATCTGGGATGGTAAGCCTGCAATGAGTGTCCAGGTTCACCCTTCAGGCTGTCTCCAGTCACAATGGAATGGACACGCATGCACCCTCGCATATGCACAAAGGTCATGCTCTTGCCTTCAGAACTGGACCAGAGCCCTGATTAAAAACATGGGCTGGCTCCTTGCAGAGCTGGTTAGGGGATGAGGGAAGGGCCAGCAAGGATGCCATGAAACCCTACTGTTTTTACATTTTTCTCAGTTCGGTGCTCATTGAAACCCTTCAAAATTTTCCAGGACTTTGAAAAAGATGTTTCTTCCAGTTCTTGCTTGTTGATTAAAGCTTCTGTAGAGGTACAGAGCCCTGCCTAGAGTGTCTTGTTCCACCATCCACCTTGTGGGTACAAGTCAAAGGGGAGGCAGAGGAAGATGTTCAGACATGGGGCTAGAGTGTGCGGAGAGACAACCGGCACCTAGCACCTGTGGGGAAGGGGCTCTGCAAAGGGTATCACAGGTACCCAAGAAGAAAGAGCTCTTAGAGAAGGCCAAGTGTACACCAAAGGGCCCAGTAAAGGGCAGTCTCAGCTGAGATACTGTGACAGAGAGGCAGAAGTGAAATCCCCTATGTGTGTCACAGTCCTTTTAGCAGTGAGGGGGAACAGGGCCCTATGGCCTTGTGGGCTGTAAGCTGCCCATGCCGGTAGCACATGTGTGTAGACCTGGAACTGAAAGGCTCTCTAGAGATGGCCTGCAGGGAGGGAGTACTGGGTTCCCAACCTGAGGAGCTCTGCCACATTCCCCAATGGAACAGTGACAATCCCCAAAGTGCAAAGACAGTGACCAGTGAAGACGGATGTCCCAATGATGGACCTTTGATACTGATGACTATGCTTTTGAGCCTGTTGTGGTTGAAATTTCAACTTGACCTAGTGTTGCAGGGTGCCTAAGAGTTACCTCCTGAGAGTCTACATGTTGCTCAAATGTGGCCACTCTCTGAGCCAAACTCAATATACATATGCATTACCTTCTCCCCAGCATGGGACATGATTCCCAAAGCTGAGCATCCATGGCACCGAGGGATTACTACTGTAGCAGTTTGATATGGTTATGAAATCCAAAAATAGATGTTGGATTATGTTTGTAGTCTGATCTGTACCTGGGCATGATTGAGTTATGATTAGAGTGTTGAGTCCCCACCCCTTGGTGGGTGGGGACTCACAGATAAAAGTCAAGGCGAAGAACAGAGTTGAGGGATTCTGACGTTCAAGATTTGATGTTGAAGTTTGATGCTGAAAACTTAAGCTGGAGCCCTGGGACATAAGCTCACAGAGGAAAGAGAAGCTAGCCGCAGGAAGAAAGGAATCATGAACCCAGAGAGAAGCAAGACCCTGGAAGGGAGGAATCCAGAAAGTCTGAACCCTCACAGCTATTGGCAGCCATCTTGCGGCAACAAGTGAAAATAAACTTTGGTGAGGGAAGTAACTTATGCTTTATGGTCTGGTATCTGTAGGCTCCTACCTTAAATAAATACCCTTTATTAAAGCCAACCAATTTCTGGTATTTGGCATCAGCATGCCTTTGACTGACTAATACAACCACCAAGCACCAGCTGCTGATGCAACTGGAAAAAGACCTTGTCTTGCAGGAAAATCCCATCCACCAGTTATGTGAGTTCAAAGCCCCCTCTCAATTGAGAGGTAGAGTAGGCATTGCCATCCCAGGATCCTCAGGATGGAGGAATAACTGTGCACTTACTGGTATTCTACTATAGAATTATTGTGACTCTACCAGTGGAAGAAATCATATCATTGATGTGGAGACAGTGGCCAGTGGAGTTGCTGAAGGCACAGAGAGGGAAAAAGAGGTGTGATATGGGGACATTTCGGGGACTTGCAGTTGTCCTGAATGATATTGCAGGGATAGATGCAGGACATTATATGTCCTGCCATAACCCACTGAATAGACTGAGAGAGAGTGTAAACTACAATGTAAACAATAATCCATACTATGTAGCCATGCTCCAAATTGTATTCATCAAATGCAATGAATGTACCACACTATTGAAAGAAGTTGTTGATGTGGGGAAAGTGGGGGTTGTGAGGAGTGAGGCATATGGGAATCTCCTATATTTTTTACTGCAGCAATTTCTATTATCTACATATCTTTTAAAATTAAATAAAAAGTATGTTAAAATAAAGCCTGATCCTGAGAGCCCTAGGAACATCTGGACAGCACAGGCAGATCACAGGGCCTCATGAAACCAGCACACTCTCAGCAGGCAGTAACTGGGGATATATGAAAAGGTATTTCCCCAATAGAGCATAGTTATCCTCATTTATAAATCCCTTAACTATGATTCTTCTCCTTTTATGAACCTACGATGTTCATTTTAATTGTTTAGAATATTTCTCAGAGACTTAAAGCCTTTTGTACTGTTTCTGTATTGGCGGAGTCTGAAAGCCAGCAGATACATGGCCAGTTCCTACTCTCCAGTTTTTCAGGCCTCCAATGGACAATGAACACAATGATGATGGACCAGCCACAGCCCAAAAGGAAGGAGTATCTTCAACCGCAAAACAGTTCCTCTGCCCCATAACACCTACATCTCTTCTCAGACTGAAGTAGTCAAAATGGATAGCAAAAGACTGAGGAAAGAACAGAAATAAGGGAAGAGTGTAACTGCTGACTAAAGCAGATTTATTGCTACTGTAATTAGTATCTTGTTAACTAACATGTAACTCTGATATAAAAAATAAATTCATACGGGAGCACATATAGCTCAATAGTTGAGCATGTACAAGGCCCTATGTACAAGGTCCTATGTACAAGGTCCTATGTACAAGGTCCCAGGTTCCTATGTACAAAGTCCAGGGTTCAATCCCCAGTCCCTCCAAGCAAACAAAAATAAATAAAAATAAAACCAAATAAAATTCAAAAATAATAAATTGGGAAGCAGATTTGGCCCAATGGATAGGGCATCTGCCTACCACATGGGAGGTCCATGGTTCAAAGCCAGGGCCTCCTGACCCATGTGATGAGCTGGCCCATGCACAGTGTTGATGTCTACAGGGAGTGCCATGACATGCAGGGGTATCCCCCACATGGGGGAGCCCCACACTCAAGGAGTGCACCTCGTAAGGAGAGCTGCCCAGTGCGAAAGTGGCACAGCCTGCCCAGGAATGGCACCACACACACGGAGAACTGACTCAGCAAAAAGAGACACAGACTCCCGATGCTTCTGACAAGAATACAAGCAAACAAAGAAGAACACTCAGCGAATGGACACAGAGAGCAGACAACTGGGGGAGGGGCAGGGAAGAGGAGAGAAAAAAATACAAAATAAATTTTCAAAAAATAATTATAAATCACCATACAAGATGGAGAATAAAAATAAACTAAAAAGGCTGGGTAAGTGAATTGCAAACCATTTTGTTCTGATCATTTCTTAACTTTAAGAAATAGAATAATTTAAAAACAGAATGACAAGATGGCAACCATTCAGAACCATCTGAAATGGCAGGCTCTGCCTTGTTGGTGTCTCCAGCCTCTCCCCTAATGGGCACAGGGAGTTAACAACAGAAAATATAACTGAGGCTTCCCTTGTAGTCTTTTATAGAATTAGAGTCATTTGTACTCTGCTCTCATGTCAAGAGTAGTGGCAGATTCTACTGGCACATGTGAGCTTCTTAAAAGATGAGATTCTTTGGACAATGAAAATTTAAGTTAGTAGCAACTTAATTTTTGTAAGTAATTCACCAGGTATTACTGGTAAGGAGAAGGAGGAAGAAAAGGCCTTCTGGAAATCTTGCTTATTTCTTATAAGATTTCTGGCACTGTGGGTTAAAGGAAGTGGAATATGAGTTTGGGGAAGTTAAATGGAACAGCCTTCTGTGTTTATCTCTCTACTTAACTTCATAAAAAATAGTCTAGGGAAGAGGATATGGCTCAAGTGATTGAGCCTCTGTCTACCATACAGGAGCCTCCATGTTTGATTCCAGCAGCCTCCTGGTGAAGGCAAACTGGCCCATGCCACAGAAAGCTGGTGGCCCATGCCACAGACAGCTGATGTAGCAAGATGATGCAATAAAGGGGAGCAAGTAGACAGAGAAGAATGCACAGCAAATGGATACACAGAGCAGACAGCAAGTGCAAATGGCAAGGGGGGATAAATTGTTAAAAAAAAAAAAGTCTACAATTTACAGGGGAAAAAAACTAAGTGTGTCACCAAGAGGAAATTATCAGTCACTTCTCAAGGTAACAAACCTACCTACCCAGGGTCTAGAAATTCCAATGCAATGCTGACAGGATTCAGGAATCCAGGGCTCCAGAAGCTGGAAACTACAGGAAGGGCTCCATGAGGAGTCACGTGAAGGTTCATAGAAATCCGTGCCAGCAGGCCAAGGGTTAGGATCCTAATCAAGAGAGAAATAAAGATGTGCCATTTTCTTCACAAGAAGATTGTGATGGTTTTTCTTTGAATCAAAAACTGTACAGGATGTTGCAGCAGTTTGACATTATTTATGTATTACAGAAATAGATATGGATTGTGTTCGTAAACTGGTCTGCTTCTCTGGGCATATTAGATTATATTAGATTCAGAGGTTTCACTTTTTTTTCTATTAAATCAAGATTAGGGATTTTTTTGACCATGTCATTAGGGTGACTCGGTTTAATTTTCCACCCCCACCCTCTTTGTGGGCTCTACAAATGGATGCTCAATCAAAGACAGGGAAGTAGATACGCAGAGAAGGAGAACACAGAGAGTTTCATTTTGGACACTGAAGTCCTGAGGAGAGAGTCAAATAGTTCATCTGATAGTTTGTAGCTGAAGAGACCAGAGCCCTGAAGAGCTGTGAAAGCCCAGAAAGAAACAAGACCTGGGGAGTCAGATGAGCCTTATGCTGGCCTGTAGCTGAGATCAGAATAAGCTGGGTCCATGGAGCCTAAGGAGGAAGAGGAAGGCTGAACCCTAGCAAAGGCCAGAGCCATCTTACTCCAACATGTGGCAACAGACTTCGGTGAGGGAAATAACTTACTCTTTATGGCCCTTTACTGTAAGATTTTACCCCCAAATAAATACCCTTTATAAATGCCAACATGGGAAGTGGATGTGGCTTAGGTGACTTGCTCCCAACTACCACATGAGACGTCCCTGGTTCAGATCCTTGTGCCTCCCAAAGAAGATAGCGAGCTGGCTCAACGGGCAGGCACAGGAAGCTGACACAGCAAGAGGTACAAGAAAAAAACATAATGAGAGACCCAACAAAGTAAGGAGCAGAGCTTTCCATGCCTCCTAAAAGATGACAGCGAGCTGATGTGATGGACAGGTGTGGTGAGCTGATACAACAAGATGACTTGACAAGACACGCCGGGAGGAAAAACATGAGAGACACAACAAAAGCAGGAAGTGGAGGTGGCTGAAGTGGATAGGCACCTCCCTCCCACATCAGAGGTCCCAGGTCCAGCTCCGAGTACCTCCTAAAGAAACAAGGAATGGAAACAAACACAGCAAGTGAAAAACAACAAGGGAGTGGAGAGAAATAAATAAATGTTAGAAAAAAAAGAAAGAAAATAAAAGAAACTATGCAATAAGTAATATAGTGCTCACTTCATCAGCACATACACTAAAACTGGAGCCATACAGAGAAGATTAGCATGGCCATTACGTAAGGATGACATGCAAATTCATAAAGTGTTCATATTTTTTATTTACCACTGAGATTTTTATTAACTTTAACTGTTCTCAAAGCAGCCACTCAAAGCTGAAACAGCATAGTAAAGAAGCAATGTAACATAGGAAGCTGGGAGGGAGTAATTTTAATATGCTGATTACCTGGCTCAGATATCTGATTCTCTTTGTTTGGACTTGAAGACAGATGAAGGAAAAACCTTGTTTTGGAAAAATCAAGCTGAACCAGTAATTTTAAGTCATCTAAGACTATCTAGCAAAGGACTTTTGTCCAATGTCATTGATAGTTTGCTTCAAATGACAGTAGACTGGGAAGCAGACTTGGCCCAATGGATAGGTCATCTGTCTACCTCATGGAAGGTCTGCAGTTCAAACCCCGGGCCTCCTTGACCCATGTGGAGCTGGCCCATGCCCAGTGCTGATGTGCGCGAGAAGTGCCGTGCCATGCAGGGGTGCCCCCCACTTAGGGGAGCCCCATGCGCAAGGAGTGCACCCCATAAGGAGAGCTGCCCAGCATGAAAGAAAGTTCACCCTGCCCAGGAATGGTGCTACACACAAAAGGAGAGCTGACGTCAGCAAGATGATGCAACAAAAAGAGACACAGCTTTCCATGCCACTGACAACAACAGAAGCGGACAAAGAACATGCAACAAATGGACATAGAGAACACACAACTGGGGTGGAGGGGGGGAAGGGGAGAGAAATAAATAAAATAAATCTTTTTTTTTTTTTTAATGACAGTGGACTCTAATGCTTGCACCCTCTTCTAGAAGCCTGTAGCAATACTTTATTTTTTCATACTTGGTCTGTTTTGCTACAAACCCCAAGGCTTGACCTTCAAATACTAGAAAAGCCTAGTGTTGTTCTATAAGAACTTTACAAACTCAAAGTAATAAGAAGCACTTTCAACTCTTTACAATTCATCTGATGCTTCAAGAAATACCAAGAACAACATGTCCAGCGAATGTCTTTCTCTGTAAGAACCTAAATTCAACTCTGTTCAATTTGGGTTTAGCAAAATGCAACTCCCTGGTCTCCAATGCAGGTCATTAGACTGGCTTGTTAGATATATATATTATATATGTGTTCCTTATTTGTAAAACTGTAAAAATCATGAAAGTAAAATTCTACCAAGGGAAGCTATCAGTAGCATCATTTATCAAGAGAGATAAACAGAAAGGTTTTTATTTTTAAACTGTGTAAATGAAATCTGTAGATACTGTGGAATTTTTGGACTGTTTCAGTTCAACTAAGAGTATTTAGGTACAAAACAGAATTTCCAGATATAATGACACTTGGGGGACTTTTTGTAAAAAGTTCAAGAAAAAATTTTTTAAACTGTGGGATTATTAGGAATAAAATTGGTGCTTATATTGGGGAAAAAGTAATAAACTTTGCTTAATTCCATCTATGTAAAATATAAATGAAATAAATTATAAAGAAAGAAATAGAGTAGCAATTTTTATATGGCAGGGAAAGGATAGAGACAGAGATGGCTACAAAGGGTAGGTATTTTCTGCGTGTTTTTGTTTTATCTTGTTACTTTTCATGGGGAGTAAATGAAAATGCTCTAATATTGACTGAAGTAATGAATGCACAGCTCTGTGATTATACCAAATGCCCTGGTTATGTACTTTAGAGGAACTGTATGGTTTATGAATATGTTTTCAAAGAATTTTTAAGGAAAAACAATCTCCCAACAAAGAAAAGCCCAGGACTAGAATGCTTCACAAATGAATTCTACCAGTCATTCCAAGAGGATAAAACCAATCCTGTTCACACTATTTCAAGTAATTGAAGAGAACACTACCTAACATATTCTATGAAGCCAACATCACCCTAAATCCATAGCAAATGAAGATACTAGACTAAAATAAAACCAATAGACCAATCTCTCTAATGAATAAAAATGCAAAACTCCTCAATAAAATACTTTCAAATAGATTCCAACACCACATCAAAGAAATTATACACCATAACCAAGTGGGTTTTATCCCAGGTATGCATGGGTGGTTCAACATAAGCAAATCAATTAATGTAATATACCACAATAACAAATCAAAGGAGAAAAACCATATGATCATTTTGATTGACCCAGAAAAGTTATCTGACAAAGGAGGGGCAAGATGGCAGCAAGTAAGGGGCTCTAAGAGTCAGCTCGCCCTACAGTGCAGTTAGTAATCAATCAGTCAGAGCTATTTTTTTTTTTTTGGTAATTTTTAATTTTTTTTTAAAGATACTTAGATTATATAGATGTTACATAAAAAATACAGGAAACTTCCTTATGCCCTGTTCCCCACATCACCTATATTTAACTCTTTAACAATATCCTTCATTAGTGTGGTACATTAATTGCAATTGGTGAACACATTTTGAAGTACTTTCACTAAACGTGGATTTTAGTTCACATTGTAGTTTACACTTCCATACAATTCTATGGTTATGGCAAGATATACAATGGCCTGTATGTGCCACTGCAATGTCATTCAGGACAATTCCCAAGTTCTGAAAATGCCCCCTTATTACACCTGCTATCCCTCTCCCTCATCTCATAACCTCTATTGGCCAGTGCCTCTACATCAGTGATATAAGTTCTTCCATTACTAGAATCACAATAAGTCTATAGTAGAATACCAGTAAGTCCATTTTAGTCCATAGTTCATTCCCCAAACCTGAGGATTCTGGGATGGTGATGCCCACCTCACCTCTAATTGAGAGGGGACTTCAGTCCCATACAGCTGATGGATGGGACTCTCTTGCTTGCAGTTGTGGACACTCTTGGTTCCTTGGTACAGTGGTTGTCCAACATCACCTCCTTGTTAGTTGTCCTGGTGAGTCCAATGAACTGGAGAGTGAGCACTGCAAATCTGCTGAGGCTCAGGGCCCAGCTGGTACATGAACAGCTGAAAGATTCAAAGCTCTTTGGTATACACTTCCAATTTCAGCACCAACTATAGGTTCAAACAGAAGGAATCCAAGAGCCATGTGTAGGGAAACCATAACTGAGTCCGGTACTGTCACACTGGGCAGCACAAATCCTAAAGTATGGCTCACTGGCAAGGCACCAAACTCATGAGCTAGCTGCCCTGACCATAGTGCCTGGGTGTCTCCAGGTCCCCAGAACTATCTTAATCACATGTTGGGGGGACCAGGAGACCAGAAGAACATCCTTCCACATCCTTGGAAGAACAGAAGGAGGATACTATCCATCTGCAGTGAAGATTCTTGAGTTCATCCCATCCTCCACTGGCAGCTCAAGGGCTATTGCCCAGCTGGAGTGGGAAGCTCCATTTCCTAAAAAAAAGAAGAGGAAGAGATAGTCACACCCTGAGTTTAGCCACTGATTAGTAAAATTGGCTGGCTGAAGTCCACTACTAAGAATGGCCAAAGTTTGAACCTAAGGTGCAAAGAGATTGGTAGCCTCCATTTATCACCACCTTCCAGGATGATGGGAAACAGGGATGATTAAAAATCACAGTGATGGCAGGAACCAACTTCTTTCCACACAGATCAATTTACTGCCCTAGCCTGGGCTCCAGCCCCATCTCTGACAGGGAGGAAGCTAAGGGGACTTGCACTGGCCTCTCTTGGCAACTGTAGATGCTTTCAGCCTACACAAACTAGATTGCTGGGCACCCATGTGACAACATGCCTGCCTCCAGTAGGAAAGGAGTGTAGGCAGTGATTCCTCAGTATCTCCGGGGTTCTGCAGGCACTTTTGGCCCATAGGGACTAGATGGTTGGACACCAGTGGCTCCATCCCCACCCACCTGATAGGATGATGTGGGGGGCAGTGTTTTCCCAGAGCCTCTGGGTACCACAGCATTTGGCCCCCATGAACTAGACTGTTGGACACTTCTGTGGCTCCATCCCTGCCTCTCATAGGGAAAAGGAGGGCTAGTACTCCCACAGGTTCACTGGCCAACTTCATTCACTTATGGCTCACACAGACAAGGCTGTTGGGTACATCCCCACCCATGACAAAGAAGAATAGGGGCAGTGCTTCCTCAGCTTCTCTGGGCACTGAAGTTACTTTTAGCCTGCATGGATAAGACTGTTGTGCACACTTGTGGCTCTATCCTCACCTCTGGCAGGGGATGAGTGTCAGGTGCTCCATCAGTCAGACTGAGCAACTGCAAGCACTTTTGACCTCCATGGTTTAGTTTACTGCCCACACCTGCATCTCCATCCCCACCCCAGGAAGTAGAGGAAGGGGTATGGCACTCCATCAGTCTCTCTGGGCAACTATACTAATATCAGGTCTTGGATTGCACAGACTGGATTACTGCACACAGCCATTGCTCAGTCCTTTCTCCTTGCAGGGGAGAAAGCTAGAAGCAGCTTCATCAGTTCCTGGGCAACGTGGGCAGCTTTAGCCTCCACAGCTTACAGTACCAACTGCCTCCATGGCTCTACTCTACAAATAGCAAGGGAAGAAGTGCAAGAAACAGATGAAGAACTGAAAAAAATTTAGATTGGCTAAACACAAGCCACTATGAAGTTCCAAATTAAGTCGAACCAAGTATCAAACAAGGGCTGTAGCACAAAGCCAATCAAATAGAAACCTCTAGAGTAAAGAGAGAAAATGAGCCCAGAATAAACATATCAAGTAAATCAGATGCTAAAATACCAACAAATATTTACCACCCAAACCAAGAAACAAGATAGGGACCAAAGGAAAAAACTAAGCCTCCAGATGACATAAAGGAGTTGAGAAAAGTAATCATACATGTTCAAACAAATCTTAATAAATTCAATGAGATGGCTAAAGAGATTAAGGATCCTAAGATGACACTGGATGAGCACAAAGAAGACTTCAAAAGCATTCATAGAAAAGCAGCAGATCTTAGAGGAATGAAAGGCACAATGAATGAAACTGCAAATACTCTAGAGACATATAACAAGATTTGAAGGGGCAGAAGAAAGGATTACTAAGCTTGAAAACAGTGCCTCCAAAAGCAAACATACAAAAGAACAGATAAAGAAAAGTATGGAAAAAAATTGAACAGAGTCCCAGAGAACGAAATTACAGCAAAAGACATACAAACATGCTTGTCATGGGTGTCCCAGAAGTAGAATAGAAGGGAAAAGGGGCAGAAGGAATATTGAGGAAATAATGGTAGTGGATTTCCAAACTCGATTGAAAGACATAGATATCCCTTCCCAGGCCAAGAAGCACAACAGACTACTATCTTAATAGACATACTTCAGGACACATATTAACCAGAATGTCAAATGACAAAAATAGAGAGAATCCTTAGAACAGGAAGAGAAAAGGAATTCATCACATACAAGGGATGCCCAATAAGATTAAATGCTGATTTCTCATCAGAACCCATGATATATTTAAGATACTGAAAGAAAAAAAATGCCAAAAACTGCCAACCAAGAATCTTATATCCAGCAAGACTGTTTTTCAAAAATTACGGAGTTTAGAATATTCACAGAAAAATAGAAACTGAAGGAGTTTATAACCAAGAGACAGGTTTTGTAGGAAACACTAAAGGCAGTGCTACAGCCTGAAAAGAGAGACAGAAGAGAGAGGCATGGAAGAAATTATAGAAAGATTACATCAGTAAAAGTACGGAAGTGTCTATCAAACAATGAATGGATAAACAAAATGTGCCTTATACATATGATGGATATTATTCCACTGTAAGAAAAAATGGAATCTTGATGTATGTGACAATATGGATGAACCCTGAGGACATTATGCTGAGTGAAATAACTCAGACACAGAAGGACAAATATTGGATGATCTCACTAGTATGAACTAAATATAATGAGCAATCTCATATATTTAATATATAGAATATGGTTCATGAGAAGATAGAACGAGGGTAGAAAATGGGCAGCTGACATTTAATTTGTGTAATAATGCTGACTGTAAATGTTTGGAAATGGAGAGGGAGGTGATGATAGCACATTAGAGTGGGTGTAATTAAGAGCACTGATATGAGGGTGTGATTGTGGTTGAAAGGGCAAGTTTAGGGTCATGTATGTCACTAAAAGGAAAGCTAGAGAAAGTAACATGGGCCTGTATAAAATTGTGAACCCTGTTGTGGACAATGACTATAGTCAGTGGTACAAATATAAGAATGTTCTTCCATGAATTAAAACAAATGTATGTTACAATTACAAGGTTGTAGCAGTTTGAAATTCCTTCATGAATCCCCAAAACAGAAAAAAATTGTTTTTCAACTAATCAATTCCCATGGGTGTAAGACTCTGTCAGTAGACTACATCAGTGAGGGATGATGCAGATTAAGGCTGCCCTCTGGCTGGATCTGGAGACTCAACAGCAAAAGGAAGTTGCCATATTTGATCCTGCAATGTGAGATAAAGGACTGAGTTTCACCCACAACTGAGATGCAAGAGAGAAGCCCCTAAGAGGTTCAAGGAGTTAAATCCCAGGGAGGGATGAGCTATATGCCTGACAGCTTCTAGTTAACTCAAAAGAAAGTAGAGCAGCCAATTCTGATAGAGGAGACCAGAAAGAGACAAGCTGTATGCCTGGTTGCCCACAGCTGGGCTCCAGAAGACAGTAGATTCTAGAGGGGAAGGCAGAAACCTCTACAGAGATCAAAGGCCATCTTGCTTCTCCACGTGGCTGGACAACAGGATCAACAGTAGCTGACTTTGCTGGAAAGCAACTCTGATGATGCCTTGATTTGGATATTTTGCAACCTTGAAACTGTAAGCATTTATCCCTAACAAATTGCCTAATAAAATGCAACACATTTCTGGTACTTTGCATCGGCAGCCTTTGGCAAACTAAAATAAAGGTATTAATAATAGGGTGATATGGGAACAAAAATATACCTAAAGCAAATGATGGACTGTAGTGAATAGAATATATTAATATTTACAATGATATTGATAAACTTTTCTTTAAATTGATCAGGAAAAGAAGACACAAAATGCTAATATCAGGAATGTGGAGGAGCATATTACTACTGATCTTACAGATGTTAAAATGATAACAAGGGAAATTAGGAAAACTCACACAAGAAGAGAGAACCAGAATAAATATAAAATAGACAATTAAAATGGCCATATCATGATCCAGGTCATTTAAAGGTATTCTTTTTATACCATATAATTATGATCACACTACAGTTCAGAAATCTTAGGCTATTTCCAGTTGTTTATAATTTTCTAGACTGGCTTTAGTACCCCCTGGCCCATAAGGGGAACAGTCTAGAAGCCCAGAAATTCCACTTCTGCCTTGTCCTTAGTAGGCCTAAGAAAACTGCTAAGTTATAGCAAACAGTCTAAATCTAATTCTAACTAAACTGGAGTACTGAGAAAAAAAAATTACCCTTAGTTTTAGGCATGGACTACCCTCAGAGACAAATTCTTCAGAAAGTAATCAACTTTGTGATAAGGCTCATGGATACATAAAGTAGGATTAGACACAATTTCTGCTGCTGAGATTACCATTAAATTCATCTCAAGATGCAAATCCTTCTAACAACACAAAGGAAAAGCACCTGAATGCCCAACATTTGCTCAGAGAAAGAGCTGTACAAGTTATTTGAGCTTATATTCACAGCAAAATCCCACATCTCCCCCTTACTGGGAAAACTTCCTGATTAAATCAGTTCAAGGTAAATTAGAACTTTTAACATCCTCTTTACGCATTTCAACTTGAAAAGATCATCTCATCCCAACAAAAACATGACTGAATAGCTCTTTTGACAGTATTACTTAATCATGTTCATTTTTTAACTTTCTTTAAGACAAAGGCTTTTGCTAAAAATAACAGCTCTTAAAAATGGTGAATTCCACAAATTTCTTCCAATCCTGAAACATCTGTTTACATGGTGGGTAAAAGAGGATCCCTTTCCTTTACATGTGGAATAATTCCTCTCTAAAAAAAAAAACACAAAAATAAAACAAACATTTGAGCAGCTTGTTTTCTTTTTTTTTTTTTCAAATCTCATCATTTATTTATTGTCATTCGTTATATTTCTTTTTTTTTATTGACTTTGTAATAATATTACATTAAAAATATATATATATGAGGTCCCATTGAACCCTGCCACCCCCACCCCACCTCTCCCCACCCCAGCAACACTCCCTCCCATCATCATGACACAGCCATTGCATTTGGCAAGGACATCTCTGGGCACCCCCGCACCCCATGGTCAACGGTTCACACCATGGCCCACACTCTCCCCCATTCCATACAGTGGGCCCTGTGAGGATTTACAATGTCCAGTGATTGCCCCTGAAGCACCATCCAGGGCAGCTCCATGTCCCAAAGACGCCTCCACCTCTCATATCTTCCTGCCTTTCCCCATACCCATCAGCCATCATGTCCACTTTTCTCAATCCAATGCCACCTTTTCTATGTGGACATTGGATTGGTTGTGTCCATTGCACCTCTATGTCAAGAGGAGGCTCAGATTCCACCTGGATGCTGGATGCAATCCTCCCACTTTCAGTTGTAATCACTCTAGGCTCCATGGTGTGGTGGTTGTCCTTCTTCAACTCCATCTTAGCTGAGTGTGGTGAGCCCAATAAGTCAGATTGTAGGTGCTAGAGTCTGTTGAGGCTCAGGACCTGGCTAACACATTGTCAGTCCAGAGATTCAAATCCCCTAAATATATCTTAAACCCCGACACTATCTGCACCTCCAGCACATTAGCATGAAAGTCTTATGAAGGGAGATCCCATCTGAGTCCAGATTCGTCACACATAAACACCAGTTCCAAAGAGGGGCCATCTGACCTGGTAGTTAACCCCATCGGCCATGACCATAACTCCCATGGGTCTCTTTAGCCCTCGAAGGAACCGATATCTGGGGGTTGTATCTGCTTTATCTGTCTCTCAGACTCTGCTCAGTTGTGCATAAGGGCAATTCTTCTGACAGCCTCCAGACTCTTTTTTAGAGACTCGTAGCCATATAAACTCATTTCTCCTTTCCATTTCCCCCTTACATTAGGTCAAACAGCATTTTAAGGTCATGTTATTTTATGTAGACAGGGATATTCTGCTGATCCGTGTTGAACCTTCCGTATGAGGTCATTTTCCAGTTGCATCATCAGTTGGTAGTTGATAGTGGTCCCTCGGGAGCAGCTTGTTTTCATAACGTGAAATGACCAATAAAAGCAGCCTCTACAGCAACTTTTACAATGGGAGAGTGCGAAAGTTTGCTTTGGTCATTATATAATGATTTGTTTTTAGGAGGTCGTACATGCAAAGTAGGCACTCAACCACTGAGCTACACTGGCTCTCCAGTCAGTAAGTTTTTATAAAGTTTGGAGATGGGAGAGGATGTTGAGGCTTAGTGGTGACTTGCCATCAGGCACAGTTAATCAGGGACAAATGGTACTTGACCTGGACCTCGCAAAGTCCTGCCAAGTGTCCTTCTGGCCTCTGTCCACATAAGCTGCCTCTTGGGCATCCCTTGTTTTGGATGTGCACAAAAACACAGAGGTGTTGATTGGGCTCCAAGGATGTGTAAACTTGTAATGTATTAATTAATTCAACAAGTGCCCAGCAGAAGCCTTCCCTACTGTGGGGAAACAAGAATTCTCATTTATGGCGGATGGAAGGGAATCTGACAGCATCTGTGAAATCAGAGCCACCCCACTCCTGGCATCCATCCCAGGTACAAAGACAACTGTAAGATGCGGCACCCACTCAAGTGACTCACTGCAGCTTTATGTGCACTACCCTGGAAACCATCCAAGTGTCCAGTGACCGGGAACAGTTTGAATAGCCTAAGTTCAGGCCACTCTATGGAATACTATGCAACTGAAGACAATAATTCACATCTTCATATATGCTGATTCAGGGAACGTCGGAAGCTTTTGTGCATTGAGAAAATAAGGTGCAATTGCATGTATAGTGTGCTACCTTTCATGCAAAAAGGAGCAAAATACCCCTATCTATCCCAATTTGCTTTGAAAATAATAAAAGGAAGTAAAAACTAAAATATCACATGGGGAAAGCGAGACTTCTTAGCTTATATCGTTTTCTGCAGTTCTTCTTTCTAGACGGTGTAAAATTCGCCTATTGCCTTAAGTGCCCTCAAAAGTTACAAACAGGAGAGACAAGTAGGAGAACTGAGGCGCAGAGGCGCCCCGTTGCTTCGGAACAGAAGGGCTGCTGGGCTCGTCGTCCGTCGCCCACGACATCCAGCATTTTGCGGACGGTTCCCTTGCTCCCGGCCCCAGGCTGCACGCTCCCCGGGGACCCCAGACATCCCCCCAGGACCCCTCGGCTGGACTCATCACGGCGGCCTCTGCCTCTTCTCATCCGCACGCCGCGCTCCCTTCTCCAGCTGCCGTAAGCAGTGCCCCGACTGCCCAGCCACCCGCGCAGCTGCCATTGGCTGTGACCCATTTCCGGGCGGGTCTCAGGGTGCGGGGACCCTGATCGCAATTGGCCAGTTTAATTGTCACGGCGTGGTGCTCTTCTGATTGGTCGTTCGTTTCAGCGGGAAGCGGCGGCCACGCGGGAAGGCTGCATGGAGAGAGCTTACCTGGGCTGAACCCCAAACAGCCACCTGCAATGTGTGACCACCCTCCGAGGTTTTACAGGGGCGTGAGAAGTTATGAGTTAGTGGCTGTGAAAGGGCTTTGCACACTCCTGTGTGGGAAAATACATGTTAGTGCCCAGCTGCGAACCACTTTCAGACCCAGATCCGCCCTAGAGGGCAGGCATGTTGCCCACTCTTGCAAGATCACGTGATGCATCCCCAGTGGCGACTTCCAGAAGAGAAGCTGAGACGGGGGCTCCAGGAGAAAGAGCAAAGAATTACACGTACCCTATCAAAGACTCAAGGACCTGAGAAGGTGGGGATGCCTTGAAGAATCATGAGCGTTTTCCAGGCAGTGAAGGGGAAGGGCAGGCATGGGGACAGGGAGGCCTGAGAGCTAAATGTTCCACCATGCATCTGGGCTGCTGTGAAGTTGGTGATGCTGGAGGTATTGGGTATGTGGTGCTGGCGTGACCAGGACAGGACCAAGGACTTTGATTTTGTCCAGTGGGCTGGAGCTGGACAGTAATGGATGTGGGTTGGAAACAGGTTGGACTGGCAACTTTGGGGCAGTATATGGCAGCAAGCTGAGGCAGGGGAGAGGATGAGGCAGGAGATCCCATAGGGATCATTTCAGGAAGCCAAAGAATTATACATTCACACAAACCCACACACAATTTGCTAAAAGGACAAACAGAGTTTCTAAGCTGACACTTCCTTCACCCCCCTCAAAAATTCCCTGCCCCATTTCTTTTTATGTTCCTTGGGAGAGTGTGTTTTTATCATCATAGAAAAAATAGTCTCTTATCTTGGTTCTTTCAAGCACAACCAGAATTCGCAGGACCAGAAGAGAAATTAATGTAGAGAATACAGGAAAAAAAAAATACCTAAAGTAAATGAAGAAGAAAGGAGGAGGAGGCAAAATATAGATTTCTTACTCTTCCTACCACTGCTAGGTAGTTCAAGGCATGGGTTTCACAATGGCAGTTGCAAAGTGTCTGGGTTTGAACACCCCCAGCCCCCAGTAGGACAAATTCTTCACTTAATAGCTCATGCCTTGTTCTGGCAGATTCTGGAGTGCAGTCTGGGAGGCAGAAGGATCAGGCAGCCTAGCTGGGGCTTCCAGGGAGTGGTGTTTGGGAAACAAGCAGATGTGGGGTTCAGTTGTCTACTCTCTGTGTCCATTTGTTTTGCATTCTTCTGTGGGTCTGCTTGTCTTCTCTTTAGGTGGCACCAGGAACCAACTCTGAGACCTTCTGGAGTGGGAGAGAGGTGCTCAATGTCTTCTGCCACTTCAGTTCCCTGGTCTGCCTGTGTCATCATCTTGCTGCACCAGCTGTCTGCTCGGGCCAGCTTGCCGCCCCGACCAGCACTCCTGCAGGGCCAGCACTCTGCGTGGGCTAGCACTTGGCATGGACCAGCTCTCCACTCAGTCCAGCATGCTGCACAGGTCCCAGGAATCAAACCCTGGACATCCCATATGGTGGATGGGAGCCCAATCGCTTGAGCTACATCCACTTCCCCTAATAACTATTTTTTTGGAATTCATAAACAATGCCAAACTGCCACAGGAAAGTTCTCCTAATACTTACAAGATGTCTTAGTTTGATAAAAGGCTGCTAATACAAAGTACCAGAAATGGTGGGATTCAGGATGTTTTCCACTTTGGGCACTGTAATGGGAATTTTATTCGGGTAAAAACTTACAGTTCTGTAGCAGTTTGGTATCATTAATGAATTCCAAAAATAGACATTGGATTATGCTTGTGAATTGATCTGTTCCTCTGGGTATATCAGATTATGTTAGATTCAAGGGTTTCACTTTTACTTGATTCAATGATGCTCAAGGCTTTGATCTGGCCATGGCAGTAGGACATGGAAATTGACATAGAGAAGCAGATGTGGCTCAAGTGATTAAGCTCGTGCCTAACACATGGGAGGTCCCTGGTTCAGTTCCCTGTGCCTCCTAATTCAGTGGGTTCCACTGGATTTCAGCCACTTCTTCCCATGGCTTTCCATGTCTCTCTGAACTTCATTCCATTTATAAAGGACTCCATTAATAGGATTAAGGTATAGAAGGCTGATCATCTCAGGGATGAAATTGGTGTTAATATAAATATAGAATGTTTTTTCAGGATCTAAAACAAAAGTACATCACTAGTACAGGGTGTCAATAATAAGTATATGGGGTGTATTAGTCAGCCAAAGGGGAGCGCTGAATTCAGCAGATATGCAGCCAACTCCTACTCTCCACTTCTTCAGGACTGCCCTGGACAGAGAACGTGATGATGATGGACCAGCTTCAGCCCAAAAGAAGGGACTATCTTAAACTGCAAGCAAAACAATTCCATTCTTCTGCCCTATTCCCTTCTCAGCTGAAATAGAGTGGAAAACATCCCGAATCCCACAAGATTGAGAAATGAACAAAAATATAGGGGGGCGTTTAACTGCTGACTAAAACAGATTTATTGTTATTGTAGTTATTATCTTGTGATAACTGAGTGATAAGTAACTTTGATATAAAAATAAATTGTAAAATAAAAAAGTACTACAAAAAAGACAAAACCAAGAGGTTGAGGCAAGATGGTGGCTGCGTGAGCTTGCCTGGTAATGTCTCTGCAGGGGGCGGCTGGGCAGCGTTGAAGGCTCTTTGGGACCGCGCTGTTTCGGGGATTTTTGCTGGTTGGAAGGTGTCTGGATGTCAATTCGGTGGGAAGGTAACAGAGAGGATACGTCTATAATATATAAACGGAGGTCCCAGCTGGGCACGGGAAGTTCCCTCCTTGGGTGGGCGGAGCCGCGGTAGCGGGCACTCCTGCAGCTCCGGAGCCGCGGCGGCGAGGGTTTTTGGGTTTTTTTCCTTTTTCTGGAGGCTTTGCGGTGCTGAGAAATTCGCGGATACTGGGTTGGCTGGTGAGGGGTTGTTGGGACAAGACTCCTTTGCAGATCGATTTGGGGAGACAGACGGTGTTTTGTTGTGAAGCGGGGGACGTTTTGGTCCCCGGACAGGGGGGGTAGCGCTTCCGCCTGGAGCCCCACCCCCACAGGTCCGGCTGCCGATCTGCAACGGAATTGGATTTTGGGCAATAAGGGGACACAATTGGGAGACTGTTGTAGGGTGCAGTGAGGGAGGAGGACACGTCTGGAAGCCGAGTGGGGAATATTTTGCGAAGTTTGGGATTTCGGATCTTAGAGTCTGTTTTCCGCGTTTCCAGCTGAAGCCCACCCCACCCGGCGGAGCTTGGGATCTGGGTCATTGAACTGGCTGTGGTGTAGAGGCGCCCTCAAGTGGCCGTTTTGTGGGAGCACAGGGAGGGAGCTGTCCAAAGGCTGAAACCCTGAGGAGTAGGTGAATTGCAGGGATCAGACATTCAAGATAGAGTTCGCGGACCTGGCTTCCCCCACGGGGCGGGCACCCAGCTACGGGGATCCCTGAGGGCTGTGTTGCACTGCGGGACTCCTAAGCTTTCTGTGGACCAGATTTGAGGTTGCCAGGCCTGGGTCCCCTGGACTCTGGCGGTCCACACCCCAGACTCACACCTCTTGAGTCTTCAGTGTCTCAGACTTTCCACCCCTGAGTCCATCACGCCCTGGGGTCTACCTGGGGTCCTTGAGTGCCCTGGACCTTAACGTTTGCGTTTTATCTTTATTGGTTCATATTGTTTTGTTTTTATTTTCACTTTATCTTATTTTTTACTCTTTTTGACGCCCTGATTGCTAATATTGCATTATCCCCTAGTCTTTTCTCCTAGTGTGTCCCCCAAAGTCCTTTTTTTTTATACAGTTATTTAGGGGTTTTTTGGTTGTTGTTTTAGATAGTGTTGCAATTGTGACACGTGTATACCTGTATCTCTCTTCCCCCTATCTGTTCCCCACCGTTTGCCCATCCTCTTTTTCTTTCTTCCTTTCTTCTTGTCTTTCCTTTTTTTCTTTATTATAATTAGGTTTTTTTTCGGTTTTCTCTTTCCCTCTTGTCCCTCATCTTCCACTTATTTTATTTTAATTCAAGTATACAATAGGTGCTACAGGGAACACCTCACATTTGCTGGGTTTTCCCATCCTCCACTGCCTCATTTCTGTGTGAACTGATTTAGGCTACCTACACTATCCCCCTTCCCCTGCATCTTGATATCCACTATCATCTACTGTCTCTCCTATATTCCACCCCCCACCTCCCGTTCTTTGATCCACAAAGTGTCTAACTCTTAATTTCTAATACCTTTGTTCTGTTTTCTGTCTGTTATCCACTCTTGAAACTATTACCTTTCTTTTCTTTTTCCCTCTCTCATGAAAACAATAGCTCTGTAGTTCATACCATATTCTCCCCATATTCAGTCATCTACTTCATAAAAGGTACTCTACCTACAGCTATAACTCTATACAATCTACATGAATCTAACCTCCATCCTCCCAGATCTCATATTCTTACTTTATTAACATACATCACCAATACTACTTTACACTTTTCCCCTGCTTACACAATTGCCTTTCCCCAACACTAATACTTTCCTCTAAAGTGAACTTAACCAACAACAAGTAACTAGAATAAGAAGAAAAAAGTGACAAAGAGAAGATATAACACCTATGCAAAAATAACAACTAATTAACCTCCAAGAGCAGACAAAGAAGCTAAGGAACTGATTAAATTCATCAAAATAAAGAGATGACCAGAAAGCAACAAAAATCTACAAACCAAACCAATAATCAGGAAAACATGGCTGAATCCAATCAACAAACCAATAATCACGAAGGGGAGCAAAACTTGGCACAAGCAATGAAATATCTCAGAACATTTATCACCGACAAATTTGATGCAGTAATGAAAGAGGTTAACAACATGAAGACATCACTTGGAGGGGAAATTGCAGACATATGCAAAAACATAACAGATATGATGGGAATGAACACCACAGTTCAAGAAATCAAAAATACACTTGCAGCAAATATCAGTAGACTAGAAGAGACAGAGCAGAGAATTAGTGATGTGGAAGACAGTACATCAGAAATCAAACAGATAGTAGAAGGGGTCAATAAGAAGATAGAAAAAATCCAATTAGGATTTAGGGACCTGAATGACAATGCAAAACGCTCAAACATACGTATTATAGGCATTCCAGAAGGTGAAGAGAAGGGAAAGGGGTCAGAAGGAGTGTTGCAGGAAATAATGGCTGAAAACTTCCAAAATCTACTGAAAGAGACAGATGTACATATCCAAGAAGCACAGCGCACTCCACAAGTCATAAACCCCAACAGGCCCACCCCAAGACATATACTTGTCAAATTATCCAATGCTCAAGACAAAGAGAAAATCCTAAAAGCAGCAAGAGAAAAGAAAACCATCACATACAAGGGAAGCTCAATTAGATTAAGTGCTGATTTCTCTTCTGAAACCACGGAGGCAAGAAGACAGAGGTATGATATAGTCAAGGTACTAAAGGAAAAAAATTTCCAACCAAGAATACTCTATCCAGCTAAACTAGCATTCAAACATGATGGAGAGTTCAAAATATTCGCAGACAAACAGAAACTGAAAGAGTATACCAACAAGAAACCTCCCCTTCAAGAAATTCTAAAGGGAGTTCTGCAGGAAGAAAGGAAAAAACAGGAAAGGCAAAGTTGGAGGAGAGTATAAGACCAACAACAACAAAAAAAAAGACAAAAAAAATATACAAACAAAATATGACAAACACAAATCCAATCAAAATATGGCTAACACAAATAATTCCTTGATAGTAATAACACTGAATGTCAACGGATTAAACTCACCTATCAAAAGATTCAGACTGGGACATTGGATAAGGAAATATGACCCATCCATATGCTGTCTACAAGAGACACATCTTAGACCCAGAGACACATGGAGATTGAAAGTGAATGGCTGGAAAACAATCATACAAGCTAATAATAACCAAAAAAAGGCAGGAGTAGCTATATTAATATCAGACAAAATAGACTTTAAATGTGAAACAATTGTGAGAGACAAAGAAGGATACTACATTTTAGTGAAAGGGAAAATCTGTCAAGAAGATCGAACAATCATAAATATCTATGCCCCTAACAAAGGTGCCTCTAAATACGTCAGGCAAATGCTGGAAAAACTAAGTGAAAGAATAGATACATCTACAATTATAGTGGGGAATTTTAATACACCACTATCAACTCTGGACAGAACATCTCAAAAGAGAATCACCAAAGAAACAAAACATCTGAATAGTATATTAGAGGAGCTCGATCTAATAGACATATATAGATCGCTACACCCAAACACAGCAGGATATACATTTTTCTCAAGCGCACATGGATCATTCTCCAAGATAGATCATATGCTAGGCCACAAAGAAAGGCTGAACGAATTCAGAAAGATTGAAATCATACAAAACATTATCTCTGACCACAGTGGAGTCAAGCTGGAGATTTGCAAGGGACAGAAGCCCAGATTTCACACCATGATTTGGAAATTAAACAGCACACTCTTAGAAAAACAGTGGGTCAAAGAGGAAATCTCAAAAGAAATCAATGACTACCTTGAAACAAATGATAATGATAACACAACATACCAAAACTTATGGGATGCAGCAAAAGCAGTACTGAGAGGGAAGTTTATAGCCATAAATTCATATATCAAAAAAGAAGAAAGAGCAAAAATTGAAGAACTAACTGCACATTTGAAGGAATTAGAAAAACAACAACAAAGTAACCCAACAGGAAGAAGGAAGGAAATAACAAAGATAAGAGCAGAACTAAATGAAATAGAAAATAAGAAAGCACTTGAACAGATAAACAAGACCAAGAGCTGGTTTTTTGAGAAGATTAACAAAATTGACAAACCTTTAGCAACACTAACAAAGAAAAAAAGAGAGAAGATGAAAATACACAAAATAAGAAATGAGAAAGGCGATATCACCACTGACCCCACAGAAATAAAGACTATCATAAGAGGATATTTTGAAAAACTATATTCCAACAAAAATGACAATCTAGAGGAAATGGACAAATTCCTAGAAACACATAAGCAGCCCATATTGACGAAAGAAGAAATTGATGATCTTAACAAACCAATCACAAGCAGAGAGATAGAATCAGTTATTAAAAATCTCCCAACTAAGAAGAGCCCAGGGCCAGATGGCTTCACAGGTGAATTCTACAAAACATTCCGGAAAGAACTGACACCAATCCTGCTGAAACTATTCCAAAACATCGAAACAGAAAGAACATTACCCAACTCCTTCTATGATGCCAACATTACCCTAGTACCAAAGCCAAACAAAGACATCACAAGAAAGGAAAATTACAGACAAATTTCTCTAATGAACCTAGACGCAAAAATACTTAACAAAATACTTGCTAATCATATTCAACAACACATTAAACGTATTATACACCACGACCAAGTGGGATTCATCCCAGGTATGCAAGGATGGTTCAACATAAGAAAATCAATCAACGTAATACACCATATAAACAGATTGAAGAAAAAAAATCACATGATTATATCTATTGATGCAGAAAAAGCATTTGACAAAATACAGCACCCTTTCTTGATAAAAACACTCCAAAAGATTGGAATACAAGGGAATTTTTTGAACATGATAAAGAGTATATATGAAAAACCTAAAGCCAATATTATTTACAATGGAGAAATCCTAGACTCCTTCCCTCTAAACTCAGGAACAAGACAAGGATGCCCACTGTCTCCGCTCCTATTTAACATTGTCTTAGAAGTACTTGCACGAGCACTGAGGCAAGAACCAGAAATAAAAGGCATTCAAATTGGAAAGGAAGAAGTCAAAATTTCATTATTTGCAGATGACATGATCCTATACATAGAAAACCCTGAGAGATCTACAACGAAGATTCTAGAACTCATAAATGAGTTTAGTAAAGTCGCAGGGTATAAGATCAATGCGCAAAAATCAGTAGCATTTCTGTACACCAATAATGAGCAAGATCAGGAGGAAATCAAGAAACAAATACCATTCACAATAGTAAATAAAAAAATCAAATACTTAGGAATAAATTTAACTAAAGAGGTAAAGAACTTATACAACGAGAACTATACAAGATTGTTCAAAGAAATCAAAGAAGACCTAAATAAATGGAAGACTATTCCTTGTTCATGGATAGGAAGACTGAACATTATTAAGATGTCTATCCTACCAAAACTGATATACACATTCAATGCAATCCCAATAAAAATCAACGCAGCCTTCTTTAAGGAACTAGAAAAACTAACTATGAAATTTATTTGGAAAGGAAAGAGACCCCGAATAGCCAAAGACATACTGAAAAAGAAAAACGAAATTGGAGGAATCACACTACCTGACTTCAAAACATACTATAAAGCTACGGTGGTGAAAACAGCATGGTATTGGCATAAGGAGAGACACATAGACCAATGGAATCGAATTGAAAGCTCTGATATAGAACCTCACATATACAGCCACATAATATTCGATAAAGCCACCAAACCCTCTCAATTGGGAGAGAGTGGCCTATTCAACAAACGGTGTCTGGAGAACTGGATAGCCATATGTAGAAGAATGAAAGAGGATTACCATCTCACACCTTATACAAAGATCAACTCAAGATGGATCAAAGACCTAAATATAAGAGCCAAGACCATAAAAACCTTAGAAAGCAGTGTAGGGAAACATCTACAGGACCTTGTAATAGGAAATGGATTTATGAATATCTCACCAAAAGCACGAGCAGCAAAAGAACTAATAGATAAATGGGACTTCCTCAAAATTAAAGCCTTCTGCACGTCAAAGGAGTTTGTCAAAAAAGTAAAAAGGGAGCCCACACAGTGGGAGAAAATATTTGGCAATCATATATCTGATAAGAAACTTATAACTTGCATATATAAAGAACTCCTATATCTTGAAAATGAAAAGATAAACAACCCATTTAAAAAATGGGAAAAAGACTTAAACAGACACTTCTCCGAAGAAGAAATACAAATGGCAAGAAAGCACATGAAAAAATGTTCCAAATCTCTAGCTATCAGGGAAATGCAAATCAAAACTACAATGAGATACCATCTTACACCCATAAGATTGGCAGCTATGAAAAAAACAGAAGAATACAAGTGCTGGAGAGGATGTGAAGGAAGGGGAACACTCATCCACTGCTGGTGGGAATGCAGAAGGATCCAACCATTCTGGAGGACAGTATGGCGGTTTCTCAAAAAACTAGCCATAGATTTGCCATATGACCCAGCAATACCACTGCTGGGTATATACCCAGCAGAACTGAAAACAAGGACACAAACTGATATATGTACACCAATGTTCATAGCAGCATTGTTCACTATTGCCAAAAGTTGGAATCAACCCAAATGCCCATCAACAGATGAGTGGATCAATAAAATGTGGTATATACACACAATGGAATACTACTCGGCTGTAAGAACAAACACACTACAAACACATGTGATAACATGGATGAATCTTGAGAACCTTATGTTGAGTGAAGCAACCCAGACATTGAAGGACAAATACTACATGACCTCAATGATATGAAATAAACAAGCTGCCCTAGATAGCAAGAGACTGAACGATAGGCTTACAGGAAATCGGAGGGTGGAGGAAGGATATGAGCTGATGTCTGCAGGGGTGGAATTTAAGACGAGATGGTGGTAAGTATGAACACAAAGAAGAGATAAAAGGGGGGCAAGGGGTTGCCTTTGGTTGGAGCTTTACGGGTTTGAGGGTGGCTGGGGAGGGACGGATGGGTAACGTTGCCCAAAAGTGGGGGGAGGGAGGGGTAGCATACGAACACAGGAGAGGGTCAGGAGGTGGTGGAGAGTAAAATGCCGAGAAAATCATATCAAAATATAATAAAGAGGGTTACCTGTTTAGAATGCTCGGAGGGGAGGGTCTGATGCAGGACGGGCTCCTGGGGAATGTCTAAATGCTCATTCTGCCAGAGTGGGTGACACCATGGGGTGGAATCCCAAGTAGTGAGAGTGGGGGTGGACCCACATCCTGGGGAGGACTAATGCCATCAAATAGAGGGAACTGTATCCCTCGAGAGAAAGGGTGGCTCCCAGGGCATTGGGGCAGTTGAGCAAGTTAGGCCCTGAACACTATTCCATCTATCTCTGGAAGTGGCTCCTCAGGAAACGGAGGTTGGCTGTCACTGTGGGCACCAAGGTGGAAGGGAAAATGGGCGTTAAATGTGTGGAACCAAAGTAAATGGGGGCCAAGAGAGGAGTTTCTTGAGAGTACACAAGGATGGATATAAAACATGTACTATTACACCATAACATATAGGAGATGACAGACTGATAATGTAAACCATAATGTAAAACATAAGATAACTAAAAATGTAAAGAACTGTGTATCCTAAAGTATGCACCATAATGTAAGCACAGATGTTACCTTGTTAGAAAGCTAATATCTCAGACTCTGTACATCACCTTAAGTAAATATGATATGAATAGGGCATAAGAGTATCACTGTGGAAGGGAAAAGGTTTTCTGGTGGATGTGTGGGAGTGCTGTATATTATATATATGCATTGCTGTGGTCTAGGACTCCTGTGAAGAAATGCTGAATAATTAGGGGGGGGGGGGGGAAAAAAAGGATAGGATGTGGAATTTTTTCAAATCAACATTCTTTATCTAAGTTCTTTATCTAACTTTATCCAAGTTCTTTATCTATCCTTTAAACCCATCGCTATATGCCATTCCCTAGTAAGGGACCATGACATTATATTGGGCTTCAAATTTCAGGGAGTTCTGGATCACAGAGTGTTTCAACAATGGCAAAGGAGGGATACTGGTATGGGATACCAATGACAGGTGATATATGGCTGACAGGGAGCTGTACAGAACATATGTCCAGGGTGCATGGTAATGATTGGATATACTCATAGTGGCAACAATTAAAAACCACAGCAGGGGGGGGTACTGGGTTCCTGGCCAGTGGTGCTCTGTCGTGGTCCCTAGGAGAGCAGTGACAGTCTCCCAGGTTCAGCGGCGGGGACCGGGAGGGAGTGAGGGTAAAACAGTGAGCCCCTGATGCTAGTGACTATGCTTGTGAGCTGATAAACCTAAAATAAGAACAAGGCCTAGAGCAACATTGTGCCTGGGAATTTCCTCCTGTCAGCCTTCATGTTACTCAAATGTGGCCAGTCTCGAAGCCAAACTCAGCATGTAAATGCAATGCCTTCCCTCCAGCGTGGGACATGACACCCGGGGACGAGCCTCCCTGGCAACGAGGGACCACTATCAAATACCAACTGATGATGCAACTGGAAAAGGACCTTATACGGAAGGTTCAATGCGGATCAGCAGAATATCCATGTCTACATAAAATAACATGACTTTAAAATGCTGTTTGATGTAAAGTAAGGGGGAAATGGAAAGGAGAAATGAGTTTATATGGCTACGAGTTTCTAAAAAAGAGTCTGGAGGCTGGCAGAAGGATTGCCCTCATGCACAACTGAGCAGAGTCAGAGAGACAGATAAAGCAGATACAACCCCCAGATATTGGTTCCTTTGAAGGCTAAAGAGACCCATGAGAGTTATGGCCATGGCCGATGGGGTTAACTACCAGGGCAGATGGCCCCTCTTTGGAAATGGTGTTTATGTGGGATGAATCTGGACTCAGATGGGATCTCCCTTCATAAGACTTTCATGCTAATGTGCTGGAGGTGCAGTTAACGTTGGGATTTAAGATATATTTAGGGGATTTGAATCTCTGGACTGACAATGTGATAGCCAGGTCCTGAGCCTCAACAGACTCCAGCACCTACAATCTGATTTATTGGACTTACCACACTCAGCTAAGATGGAGTTGAAGAAGGACAATCACCACACCATGGAGCCTAGAGTGATTACAACTGAAAATGGGAGGATTGCATCCAGCATCCATGTGGAATTTGAGCCTCCTCTTGACATAGAGGTGCAATGGACACAACCAATCCAATGTCCACATAGAAGAGGTGGTATTGGATTGAGAAAAGTAGACATGGTGGACGATGGGTATGGGGAAAGGCAGGAAGAGATGAGAGGTGGAGGTGTCTTTGGGACATGGAGCTGCCCTCGATGGTGCTTCAGAGGCAATCACCGGACATTGTAAATCCTCACAGGGCCCACTGGATGGAATGGAGGAGAGTATGGGCCATGATGTGGACCATTGACTATGAGGTGCAGAGGTGCCCAAAGATGTACTTACCAAATCCAATGGATGTGTCATGATGATGGGAACGAGTGTTGTTGGGGGAGGAGAGGGGGGGTGGGGGAGTGGGGTTGAATGGGACCTCACATATATATATATATATATATTTTTTTTTTTTTGGTTTCCAGAGTTTGGCTTTATTTTGCAGTACAGAAATCATTTGGAGCCATTTTGAGAGAGACATCATTGAAGTAGAGGCTCTGTCAAATCAATACTGCTTTGCAGTTTGGTCCTTTGAAGAAGCCACACCTGGGATACAAGATGCTTCTCATTTTATTTGCTTTATGATGGTTTTTTTTTTTCTCTCTTTTCTCTCATCAATTAGATTAAAACACAAGAAACCATTAGTCCACTCAAATGACTCAAATCTGGAGTTAGGTAGAATTCTATGCCCAAATAATCCAAACTTGTGGCTCTGGTGTTTGGACACTATCATAATACTTGACTTAACACAAAATGTAAAATTGTAGGAAAAACTTAGGGATGCCTTCTCACCTTATAGAATTCTTGATGTAATATTATTACAAAGTCAATAAAAAAATAATAAAACACAAAATAAAATAAAATAAAATAAAATAACATGACTTTAAAATGCTGTTTGACCTAAAGTAAGGGGGAAATGGAAAGGAGAAATGAGTTTATATGGCTACGAGTTTCTAAAAAAGAGTCTGGAGGCTGGCAGAAGGATTGCCCTCATGCACAACTGAGCAGAGTCAGAGAGACAGATAAAGCAGATACAACCCCCAGATATTGGTTCCTTTGAAGGCTAAAGAGACCCATGAGAGTTATGGTCATGGCTGATGGGGTTAACTACCAGGGCAGATGGCCCCTCTTTGGAAATGGTGTTTATGTGTGATGAATCTGGACTCTGAGGGGATCTCCCTTCATAAGACTTTCATGCTAATGTGCTGGAGGTGCAGTTAACGTTGGGATTTAAGATATATTTAGGGGATTTGAATCTCTGGACTGACAATGTGATAGCCAGGTCCTGAGCCTCAACAGACTCCAGTACCTACAATCTGATTTATTGGACTTACCACACTCAGCTAAGATGGAGTTGAAGAAGGACAATCACCACACCATGGAGCCTAGAGTGATTACAACTGAAAATGGGAGGATTGCATCCAGCATTCATGTGGAATCTGAGCCTCCTCTTGACATAGAGGTGCAATGGACACAACCAATCCAATGCCCACATAGAAGAGGTGGCATTGGATTGGGAAAAGTGGACATGGTGGACGATGGGTATGGGGAAAGGCAGGAAGAGATGAGAGGTGGAGGCATCTTTGGGACATGGAGCTGCCCTGGATGGTGCCTCAGAGGTAATCACCGGACATTGTAAATCCTCACAGGGCCCACTGGATGGAATGGAGGAGAGTATGGGCCATGATGTGGACCATTGTCTATGAGGTGCAGAGGTGCCCAAAGATGTACTTACCAAATCCAATGGATGTGTCATGATGATGGGAACGAGTGTTGTTGGGGGGGGAGAGGGGGGGGTGGGGGGGTGGGGTTGAATGGGACCTCACATATATATATTTTTTTAATGTAATATTATTACAAAGTCAATAAAAAAAATTATAAAAAAAATAAATAAATAAATCCAAATAGACCTGCTCCAAGACACATGTAGCAGTTTGATATAGTTATGAATTTCAAAAATAGGTATTGGATTATGTTTGTAAACTGGTCTGTACTGGGCATGATTAAGTTATGATTAGGGCTTTGATTGGGTCACATCAGTATGGTGTTGAGTCACTGCCCCTTGGGGACTCACAGATAAAGGGCATGGCAAAAGACAGAGTTGGAGCTTTTTGCTGCTGGGGTTTTTGATGATGGAGTTTTGATGTTGGAGTTTGATGCTGAAGTCTTAAGCTGGAGCCAGGAGAAGAACACAGAGGACCAGAGACAACTTCTTGGACACAGCAGAAGCCCGGGGACAAAAGGACAAATACTGTATAATTGCATTACTATGAACCAAATATTTTTTGTAACATGTTGCTTGATTCAAAAAAATTATATATAACCAGTACATTTAAATGAAAAATGTATTTATTCAACTATATTTTCTTTTTAATGTTTAATTGTTTATACTTTTAATTATTAAATATGCAAAATAAAGTTAAAAAATTAAAAAAAAAAAAAAGAATATATTTTCTGGTTGAGAGAGGGGTGGAGCAAGATGGTGGTTGAGTGAGTGCACCTTATAGTCTCTCCTGCAAAGAAGCGGCTGGGCAGTGTTGGAAATTCTTCAGGACCAGGCTGTTTCGGGACTTTGCAGGGCAGGAGGTGTCTGGACATCGATTTGGTGGGAAGGTAATAGAGAAAATTCGTGTAAAAGATAAAATTGAGGCTCTCTTGCACGGAGTTGGGGGCTGCACGCAGGACACTCCCCACTAGAGCGGGCGGAGTCGCAGCACCGTGTCGCGGCTGTGATTCCTGGAGGCTCTGTGGTGCTGGTGAATTCGTGAGCCCTGGGGAGGCTGTTTTGGGGCTTAAGGGGCAAGAGCTCTTCGCAAACCAATTTGGTGGGACAGACAGGAGTTTTTTGTGAGGTGGGGAATTTTTGATTTTGGACACAAGTGGTGGCACTTCTGGCTAGAGCCTGGCCCCCAAGGCCGGCTGCCGATCTGCAGTGGCCTTAAATCGCAAGTAGTGAAGAAACGTCGCCAGGAGGCTGTTTCAGGGGCTTGCAGGGTGGGAGGCATCTGGAAGCCGATTAGGGGAATCTTTTGCAAGGCGTGGGATTTTTGGTTTCAGACACTGATATTAGCGCTTCCGGGTAGAACCCCGCCCCCTAGGCCTGGCTAGGATGTGCAGCATCCTTAAATTGGTGGCAATATAGAGGCGCCCCTAAATGGCTGTTTTAGGAGCTTGCAGGGCGGGAGGTGTCCTGAAGTCGAATTGGAGATAAAGCCACAGAAGAGACCCTAGTGAGAGGGGGAACTGCAGGTTTCTGACACATAGGTCAGAGTTTGCAGATGTGACCTCCCCCATAGGGCTGGCACCCAGCTGCGGGGATCCCTGAAAGCTGTGTTGCACTGCGGTGCTCCCAGGCTCCCTGTTAACTGGATTTGAGGTTGCCAGGTCTGTGTCCCCTAAACCCTGGTGGCCCACACCCCAGAGACTCACACCTCTTGAGTCTGCAATATCACAGACTTTCCATCCCTGAATCCAACACGCCCTGAGGTCCATCTGAGGTCCCTGATTGTCCTAGCCCTCAACATTTGCATTTTTTTTAATTTTTTATTGTCCTGGTTGCTAAAATTGCATTATCTCCTAGTCTTTTCTCCCATTGTATCCCCCAAGGTCTTTTTTTTCATTTATTTAGGGTTTTTTTTTTGTTGTTGTTTCTGTTGTTGTTCTATATCTTGTTTTCTTTTCCTTACTTGTTCCCCTCCCTTTTCTTTACCCACCCCCCTTTTCTTTCTTTCTTTATTCTCTTTTTTTTTTCTTTTCTCTTGTCCCTCATTTTCTTCTTATTTTATTTTATCTTAATTATACAATAGGTGCTGCAGGGAACACCTCACATTTGCTGGGTTTCCCTATCCTCCATTGCCTCATTTCTGTGTGAACTGATTTTGGCTACCTACACTATCCCCTTTCACCCACATCTTGATATCCTCCATCTTCTACTGTCACTCCTATTATCCACCTCCCTTTCTTTGATCCCCAAATTGTCTAACTCTTAATTTTTAATACCTTTGTTTTGTTTTCTGCCTTTATGCACTCTTGAAACTATTGCCTTTCTTTTCTCTTTCACTCTCTCATGAAAACACTAGCTTTTTAATTCATTCCATATTCCTCCCATATTCAGTCGACTACCTCATTATAGGTACTCTACTTACTGCTATAACTCTACACAACTTACATGAATCTAATATCCATCCTCCCAGATCTCATACTGTTGCTCTGTTAACATTTATTACCAATACTACTTTACACATTTTCCTTTCTTACACAATTGCCTTTCCCTAGCACTAATGCTTTCATCCAAAGTGAACTCAGGCAGCAATAAGAAATTAGAATAAGAAGAACAAAGTGACAAAGAGAAGATATAACACTTACGCAAAAACAACAGCTAATCAACCCCCAAGACTAGACAAAGAAGCTAAGGAACTGATTAAACCTGTCAAGATAAAATGATGACCAGACAGCAACAAAAATCTACAAACCAAAACAAACAGTTATCAGGAAAACATGGCTGAATCCAATGAACAAACTAAAAACCAGGAAGGGGAGCAGAACTTCGCACAAGTAATTAAAGATCTCAGAACATATATCAGAGACAAATTTAATGAAGTAAAGGAACAGGTTAACAATATGAAGACAACAGTTGGAGGGGAAATTGCAGACATACACAAAAAGATAACAGATATGATGAAAATGAATACCACAGTTCAAGAAATCAAAAATACACTCATAGCAAATAGCAGCAGATTAGAAGAGGCAGAGTAGAGAATGTGTGGAACACAGTACATCAGAAATCAAACAGACAGAAGAATTGATTGATGAAAAGATAGAAAAAATCCAGCTAGGACTTAGGGAACTGAATGACAAAGCAAAACGCACAAACATATGTATTATAGACAACCCAGAAGGAGAAGAGAAGGGAAAGGGGTCAGAAGGGGTGTTGCAGGAAATAATGGCTGAAAACATCCCAAATCTACTGAGAGAGACAGATGTACATATCCAAGAAGCACAATGCACCCCAAACATCATAAACCCCAACAGGCCCACCCCAAGACATATACTTGTCAAATATCCAATGCTCGAGACAAAGAGAAAATTCTAAAAGCAGCAAGAGAAAAGAAAACCATCACATACAAGGGAAGCTCCATAAGATTAAGTGTTGATTTCTCATCTGAAACCATGGAGGCAAGAAGGCAGCAGTATGATATAGTCAAGGTACTAAAAGAAAAAAAAATTTCAAACAAGAATACTCTATCCAGCTAAACTAGCATTCAAAAATGATGGAGCGTTCAAAATATTCACAGATAAATAGAAATTGAAAGAGTATGCCAACAAGAAACCTCCCCTTCAAGAAATTCTAAAGGGGGATCTGCAGGAAGAAAGGAAAAAACAGAACAGGCAGAGTTCGAGGAGAGTGTAAGAGCAACAAAAAAGACAAAAAGAGAAGAAAAACAAACAAACTAAATATGACAAACACAAGTCCAATCAAAATATGGCTAACATAAATAATTCCTTGAAAGTAATAACACTGAATGTCAATGGATTAAACTCACCTATCAAAAGATTCAAACTGGGACATTGGATAAGGAAATATGACCATCTATATGCTGTCTACAAGAGACACATCTTAGACCCAGAGATTTATGGAGGCTGAAAATGAATGGTTGGAAAACAATCTTACAAGCAAACAATAACCAAAAAAAGGCAGGAGTAGCTATATTAATATCAGACAAAATAGACTTTAAATGCGAAACAATTGTGAGAGACAAAGAAGGATACTACATATTAGTGAAAGGGACATCTCTCAAGAAGAAGGAACAATCATAAATATTTATGCTCCTCACAAGGGCACCTTTAAATATGTGAGGCAACCCTGGAAAAACTAAGTGAAAGAATAGATGCATCCACAATTATAGTGGGGGATTTTAATATACCACTATCAACTCTGGACAGAACATCTCAAAAGAGAATCACTAAAGAAACAAAATATTTGAACAGTATATTAGAGGAGCTGGATCTAATAGACATATACAGATCATTACACCCAAACACAGCAGGATATACATTTTTCTCAAGTGCACATGGATCATTCTCCAAGATAGACCATATGCTAGGCCACAAAGAAAGTCTTAATGAATTCAGAATGATCGAAATCATACAAAATAATATCTCTGACCATAGTGGAGTGAAGCTGGAAATCTGCAAGGGCGAGAGGCCCAGATTTCACACCAAGATATGGAAACTAAACAGCACACTCTTAGAAAAAAAGTGGGTCAAAGAGGAAATCTCAAAAGGAATCAATAACTACCTTGAAACAAATGATAATGATAACACAACATACCAAAACTTATGGGATGCAGCAAAAGCAGTACTGAGAGGGAAATTTACAGCCATAAATTCATACCTCAAAAAAGAAGAAAGAGCAAAAATTGAAGAACTAACTGCACATTTGGGGGAATTAGTAAAAAAACAACAAAGTAATCCCACAGGAAGAAGAAAAAAGAAATAACAAAGATAAGAGCAGAACTAAATGAAATAGAAAATAAGAAAGCATTTGAAAAGATAAACAAGACCAAGAGATGGTTTTTTGAGTAGATCAATAAAATTGACAAACCCTTAGCGAGACTAACAAAGAAAAAAAGAGAGAAGATGCAAATACACAAAATAAGAAATGAGAAAGGCGATATCACCACTGACCACACAGAAATAAAGACTATCATAAGAGGATACTTTGAAAAACTGTATTCCAACAAAAACGACAATTCAGAGGAAATGGACAAATTCCTAGAAAGACATAAGCAGCCTATATTGACGAAAGAAGGAACTGATGATCTCAACAAACCAACCACAAGTAAAAAGAAAAAATCAGTCATTAAAAACCTCCCAACTAAGAAGAGCCCAGGGCCAGATGGCTTCACAGGTGAATTCTACAAAACATTCCGGAAAGAACTAACACCAATCCTGCTGAAACTATTCCAAAAAATTGAAACAGAAGGAACATTGCCTAACTCATTCTATGATGCCAACATTACTCTAGTACCAAAGCCAAAGACACCACAAGAATGGAAAATTACAGACCAATTTCTCTAATGAACCTAGACACAAAAATACTTAACAAAATACTTGCTAATCGTATTCAACAACACATTAAATGAATTATACACCACGGCCAATTGGGATTCATTCCAGGTATGCAAGGATGGTTCAACATAAGAAAGTCAATCAATGTAATACACCATATAAACAGATTGAAGGAAAAAAACACATGATTATATCTATAGATGCAGAAAAAGCATTTGACAAAATACAGCACCCTTTCTTGATAAAAACACTCCAAAAGATCGGAATACAAGGACATTTTTTGAACATGATAAAGAGTATATATGAAAAACCCACAGCCAACATCGTTTACAATGGAGAAATCCTAAAATCCTTCCCTCTAAAGTCAGGAACAAGACAAAGATGCCCACTGTCTCCCCTTCTATTTAACATTGTCTTAGAAGTGCTTGCTCGAGCACTGAGGCAAGAACCAGATATAAAAGGCATTCAAATTGGAAAGGAAGAAGTCAAAATTTCATTATTTGCAGATGACATGATCCTATACATAGAAAACCCTGAGAGGTCTACAACAAAGCTTCTAGAATTCATAAATGAGTTCAGTAAAGTCGCAGGTTATAAGATCAATGCGCAAAAATCAGTAGCATTTCTGTACACCAATAATGAGCAAGATCAGGAGGAAATCAAGAAACAAATACCATTTACAATAGTCAATAAAAAAATCAAATACCTAGGAATAAATTTAACTAAAAATGTAAAAAACTTATACACAGAGAACTACACAAGACTATTCAAGGAAATCAAAGAAGACCCAAATAAATGGAAGAATATTCCCTCTTCATGGATAGGAAGACTAAATATTATTAAGATGTCTATCCTACCAAAACTGATCTACACATTCAATGCAATCCAAATAAAAATCAACACAGCCTTCTTTAAGGAACTAGAAAAACAAGGAATGAAATTTATTTGGAAAGGAAAGAGGCCCCAAATAGCCAAGGCATATTGAAAAAGAAAAACGAAATTGGAGGAATCACACTACCTGACTTCAAAACATACTACAAAGCTACAGTAGTGAAAACAGCATGGCAGTGGCATAAGGAGAGACACACAGACCAATGGAATCGAATTGAAAGTTCTGATATAGAACCTCATATATGTAGCCATAATATTCGATAAAGCCACAAAACCCTCTCAACTGGGAGACAACAGCCTATTCAACGAATGGTGCCTGGAGAAGTGGATATCCATATGTAGAAGAATGAAAGAGGATTACCATCTCACACTTTATACAAAGATCAACTCAAGATGGATCAAAGACATAAATATAAGAGCCAAGACCATAAAGACTTTGGAAAGCAGTGTAGGGAAACATCTAGAAGACATTGTAATAGGAAATGGCTTCATGAGCATCACACCAAAAGCACGAGCAGCAAAAGAACAAATAGATAAATGGGACTTCCTCAAAATTAAAGCCTTCTGCACCTCAAAGGATTTTGTCAAGAAAGTAAAAAGGGAGCCTTCACAATGGAAGAAAATATTTGACAACCATATAATCGATGAGACTTATAATTTGCATATATAAAGAACTCCTATATCTTGAAAATGAAAAGATAAACAACCCATTTAAAAAACGGGAAAAAGATTTGAACATTCAAGACACTTCTCCAAAGAGGAAATACAAATGGCTAAAAAGCACATAAAAAAATGCTCCAAATCTTTAGCTGTCAGGGAAATGCAAATCAAAACTACAATGAGATACCATCTTACACCCATAAGATTGGCAGCTATGAAAAAAAACAGAAGAGTACAAATGCTGGAGAGGATGTGAAGAAATGGGAGCACTCATCCACTGCTGGTGGGAATGCAGAAGGATCCAACCATTCTGGAGGACAGTTTGGCGGTTTCTCAAAAAACTAACCATAGATTTGCCATATGACCCAGCAATACCGCTGCTGGGTATATACCCAGCAGAACTGAAAACAGGGACACAAACCGATATATATACACCAATGTTCATAGCAGCATTGTTCACGATCGCCAAAAGTTGGAATCAACCCAAATGCCCATCAACAGATGAGTGGATCAATAAAATGTGGTATATGCATACAATGGAATACTACTCGGCTGTAAGAACAAATACACTACAAACACATGTGATAACATGGATGAATCTTGAGAACCTTATGTTGAGTGAAGCAACCCAGGCATTGAAGGACAAATACTACGTGACCTCAATGATATGAAATAACCAAGCTGCCTCAGAGAGCTAGAGACTGGAAGATAGGCTTACAGGAAATCGGGGGGTGGAAGAAGGATGTGAGCTGACGTCTGCAGGGGTGGAATCTATGATGAGCTGGTGGTAAGTATGAGCACAAAGAAGAGATAAAATGGGGACAAGGGGTTGCCTTTGGGTGGGGGTTTGCGGGTTTGAGGGGGGCCGGGGATGGGCAGATGGGTAATATTGCCCAAAAAATTGGGGGGAATGGGCAACATACGAACATAGGAGAGTATCAGGTGTTGGTTGAGAGTAAAATGCTGAGAAAATCATATCAAAATATAATTAGGAGGGTTACCTGTTTGGGATGGTCTGATGTGGGACGGACTCCTGGGGAATGTCTGAATGCTCATTTTGCCAGGGTGGGTTGGATGCCATTGGGTAGAGACCCAAGTAGTGAGAGTGGGGGTGGACCCACATCCGGGGGAGGACTAATGCCATCAAATAGAGGGAACTGTATCTCTCGAGAGAAAGGGTGGCTCACAGGGCATTAGGGCAGTTGAGCAAGTCAGGCCCTCACCACTGTTGCAACTATCTCTGGACATGGATCCTCGGGAAATGGAGATTGGCTGTCGCTGTGGGCCCCAAGGGGAGGGGAAAATGGATGTTGAATGGATGGAACCAAGGTAAATGTGGGGGTAAGAGAGGAGTTTCGCGAGAGTACACAAGGATGGATATAAAACATGTAATATTACACCAAAAACATATAGGGGACGACAGACTAATAATGTAAAACATAATGTAAAACATAGGATAACTAACAATTTAGAAAACTGTATATCCTGAAGTATGGACCACAATGTAAGCACAGATGTCACCTTGTTTGAAATCTATTGTCTCGGAGTCTATACATCAGTTTAAGTAAATATGATATGAATAAGTTATAAGATTATTGCTGTGGAAGGGAAAAGGTTTTATGGTGGATGTGTGGGAGTACTGTATATTGTATATATGAATTACTGTGGTCTAAGGCTCTTGTGAAGAGAAGCTCAATAATTAGGAAAAAAGAAAAGAAAAAGAAAGGATGTAGTAATTTTTCCAAATCAATATGTATTCTAGATCTAACCTTTAAACTCATCACTATGTTCCATTTCACTAGTAAGGGAACCTGACATTATATTGGGCTTCACTTTTCAGGAAGTTTTGGATCACAGAATGGTTCAACAATGGTGGTGGAGGAATACTGGTATGGGATGTTATGGACAGGTGATATATGGTTGACAGGGAGTTATACAGGGCATATGTCCAGGGTGCATGGTAATGTTTGGATATACTCATAGTGGAAATAATTAAAAACAACAGCTTGGGGGTACTGGGTTACTGGCCGGGGGTGCTCTGTCGTGGTCCCTAGGGGAGAAGCAGCAGTCCCCCAGGTGCAATGGTAAGGACCAGGAAGGAATGAGGGTCCAACGTGAGCCCCTGATACTAATGACTATGCTTGTGAGCCTATACACCTGAAATAAGAACAAGGCCTAGAGCAGCACTGTGCCTGAGAGTTTCCTCCTGAAAGCCTTCATGTTACTCAAATGTGGCCAGTCTCGAAGCCAAATTCAGCATGTAGATACAGTGCATTTCCCCCAGCTTGGGACATGACACCCAGGGATGAGCCTTCCTGGCACCGAGGGATCACTACCAAATACCAGCTGATGCTGCAACTAGAAAATGACCTTGAATTAAAGATTCAATGTGGACAAGCAGAATATCCCTGTCTACATATAATAACAGGACTTGAAAATGCTGTTTGACCTAATGTAAGGGGGAAATGGAAAGGACAAATGAGTTTATATGGCTATGAGTCTCTAAAAAAGAGTCCGGAGGTTGTCAGAAGGATTGCCCTTATGCACACCTGAGCAGAGTCTCAGAGACAGATAAAGTAGATACAACCCCAGGTATTGGTTCTTTTGAGGGCTAAAGAGACCCACGGGTTCTATGGTCATGGCAGATGGGGTTCACTGCCATGTCAGTTGGCCCTTCTTTGGAGCTGGTGTTTCAGTGTGATGGAACTGGACTCAGATGGGATCTCTTTTCACAAGCCTTTCCTGCTACTTTACTGGAATTGTAGTTGGTGCTGGGGTTTAAGATATATCTAGGGGATTTGAATCTCTGGACTGACAATATGATAGCCACGCCCTGAACCTCAAAAATCAACTCCTACATCTGATTTATTGGACTTACCCCACTCAGCTAACATGGAGTTGAAGAATGTCAACCACCACACCGTGGAGCCTAGAGTGCCTACAACTGAAAGCAGGAGGATTGCATCCAGTATCCATGTGGAATCTAAGCCCCCTCTTGACATAGAAGTGCAATGGACACAACCAATCCAATGTCCACAGAAAAAATGTGGCACTGATGTGGGAAAAGTAGCCATGGTGGCTGCTGGGTGTGGGGAATGGGAGGAAGAGATGAGATGTGGAGGCGTTTTCGGGACTTGGAGTTGTCCTGGGTGGTGCTTCATGGACAATTATGGGACATTGTAGATCCCCCCAGGGCCCACTGGATGGAACGTGGGAGAGTATGGGCTATGATGTGGACCACTGACCATGAGGTGCAGCGATGCCCAGAGATGTACTTAGCAAATGCAATGGATGTGTCATGATGATGGGAGAGAGTGTTGCTGTGGGGGGAGTGGGGGGTGGGGGCGGTGGGCTTCAATGGGACTTCATACTTTTTTAATGTAATATTTTTTAAAAAATGAATTTAAAAAAGAAAATTTAAATTAAAAAAAAACAAAAAACAACAAATGAGTGTATCAATAAAATGTGGTGTATACATACAATGGAATACTACTCGGCTTTAAGAACAAATACACTACAAACACACATGATAACATGGATGAATCTTGAGAATCTTATGTTGAGTGAAGCAACCCAGGCATTGAAGGACAAATACTACATGACCTCAATGATATGAATTAAGTAAACCAAGCTGCCTCAGAGAGCTAGTGACTGGAAGATAGGCTTACAGGAAATCGGGGGGTAGAGGAAATATGTAAGCTGACATCTACATGGTGAAATCTATGATAAGCTAGAGGTAAGTATGTGTACAAGGAAGGGATAAAATGGAGGCACAGGTTTACCTTTGGGTGGGGCTTTGTGGGCTTGAGGGGGGCTAGGGATGGGCAGATGGGTAATATTGCCCAAGAAATTGGGGGGAGTGTGGGGCAACATATGAACACAGGAGATTGTCAGGTGTTGGTTGAGAGTATAATGCTGAGAAAACCTTTTCAAAATATAATTAGGAAAGTTACCTGTTTAAGATACTCAAAGGGGATAATCTGATGCAAGACAGACTCCTAGGGAATATCTGAATGCTCATTTTGCCAGAGTGGGTTATACCATTGGGTAGAGACCCATATAGTGAGAGTGAAGGTAGACCCACATCCTGGGGAGGACTAATGCCATCAAATAGAGGGAACTGTATCTCTCGAGAGAAATGGTGGCTCCCAGGGCATTAGGGCAGTTGAGCATGTCAAGCCCTCAGCACTGTTGCAAGTATCTCTGAACATGGCTCCTCAAGAAATGAAGATTGACTGTCACTGTGGGCCCCAAGGGGAGAGGGAAATATATATTGAATAGATGGAACCAAAGTAACTGTAAGGGCAATAGAAGTGTTTCACAAGAGTACACAAGGATGGATATAAAACATGTAATATTACACCAAAAACATATAGGGGATGACAGACTAATAATGTGAACCATAATGTAAAACATAGGATAACTAACAATTTAGAAAACTGTATAGTATAAAGTATAAACCACAATGTAAACACAAATGTTACCTTGTTTGGAAGCTATTGTCTCAATATCTGTACATCAGTTTCGGTAAATAAGATATGAATATGTTAAAACATTATCGCTGTGGAAGGGAAAAGGTTTTATATTGGATATGTGGGAGTACTATATATTGAATATATATGAATTACTGTGATCTATAGCTCTTGTGAAGAGAAGCTTAATAATTAGGAAAAAAGAAAAGAAAAAGATAGGATGTAGAATTTTTCCAAATCAATATGTATTCTATATCTAACCTTTAAACTCATCGCTATATTCCATTTTACTATTAAGGGAACCTGGCATTATACTGGGCTTCACTCTTCAGGAAGTTTTGGATCACAGAGTGCTTCAACAATGGCAGCAGAGGAATACTGGTATGGGATGTTATTGACAGGGGACATATGGTTGACAGGGAGTTATACAGGGCATGTGTCCAGGGTGCATAGAAATGTTTGGATATACTCATAGTGGGAGGGTGCTGAGTTCCTGGCCAGGGGGGCTCTGTCATGGTCCCTAGGGGAGCAGTGGCAGTCCCCAGGGTGCAATGGCAAGGACCAGGAAGGAATGAGGGTCCAACAGTGAGCCCCTGATACTAATGACTATGCTTGTGAGCCTATACACCTGAAATAAGAACAAGGCCTACAGCAGCACTGTGCCTAAGAGTTCCCTCCTGACAGCCTCTGTGTTATTCAAATGAGGCCAGTCTCGAAGCCAAACTCAGCCTTCCCCCCAGAGTGGGACATGACACCCAGGGATGAGCTTCCCTGGTGCCGAGGGATCACTACCAAGTACCAGCTGATGACATTACTAGAAAATGACCTTGAATAAAATGTTCAATGCAGACCAGCAGAATATCCCTATCTACAAATAATAGGAGTTAAAAATGCTTTTTGACCTAAAGTAAGGGGGAAATGGAAAGGACAAATGAGTTTATATGGCTATGAGTCTCTAAAAAAGAGTCTGGAGGTTGTCAGAAGGATTGTCCTTATGCACACCTGAGCAGAGTCTCAGAGACAGATAAAGTAGATATAACCCCAGGTATTGGTCCTTTTGAGAGCTGAAGAGACCCACAGGTTCTATGGTCATGGCAGATGGGGTTCACTGCCATGTCAGTTGGCCCTTCTTTGGAGCTGGTGTTTCCGCATGATGGAGCTGGACTCAGATGGGATCTCTTTTCACAAGCCTTTCATACTACTTTACTGGAATTGTAGTTGGTGCTGGGGCTTAAGATATATCTAGGGGATTTGAATCTCTGGACTGACAATATGACAGCCAGGCCCTGACCTCAACAGACTTCAGCTCCTACATTCTGATTTATTGGACTTACTCCACTCAGCTAACATGGAGTTGAAGAATGTCAACCACCACACCATGGAGCCTAGCGTGCCTACAACTGAAAGCAGGAGGATTGCATCCAATATCCATGTGGAATCTAAACCCCCTATTGACATTGATTTGGAATGGACACAACCAATCCAAGGTCCACAGGAAGGAGGAATACAGTAAGGATCAGAGTGGACCTAATGATATTCTATTCATGAATTATTGTGGTTAATAATCAAGAAAATGTGGCATTGATGTGGAAAAAGTGGTCATGGTGGCTACTGGGTGCAGGGAAGGGGAGGAAGAGAAGAGATGTGGAGGCATTCTTGGGACTTGGAGTTGTCCTGGGTAGTGCCCCAGGGACAACTGCCGGATGTTGTATGTCCTCCCATGGCCCACTGGATGGAACGTGGGAAAGTGTGGGCTATGGTGTGGAACACGGGACACAGGGTGCAGCGATGCCCGGAGATGTACTCACCAGATGCAATGGATGTGACATGATGATGGGGGAGAGTGTTACTGGGGGGGGGCATGGGGCGTGGGGGTGGTGGGGGGCGAATGGGGACCTCATATTTTTTTAATGTAATATCTTTTTAAAAAATGAATAAATTGAGTAGAATTTGGAAAAAAAAAAGAAAATTAGTAAAACATTGCCTGTGCAATGTAGCATATGGTTCAAATGATAAAATACAGGAAGTTTCAATAAATGATAGCTATTATTATTATTGATTTTGTCTTACATTTTCCTCTTTCTTCATTTGTTTTCCATATGATGACTCCTTCTCATATTTCTCGCTGAACTCTCTGGAACCCCTATTGTATTGTGAAGATACAGCATGGTGTTAGTAAATATTACCTGAAAATTGTTTTCCATTTCCTCAACTTAAATAAAAATGCCCACCTTCTGATGACCCTAAAAAAAAAAAAAAAAAAAAGATAAGAAAATCAGTCAATGTAATACACCACATTAACAAATCAAAGGGAAAAAAAAACACATGAACATATCAATTGATGCAAAAAAGGCATTCAATAAAATCCAGCATCCTCTCTTGATAAAAACACTTAAGATAGGAATAGAAGGAAAGCTCCTCAACATGATAAAGGTCGTATATGAAAATCTCACAGCCAACTTCGTACTCAATGGGGGAAAGTTGAAAGATTTCCCTCCAAGATAGGACAAGACAAGGTAGTCCACTGTCACCAGTTATTCAACTTTGTGCTAGAAGTTCTAGCTAGAGCAATTAAGCAACAAAAAGAAATAAAAGGCATACAAATTGGAAAAGAAAAAGTAAAGCTCTATTGACAAATGACATGATCCTATATTTAGAAAATTTCAAAATACCTAGGACGAAGCCATTAGAGCTAATAAATGAGTTCATCAAAGTGGCAGGATAAAAGATCAACACACAAAAATAAGTGCTGTTTATATACTCTACTACTATATGAACAAGCTGAGCAGGAAACCGAGAAAATAAATCCATTTACAACAGCAACAAAAAGATCAAATATCTAGGAATTAATTTAGCCAGAAATGGAAAGGATCTATCTTCTGAATATTGCAAAATGCTGCTAAAATAAATCAAAGAAGACCTAAACAAATGGAAGAACATTCTGTAGTCACAGACTGGAAGACTAAACATCATGAAGATGTCAATTCTACACAAACTGGTTTATAGATTCAACATAATCTCAATCAACATTCCAACAGTCAACTTCACAGAAATAGAAAAGTCAATTACCACACTTATTTGAAAGGGAAAGGGCACCCGAATAGCCAAAAACTTTCTAAAAAGAAGAATGAGATCAGAGGACTCATGCTTCCTGACCTTGCAATGTATTATAAATTTACAGTGGTCAAACAGCATGACATTAGCATAAAGATAGAAACATTAATCAATGGAATCAAAGTGAGACCCGCATCTCCATGGCCAACTGATTTTTGATAAGCTACCAAGTCCACTTTTCTGGGACAGTCACTTCAACAAATGGTACTGGGAAAGCTGGACATCTATAACCAAAGAATGAAAGAGGATTCCTATCTCACTCTCTATATAAGAATCAACTTGAAATGGATCAAAGATGGGTGGACTTGGCCCAGTGATTAGGGCATCCGTCTACCACATGGGAGGTCCGTGGTTCAAACCCTGGCCTCCTTGACCCATGTGGAGCTGACCCATGTGCAGTGCTGATGCGCACAAGGAGTGCCGTGCCATGCCACACAGGGGTGTCTCCCGCATAGGGGAGCCCCATGAGCAAGGAGTGCGCCCCATAAGGAGAGTCACCCAGTGCAAAAGAAAGTGCATCCTGCCCAAGAATGGTGCCGCACACACGGAGAGCTGCCACACAAGATGACGCAACAAAGATGACGCAAGAAAAAGAAACACAAATTCCCGTGCCACTGACAACAGAAGCAGACAAAGAAGATGCAGCAAATAGACACAGAGAACAGACAACCAGGGTGGGAGGAGAAGGGGAGATAAATAAATAAACCTGAAAGAAAGGAAAGAAAGAAGAAAGAAAGAAAGAAAAGGAAGGGAGGGAGGGAGGGAGGGAGGAAGGAAGGAAGGGGACCTAAGACCTAAACCTAAAAGTCAGGGCTTTAAAATTCCTAGGAAAGAATATAGGGAAACATCTTCAAGATCTTGTGGCAGGTGACAGTCTCTTAAGTCTTACCTCCAAAGCACGAGCAACAAAAGAAAGGCAAAGGGGACTCTTCAAAATTAAACACTTGTGCACCTCAAAGGGCTTCGTGAAAAGGTAGCCTACTCAATAGGAGAAAATATGACAAGGGTCTAATATCCATGATATATAAAGAGATCCTACAACTCAACTATAAAAAGACGAGTAACACAATTTAAAAATAGACAAAAGACCTGAATAAGCATTTTCCTAAAGAAGAATTACAAATGGTGAAAAAACACATGGAAAAACATTCAGCATCACTGGCTATTAGAGAAATGTAAATCAAGGCTATGAGACATCATTTCATACCTACTAGAATGGCCACTATTAGCAAAACAGAAAACAACAAGTGTTGGAGAAATGTGGAGAGATAGGAATGCTTATTCACTGGTGGTGGAAATGTACAATGGTATAGTCGTTGGGGATGTCTGTTTGGCAGTTCCTACGGAAGTTAGATATAAATCTACCATGTGACCTGGCAATACAACTACTAGGTATATACCCAGAAGATCTGAGAACAGATTCGCAAACAGACATCTGTACAATGATGTCATAGTGGCATTATTCACAATTGCCAATAGATGGAAACAATTCAGGTGTCCATCAACTGATAAACAGATATACCGACAATGGAACACTATTCAGCTGTAAGAAGAATGAAGTCGTGAAGCATATGACAACATGGATGAATCTGAAGGACATTATGTTGAGTGAAGCAAGCCAGACATAACAGAACAAATATTGAATGATTGTATGATTTTGCTATTACAAACTAAATATAATGAGCAAATTCATGGAGTTATAGCTAGAATATAAATTATCAGAGGAAAGAATGTGGTTAGAGAATGGAAAGCGGAGGTTTAATCTGTGCAGAATTTATAAAAATGTTTGTATATGTTTGCAAATGAATAAAAATGGTGAAAGAACATCACACGATTTGTAATTAGTAGTGCTAATATATGAGTATTATTAGCAGTTTGATGTTATGAATTCCAAAATAGATATTATTTTTATGAACTGGTCTGTTCATCTGGGCATGATATCCACTGATAGAATTAAATGCAAAGGTTTTACATTCACTTAATGAACTCAAGATTAGGGCTTTGTTTCGACCTCAGCAGTAGGGCATGACTCGGAGTTGAGTCTCTGCCCACTTGGGGCCTGAGAGAAACAGACACACATGGAAGAAGATATGGAAGAGGAGAGAACTTGGTCATTTCAGTCCTGCCATGTGACAGGCTATAGCTGTAGCCCCAGAAAGAAAGACGATCTCTATGCCAGCCTATAGCTGAGATCAGAAGAAGCGAGGTCCATGGAGTCTTAAGAGGAAGAAGGAAGGAGAGGCCAGGCAGAAGTCACCCACCATCATAAAGCTGGATTCTTTAGGGCCTTGTAACTGTAAGCTTCTACCCCAAATTAATACCCTTTATGAAACCCAACAGATTTCTAGTACTTTGCATCAGCACCCCTTTGGCTGACTAATATAGGTATGACAGTGGCTGAAAGGAAAAGTCTAAGGAAGTGTATACCACTAGAAGGAAAGCCAAAAAAAGGAAACATGAGACTATACAGCATAGCGAAACTTCTTGTGAAAAATGAGTATTGTTAATAATGCATATAGGGACAATTGGAATTGTCCTGCATGATGTTGCAATGATGGATACAGGCCATTATATATTTTATCATAGCTTACAAAACTGTGCAGGACAGAGTATAAAATGTAATATAAAATAGATTCCATGGTTAGTGGCAATGCTTCAATACATGTTCATCAATTGCAACAAATGTGCCACACTCATGAAGGATGTTGTTAATGTGGGAAAGTGTGGGAGGGGGAGGGTGTGGGACATATGGGAATCCCCTATGTTTTTTATGTAACATTTATGTAAACTAAAGTTTCTTTTAAAAAATTAATTTTAAAAAATTCATATACAAGAATGTTTTTCTCTGAAATAGAAGAAATGTACATTAATATTACAAGGAGCTAAAACCAGGGTAATATCTGGGCAAAAATAAAACCAAAGCAAACTATGGACAGTAGTATATAGTAATATATTAATAATCTTCCATCAATGGTAAAGAAAAAAAGTAAAGCATGCTATGTGAAAGAAACTACACAAAAAATACTACATGTTATTTGACTCCATCTATGAAAAATGTAAATATAAATAAATTACAGAGACGGAAATAGATTAGAAGTTAAGTATGGCAGGGGAAGGATAGAGGGATTGAGAGGTGGGTTTTTTGTTTTTGTTCTTTTTTTTTTTTGGACTAATGAAAATTCTGTTAATGGTTGAAGTAATGAATGCACAACTCTGTGATTATACCCAATGCCAATGATTGTAAACTTTAGATGGATTTTATGGTTTATAAACATGTATCAATAAAATTCATTTTAAAAAATTACAATGAGGGGAGCAGGTGCTGCTCAGTGGTTGAGCACCTGTTTCACATGTACAAGGTCCTCGGTTCAATCTCTGGAACCTCCTTTAAAAAAAAAACTACAATGAAATACAACTTCCACACCTGCTATTATGACTATTGATAAAAAACTGAATATAACAAGTGTTGGTGATGATGTGGAGAAGGAGGAACCCTTGTACATACTTGGTGGGGATGTAAAATAGTGCTACTACTGTGGAAAACAGTTTGGCAGTTTCTCAGAAAGTTAAACATAGAATCATATGACCTGGCAATCCCACACCTAGGTATATACACACAAAAATTGAAAGCAGTGACCCAGACAGATATTTGTACACCAATGTTCATTGTAGCATTATTCACAATAGTCAAAAGCTGGAAGCAACCGAAGCATCCAACCACAGATGAATGGATAAACAAAACATAGTAGAGTCAAACAATGGAATATTATTGAGCCATAAAAAGAAGGGAAGTGCTCATTCATAGAAGAATTTTGAAAACATTATGCTAAGTGAATTAAGTGTGTGATACACATAGTTACATGTGTACATATACACATATAGCATCTTCTGCCTTACCAAAGATTGACCTTGCCCCTGTCCTCCTCCTCAGACCCCCTTGAAGACATCATGCTGACTGAAATCACCCAGACACAAACGGATAAATGCTCCATGAGTTTCTCCTCTATGAAATACTTAGAATAAGCAAATTCATCAAGGCAGAAGACAGAATAGTGGTTACCATGGTTAAGGGAAGAGGGGATTAAGGAGTTGTTAAAAATGAGTATGGAGAAGCGGACATGGCCCAGTGGTTACGGCATCCGCCTACCACATGGGAGGTCCATGGTTCAAACCCTGGGCCTCCTTGACCCGAGTCGAGCTGGCCCATGCGCAGTGCTGATGCATGCAAAGAGTGCTGTGCCAGGTAGGGGTGTCCCCCGTGTAGGGGAGCGCCCACGTGCAAGGAGTGCGCCCCGTAAGGAGAGCTGCCCAGTGCAAAAGAAAATGCAGCCTGCCCAAAAATGGTACCCCACACAAGGAGAGCTGACACAGCAAGATGATGCAACAAAAAGAAACACAGATTCCCGGTGCCACTGATAAGGACAGAGGCAGTCACAGAAGAACACACAGAGAGCAGACACCAGGGTGGGGGGGAATAAATAAATAAATAAATCTTAAAAAAAAAAATAAAGAGTATGAATTTTAGTTTTAGGATGATAAAAACAATCTGGAAATAGTAGAAATACACGATATTGTCAATGTACTTAATGTCAAAGATTGTCCACTTAAAATGATGTTTATGTTATATGTTAATATTTTATTACAATAAAATATATTATCATTACAGAAAAAGCCCTCCCTTCTTATCTTCTTATAGAAATTGTTACAAAGAGCCATTTCTTTCTTTCAGAAATTGACCCTGAAGATACAGCTCTAACAGTACAAAAATGCAGGTGCAAAAGGCTATCCATTCAAGTGCTGTCTGTAATTGCAAATTACTAGAAGAATCCCAAAGCCCATGCACGGCAAAGAAGCTGAATAATCTCTAGTGTGTCACCCAAAGGGGAAAAGAATGATGAGGATTTCTGTGACAGACGGAATGATTTCCAGGACATATTATTAAGAGACTTTTTAAAAGGCATCTATGCTACCTTTCGTGTGGCATCTATGCTACCTTTCGTGTAATAAAGAAAGGATCTAATTTTTTTTAAAGAAAGGGTACTGCATTACATTTTTTTGTGGAGGCATTTCAGGACAAGGAATGTCAGTTATGTTTAGGCAACTTTACGGGTGAGAAGTGCAGGAGATGTCAGCCCAGCAGGAGACGGAAACCCACCTGCGAAGGTCCTCAGACAAATAATCAGAAGGGGCCACACAGGCCGGCTTAGGCACAGGGTTCAAAATGCCACCATCTTCTCTAGACGTGCACCTTCCCATTGAGCAGTGAGCCAGGTGGGCTGCAGCTCCCTGAGGCCCAATTGCACCTGCCACATAGAAAACACACAGAAGGTTCTGGGCAAGGAGGATGCCTGTTTTGGTTCGGTTCAGTGTGGCTGGGTTTGGTGGTCATTTGGCTCTAAACAAGTGAGCATTCTTTCACACCAACTTTCTCACTTTCAGACATACAGGAAGAGCTAAGTGGAAAGACACTTGTACTCAGGAAATAACTCAGCCCCAGGGAGTTCATGATGGCCGCCTAGAGACACGGGATGGCAACTAGAGGGGGAGCTGGGTCGGGGTTCCCCAGGGTCCTCCACGCCTAACTACGATGAAATGGGTCTCTGAGGGGGTGCCCCATGCTGGACGGCTGCAGCTTGTCCCAGGAGGCTACTTGCCCTCCTCGCAAAGGCTGTGTTTGTAGCTAAAAGCTCAGAACATCCAGCATTTGTTCAGCGTTTGGTTGCAGGGACTCCCCTCCCCATCCCGTCAAACTCCCGGGCTCAACTCATCAGAGGCCTCCAGACCTCTAATGCACGCGTTGGGATGCATTCACGGCAGGTGCCTGCTGAGGTAGGAAGTGGGTGGCTACAGAGTGGGCCTTAACCCCGCCCCCCGGGGCACCCCGTGACCCAGCGCCAGGCACTTACCTGGGGGCCTGGGCTTCCTTATCTGTGGACACAGAGCTTCCCGGGAACCTGGCGAGCGCTGGTCTTGATCTTGTAAAGAAGGGTAGGGTGGACCATCTTGGTGCGTGCGTGGGGGAGGGGGTGCATGGGTGACTGCGGGGAGGGGCAGTCTGCAGACCCAGGGAGGTCGTTGTGCGGGGTCCGGACGTTGGGGCTTTGTACACGGTCTGAGCCCCATGCTGGGGGCAGGGAGGCGGCGAACGGGATCCGGGCCCCAGGGAGGGGGCGGGCCCTGCGCACAGGCGGGGCGGGGCGGGCGCAGAGCGGCGGCAGCGGCGGCGGCAGGTGGGTCGCGGGCGGCAGTGCGGGTAGGGCTGAGACCCGGCGGGGGAGTGCGGGGTCGAAGGCTCCGGTGCTTGGAGACAGGGACAAAGCGGAGTTGGCGGCGCGGAGAGGTGCGCGGGACGTCAGCTTTGGGGTCCGGGGCTCGGTGCGTTGATTCCCCAGCCTGCCGCGGGGGGTGGGGACTGACCGCCAGTGTCTAAGGGGAGGTGGCCTGCGCGGGCCACGCCCCGGATGATAGAGCTGCTCCTATTCCGGGTTTCCACCTTGCTCTCAGATACCAGATCAGGAGGGTTTCCCATCTCATGCTCCTTGCGAATGTTCCCACCTTGCCCTCAGTGACACTCGGCTCACCCCCCAGGTCCGACTGCACCAGATTTGCTGGGGAGAGGAGGAGGGCAGGCAGGACCCTTGTGCTTCTGCGTGAACCCCGGCCCCCCCCCCCCCCCCCCCCCCCCCCGCTGCAGCGAGCCCTGAGCCCACCCCCAGCTCAGCCCTCCAGCAGGTGCATGTACTCGCATCACCAGGTCAGGGACTGGGACTGGGCTGTGGGTGGGCAATCCAGAAGGGACTGAAGATGCCTGACCCCACCCATCAGCCCGTCATTCCCCCTGACCCTGGCAGGTGACTGGGCCCGCGCTCCTCTCTGCTGCCCACCATGGCCTGGCGACTGCCCAGCGCCGCCAGCCTGACACACTTCTGCAGGAAGCTGAACCGGCTGAAGCCCCTGGAGGAGTCCATATGGAGACATCCCTGATTCGCTGCCTGTCCACGCTGGACCTGACCCTTCTGGGAGTGGGTGGCCTCTGTGTGCTCATGGGCACTGTGGCCAAGGAGATGGCTGGCCCGGCCGTACTCGTGTCCTTCACTGTGGCCGCCTTGGCCTCCCTGCTGGTGGCCCTGTGTAGCATGCCCCGTATGGGCTCTGCCTACCTCTTCACCTACGTGTCTGTGGGTGAGCTGTGGGCCTTCCTCATTGGCTGGAATGTGCTGCTCGAGTACCTCATTGGTGGTGCCGCCGTGGCCCGGGCCTGGAGTGGCTACCTGGATGCCATGTTCGGCCACCACATCCGCAACTTCACTGAGACCTTATAAGCAGCTGGCAGGTGCCCTTTCTGGCCCATTACCTGGACTTCCTGGCCGCCGGCATCCTACTTCTGGCCTCTGCCTTCATCTCCTGCAGAGCCTGCATCTCCTCCTGGCTCAACCACACCTTCTCGGCCATCAGCCTCTGCGTCATCATCTTTATCATCATCCTGGGCTTCTCCCTGGCCAGCCTGGAAAACTGGAGCACCGAGGAGGCCGGGTTTGCAACCTTCAGCTACTCGGACTTCATGGCTGGCGTTGCCACATGCTCTACGCCTTCATTGGCTTTGACATCATTGCTGCTTCCAGCGAGGAGGCCCGGAACCCGCGGAAGGCCGTGCCCACAGCCATCGCCATCTCTCTCAGCCTGGTGGCCACGGCCTACATCCTAGTCTCCACCGTGCTTACCCTCATGGTTCCCTGGCACAGCCTCGACCCAGACTCTGAACTTGCTGACGCCTTTTACCAGCGGGGCTACAGCTGGGCCGGCTTCATCGTGGCAGCGGGCTCCATCTGCGGTGAGGAAGCAGCATCTTGCAGGGTGGGAACTGGGTGGGGTGGTGGGAGAGAGGCAACCCCATGTCCTGGGCTCCCTGGGTTGACCCCTGCTTTGTAACTGTCCCAGGAGGGCTCTGATGATTAGAGAATCCTCCACTCCCACTCACCACCTTCCCCAAATTCTCCAACGGGCCTGTGACTGACACTGGGTGGGAGGTAACTGAGCACCCACACCCACCCAGGTCCACACACCCTTGCTGACAGGCCCCTCACTCCTGCTCCTCTGCTGCAGCCATGACCATGGTCCTGCTCAGTAACCTCTTCTCCCTGCCACACATCGTCTATGCCATGGCGGCCAATGGGCTCTTCTTCAGGTGTTTGCCTGCGTGCACTCCAGGACCCAGGTCCCTGTGATGGGCATCCTGGTGTTTGGGGTCTTCATGGCCCTCCTAGCGCTGGTACTCGACCTCGATGCACTGGTGCAGTTCCTGTCCCTCGGGATGCTGCTCGCCTACACCTTCGTGGCAGCCAGCATCATCGTGCTGCACTTCCAGAAGACCTCTCAGCCCAGCTCCCCAGGTGTGGCCAGCCCCGACCCTGAGGCCAAGGAGCACAACTCCTTCTCAGACCACCTCCAGCTGGTGAGGGATGAGCATGCCTCAGGTCCCGAGCCCGGGCAGTTGCGGCCAGCCCTGAGGCCCTACCTGGGCTTTCTGGGTGAGTGCAGCCACGGAACCACCGTGGCTTGGGCGCTGGGCCTCCTGGTGGCCTCTGCCATCACCCTGAGCAGCGTGCTCATCTTTGGGGACTCGGCCCTGCACCTCCCATGCTGAGGCTACATCCTGCTGGTCCTGCTCGGCGGGGTCACCTTTCTGCTCAGTCTCGCTGTCCTGGCAGCCCACCAGCAGGAGCACCTACAGGATGCCTTCCAGGTATTGCCCCAACCCACACTCTCCACCCCCTTGCTCATAGTCCAGCTGGCTCCACTGCCAGCTTCTGCCACTGCAGAATGAAGGAGGAGGACTTGGAGGGCTGGGGACGCCACTGCATGTGGCCACCCTTTCTTTCTGCATGGGGGGGTGGGCACATGCCTCCTAAATCTCCTGGAAAAAGGAGGCCCTCGGGTAGCAGATCTTCCCCACAGCTCAGCTGTTGTCCCCTCAGATGCCCCTGGTGCCCCTGACGCCAGCTTTGAGTATCCTCCTCAACATCTGCCTCATGCTGAAGCTAAGCTACCTGACCTGGCTGTGCTTTTTCGGCTGTCTGCTGATTGGTGAGTTGGGGTGAGGGTGGGCTTGGGAGGTCGGGATGCTGAGCAGGTGGTGGGAAGAGGGCCAGGCGGGCTGGACCTGCCTCACAGACCCTCCCACCGCCATAGGCCTTGCTGTGTATTTCGGCTACGGCATCCGGCACAGCAAGGAGAACCTGCGGGAGCCACAGGAGCCGGCCGTTGCACGCTACGTGGTGTTCCCCAGCAGCAGCCTGGAGGAGACGGTGCAGGCTGTGCAGCCACCTGCCCAGGAGCCTGACCGCACGGAGCAGCCTGTCCGGCCATGAGGCTACCCGTGGCCTGCCAGTGACCCTGCCCCTTCTGTCCTGGGCAGCTTGGGCTGGCATGGGTCAGGGTGCCTCAGGACCTTAGGCCCTCAACCACCAGCACAAAGTTCCAAGTCTTCGGGGAGCGGGCCATGGCCAGCGCTGGTGGCATGGACTCTTTGCCCAGCACCTTCCAGCGGATTGTGACACACTCTAGCCACAGGCCAGACAGCCGGGTGGGCTAGAAAGAAGCCCACGGTTCTGGGAGATCTACAATAATACCTACCCAGCCATCTGCATGGCCTGCTGCTGTGTCCACTGTGGCATTCTTTGTGGCACTGCGTCCTCTCCTACCTCTGGGAACCAGTTGATTGCCCCAAGGCCCAGCAGAGATGCCAAAAGTTCTGCAAAAGGGGTGGTCAAGGCTGGGCCAGGCCAGTGCCCTCTGCCCAGCTCAGAAAGGCGACATGCACGGCGGTTATGGGCCGTGTCTCCAAGGGCCAACAGGGCCCATGACAGAAGTGGGGTCAGGACCCATCTGCAGACTTCCCCATGTCCCCCAGGAGCAGATCCAGGAAGCAGAGGCTCGGGCCTAAGGCTATGATTCCCAGAGAACCTTCGACTTCCCGGGACTCTAAGACAGTAGGCTGTGTGCCTGAGGCCTGCTCGGGGATGTTGCGACCCCCCACACTCACACCCCACTGTGGGCACATGCCTGCACGGCCCACGCCCACCTTGGCAGCCCACAGGTGCTGTCACTACCATCAGCAGACTGAGGCCATAGCTCTTTCCAAGCTCCATCCAAGCTCCATCCTGCATTTCGATTCTCCCAGGTGGCAGCTCTCAGCTGCCACAGCCCACACTCATGCCCTCTCCCTCTGCCCTCCCACTCAGGGGATTGGAAGTGAGGGCTCAGGGTGGCACGCATGCATGAGGGGGCCCCATTCCTGGGGTGGGGGGAGTCTCCACAAAAGCTCCAGCCCTCCCCCACCCCCGATGGCTGTGCAGTGTCCACCGCTGATGGACCCTTCCCATTCTGGCCCGTAAAGAAAAGTCAAGAAGCTGGAGGCTTTGTCAGGTTTTAACTCCTCAGCCTTCTCCAGCCATGACATGAGCTTTCTTGGGGTCCTGCTGTGAAAACCAGGCCTTGGATGGGCCCCCCTTTCCCTCCCTGGCTCTGCTAGCCCACCTACCCTGGGCATCCTCCAGAGATTGAGGGGCAGCAGGGTCCCCAAGGGCTTTGCAGAGGCTCCTGGAGTTGACTAATCCCGACACTGGCCCATCAGGAGCCCCAGCTCTGGCCCTCCCCCACCAGGTCCATGTCACTCTAAGGGCTACCTACCAGCACAACCCTGGCCACCGGGGCCCGTGAGAAAGTAGCCCCTTACCACCCCTGCCCACCACCCTGGGATCAAGAGGTGCCTGGCTCCTTCAGCCCTGTCTTGACTGTTGGTTCTGGGAGCAATAGGGAAATTCTCGGGCAGGCAGGACTGGGCCCCACTGAAGGGGTCCAGAACTGGAATCTGGCCAGCCAGCTGGGGGCCAGGTCTGCCTCTTTAACATCTATTGGTAGCATTCCTTCCAGATATTTCTTCCACCTGGGGGGCCTGGGCCTCCCAAGTACAGGTGCCCCAGGCTGGGTTGGGTAGCTGCCCAGACTGGTTCCTAGGCATGGCCTGGGGCAGCTGTGAATTCCAGATGCACTGGGTGCCTGTCCTCAGGGCTCCCAGGAAGCCCAGTGGGCAGGGTGGGGCTGGGCTGGGGGTTACCAAGGACTCATATAAAAGGTCCCCAAAGCCCTTCAGTGACCACCGATGTAGCCCATTTGCCCTCTCCTCCCCTCCCAGCCCTCCAGAGCCTGGGGTGGCCCCCAGGGAAGAGGCTGATGCTCCGAAGCTGAGCAGGTGCTACCCCCCACCTCCATTCTGCAGACGAGCCCCAAAGCTGGATGAGACCTGCCCCAGGTGGCCTCTTGCTACCTTGCCTGGGCTCTGGCTGCACAGACCCCAGGGAAGGAGGGTTCAAAGGGTGGCATCCACAACAACCAGTGGGCGGTGCCTGTGGGAGATGGGGGAGGGGGGCGCCTGTGGGAGACAGGGGTGACAGTATGGGAGAACAGCCTGCCACCAGCAACCAGAGAAGTGGGTGCCCCAGGCTCTCCCTGTCTCCTTGGTTTCACAGCAGGTCTCTGTATGGAAACAGATGACCCTGGCTCCCTAGGGAGAACACCTGCCAATATTGGACTCGGGATGGGAGGGAAAGAGAGTCTTCCTGGGGGTGTGAGGGTGCTGGTCTTTCGTCCCTGAGGTCCCCCATCCTTCCAGACCGCTGACCCAGGAGGGAACAGCCCCAAGCCTCAGGCATGGGCTGGTGGTGGGACCAGAGCCCAGACCCCTGGTGTCACCACCTGGCTGGGGGTGGAAACGGTGCTGGGCCCATCTAAGGCCTCTGGGCAGTCTGCTGGGGGGTTGTGAAAATCAGCTGGGTCCATAAGGGGTGAGTGGTCACACTCGGGGCCTTTGCCTGCAGGTAAGGACAGTGGATCAGGGCTCTGGCCTCCAGCCTCCCAGGGAGCACAGCAGCCTGGCACAGCGGCCTCAGCACCCAGCTGGCCTGCAGCTCACTCCTTGTACTTGTTCCTCCAGGAGAAATGGGCTTCTCCACATACCGCAGCAGCAGGTCACAGAGGAAGGTGACCTTGGGAGAGGCAGGGCAGACCCACGTCTAGCTCCCCAACCCAACCTGCACCCCAAGACGCCACCTGCAAGCACAGGGCACTTAGACACGCAGGCACCGCAGCCACAGCCATTGGGAACAGGTGGCGGCCACTCACCACACCCAGACAAGCTGCTCCAGGCCCAGAGTGAGGGTCGTGGGAATGAGCCCGAACTTCCCTGCCTGAGAGAGAGAAACCCCGGCTGAGCCAGCCTCAGGTCGTACCTGTGGCCCCACGCCTCCAGACCTGTCTCCACCACTGGGCCCCTCTGGCCCCTACCCGCCCAGTGACCAAGATGTCGAAGCAGCCTGGGGACGGCAGGAGCCCCGAGGAGGGGCCAAGGAGTTTTAGAAGAAATGACCTCTGAGCTGACACCTGAAGATTGTGAAGTTCACCAAGCGATAGAGCTGGGGCGGGATGGAGGGAGGAGTATATGCAAAGGCTGAATGAAAAGCAGGAGAGAGAACTAGGAGCCACGGAAGGGTGGTGAGCAAGGGTGTGCAGAGTGGGGTATGATCCCTGCCTCATTGTTTGCACTCATTGTCTGCTGTGTCTGTTCATTGTGCACTTGTCTCTTTTTAGGAGGCACCAGAAACGGAACCCTGGATTGTTCATGTGGGAAGGAGGCACCCAATCACTTGGGACACCTCTGCTTCCACTTATTGTGTCTCTCAATGTGTTTGCTCATTGTGCCTCTTCGTTGAATTGTTTTGTGAGAGCTCGCCATGCCAGCCTATCGTGTCAACTCGCTGTCTTGCCAGCCTTCTGTAGGAAGCACCAGGAATTGAACGTGGGACCTCTTATGTGGTAGGCGGGCATCCAACTGCCTGAGTCACATCTTCTTCCCTGTTGGGAGATTTTTGTGTGTTTTTTTGTTTGTTTTGTCTTTATTCATTTTTTTAATATTACATTCAAAAAATAAGAGGTCCCCATATACCCTCCACCGCCCTCACCCCACTCCTCCCCCCATAGCAACATTCTCCTCCATCATCATGAGACATTCATTGCACTTGGCGAATACATCTCTGAGCATAGTTGCACCTCATGGTCAATGGTCCACATCATAGCCCACACTCTCCCATGTTCCATCCAGTGGGCCAGGGGAGGACATACAATGTCCAGTAATTGTCCCTGCAGCACCACCCAGGACAACTCCAAGTCCCAAAAACACCTCCACATCTCATCTCTTCCTCCCATTCCCCACACCCAGCAGCCACAATGGCCACTTTCTCCACACCAATGCCACATTTTCTCCAATTACTAATCACAATACTTCATGAATAGAATATCAGTAAGTCCACTCTATAATCCATATTCTGTTCCTCCATCCTGTGGATCTTGGATTGGTTGTGTCCACTCCACATCTATATCAAGAGGGGGCTTAGATTCCACATGGATGCTGGATGCAATCCTCCTGCTTTCAGTTGTAGGCACTCTTGGCTCCATGGTGTGGTGGTTGACCTTCTTCAACTCAATGTTAGCTGAGTGGGGTAAGTCCAATAAACCAGAGTGTAGGGGCTGAAGTCTGCTGAGGCTCAGGGCCTGGCTGTCATATGGTCAGTCCAGAGATTCAGATCCCCTGGGTATATATTAAACCCCAGCACCAACTACAATTCCGGTAAAGTAACAGAAAGGCTTGTGAAAAAAGACCATATCTGAATCCAGCTCCATCACACAGAAACACAAACTCCAAAGAAGGGCCAACTGACATGGCACTGAACTCCATCTGCCATGACCATATAACCTGTGGGTCTCTGTAGCCCTCAGAAGAACCAATACCTGGAGTTGTATCTATTTTATCTGTCTTTGGGACTCTGCTAAAGTGTGCATAAGTATGACCCATCTGATAACCTCTCAGCTCTTTTTTGGAAACTCATAGCCATATAAACTCATTTGTCTTTTCCATTTCCCCCTTGATTCAGATCAAAAAGCATTTTTAACTCCTGGTATTATATGTAGACTGAGATATTCTGCTGGTCCGAGTTGACGCTTTTATTCAAGGTCCTTTTCTAGTTACATCATCAGCTGGTACTTGGTAGTAATCCCTCGGCGCCAGGGAGACTCATCCCCAGGAGTCATGTCCCACACTAGGGGGAAGGCAATGCATTTACATGCTGAGTTTGGCTTTGAGACTGGGCGCATTTGAGCAACACAGAAGCTCTCAGGAGGTAACTCTTAGGCACCCTGCAGCTCTAGGCCTTGTTCGTATTTCAGGTGCACAGGCTCACAAGCATAGTCATTAGTATCAAGGGCTCATTGTTGGACCTTCATTCTTTTTTGGGCTTTGCTGTTGCACTTGGGGGATTACTGCTCTTCCTTTAGGGACACTGATAGAGCTCCCCTGGCTAGGAACTCAGCACTCCTTCAGTTGTTGTTTTTAATTGTTTCCAGTATGAAAATATTAAAACATTTTTACGTACCCTGGATATATGCCCTGTAGAACTCCCTGCCAACCATGTGTCCCCTGTCAATAGCATCCCACACCAGTATTCCTCCGCTGCCATTGTTGAACCTCTCTGTGATCCAGAACTTCCTGAAAAGTGAAGCCCGATATATTGCCAGGTTCCCTTAATAGTAAAATGGAATATAGCAATGAGTTTAAAGATTAGATATAGAATACATATTAATTTGGAAAAATTCTACATCATATCTTTTTCTTTTCTTTTTTCTAATTATTAAGTTTATCTTCACAAGAGTTTTAGATCACAGTACTTCATATATATAATATACAGTACTCCCACATATTCAACATAAAACTTTTTCCCTTCCACAGCAATAATCTTTTTACATATTCATACTATATTTACTGAAACTGATGTACAGATATTGAGACAATGGCTTTCAAACAAGGTAACATTTGTGTTTACATTGTGGTTTATATTTTACACTATACAATTTTCTAAATTTTTAGTTATCTTATGTTTTACATTATGATTTACATTTTAGCCTATCAGCCCCTATATATTTTTGGTGAAATTTTACATGTCTTATATCCATCCTTGGGTACTCTTGTGAAACACTTCTATTGCCCACACAGTTAAATTGGTTCTATCTATTCAATACCTCTTTCCCCCTCCCCTTAGGGCCCACAGTGACAGTCAATCTTCATTGCTTGAAGGGCCATGTTCAGAGATACTTGCAACAGTGTTGACGGCTTGACATGCTCAACTGCCCTAATGCCCTGGGAGCCACCATTTCTCTTGAGAGATACAGTTCCCTCTATTTGATTGCATCAGTCCTCCCCAGGATGTGCGTATACCTTCACTCTCACTATATGGGTCTCTATCCAATGATATAACCCACTATGGCAAAACGAGCATTCAGATATTCCCTAGGAGTCTGTCCTGCATCAGATCATCCCCTTTAAGCATCTTAAAGAGGTAATTTTCCTTATTATATTTTTGGAAAGGTTTTCTCAGCATTATACTCTCAACCAAATACCTGACAATCTCCTGTGTTCGTATCTTGCCCCACTCTCCCCCCAATTTCTTCGACAATATTACCCATCCTCCCATCCCTAGGCCCCCTCAAGCCTACAAAGCCCCACCCAAAGGTAACCCTATGCCTCCAATTATCCCTTCCTTGTACATATACTTACCTCCAGCTTATCATAGATTTCACCCATGTAGGTGTCAGCTTATATCCTTCATCTATCCCCTGATTTCCTGTAAGCCTATCATCCAGTCTCTAGCTCTCTGAGGCAGTTTGGTTTACTTATTTCATATCACTGAGGTCATGTAGTATTTGTTCTTCAATGTCTGGGTTGCTTCACTCAACATAATGTTCTCAAGATTCATCCATGTTATCACATGTGCTTATAGTGTATTTCTTCTTAAAGCTGAGTAGTATTCCATTCTATATATATACCACATTTTCTTTATCCACTCATCTGTTGATGGGCATTTGGGTTCATTCCAACCTTTGACAATAGTGAACAATGCTGCTATGAACATTGGTGTGCATATATCGGTTTTTGTCCTTGTTTTCAGATCTACCGGGGAAATACCCAGCAGTGGAATTGCTGGGTCATATGGCAAATCTATGGTTAGTTTTTTGAGAAACTGACAAACTGTCCTCCAGAATGGTTGGATCCTTCTGCATTCCCACCAGCAGTGGATGAGGGTTCCCATTCCTCCACGTCCTCTCCAGCATCTGGAGTCTTCTGTTTTTTTCATAGCTGCCAATCTTATGGTAGTAAGATGGTATCTCATTGTAGTTTTGATGTGCATTTCCGTGATAGCTAAAGAATTGGAGCATTTTTTCATGTGCTTTTTAGCCATTTGTATTTTTTCTTTAGAGAAGTGTCTGTTTAAATCTTTTTCCCATTTTTTAAATGGATTGTTTATCTTTTTATTTTCAAGATATAGAAGTTCTTTATATATGCAGGTTATAAGTCTCCTATCTGATATATGGTTTCCAAATATTTTCTCCCATTGTGTAGGCTCTCTTTGCACTTTCTTGACAAACTCCTTTGAGGTGCAGAATGCTTTAATTTTGAGGAGATCCCATTTATCTATTTGTTCTTTTGCTGCTTGTGCTTTTGGTGTGAAGTTCACAAAGCCATTTCCTATTACAAGATCTTGTCTATGCTTCCCTACACTGCTTTCCAAAGTCTTTATGGCCTTGGCTCTTATATTTAGGTCTTTGATCCATCTTGAGTTGATCTTTGTATAAGGTGTGAGATGGTTATCCTCTTTCATTCTTTTACATATGGATATCCAGTTCTCCAGGCACCATTTGCTGAATAGGCCATTCTCTTCCAGTTGAGAGAGTTTGGTGGCTTTATTGAATATTATATGGCTATATATATGAGGATCTATATCAGAATTCTCAATTCGGTTCCATTGGTCTGTGTGTCTCTCCTTGTCCCAATACCATGCTGTTTTCACTACTGTAGCTTTGTAGTATGTTTTGAAGTCAGGTAGTGTGATTCCTCCAATTTCATTTTTCTTTTTCAATATGTCTTTGGCTATTTGGGGCCTCTTTCCTTTCCAAATAAATTTCACACTTAGTTTTTCTAGTTCCTTAAAGAAAGCTGTGTTGATTTTTATTTGGATTGCATTGAATGTGTAGATCAGTTTTGGTAGGATAGACATCTTAATAATGTTTAGTCTTCCTATATATGAACAGGGAATATTCTTCCATTTATTTAGGTTTTCATTGATTTCCTTGAACAGTCTTGTATAGTTCTCTGTTTATAAATTTTTTACATCTTTAGTTAAATTTATTCCTAGGTATTTGATTTTTTTATTGACTATTATAAATGGTATTTGTTTCTTGATTTCCTCCTGAATTTGCTCATTATTGGTGTACAGAAATGCTCCTGATTTTTGCACATTGATCTTATAACCTTCAACATTACTAAACTCATTTATGAGTTCTAGAAGCTTTGTTGTAGACCTCTCAGGGTTTTCTATGTATAGGATCATGTCTCTGCAAATAATGAAATTTTGACTTCTTCCTTTCCAATTTGAATGCTTTATATATCTGCTTCTTGCCTCAGTGCTTGAGCAAGTACTTCTAAGACAATATTAAATAGAAGGGGTGAGAGTGGGCATCCTAGTCTTGTTCCTGATCTTAGAGGGAAGGATTTTAGGATTTCACCATTGTAAATGATGTTGGCTGTGGGTTTTTCATATATACTCTCTATCATGGTCAGAAAATTTCCTTGTATTCCAATCTTTTGCAGTGTTTTTATCAGGAAAGGATGCTGTATTTTGTCAAATGCTTTTTCTGCATCTATAGATATAATCATGTGGTTTTTTTCCTTCAATCTGTTTATAGGGTGTATTACATTGATTGATTTTCTTATGTTGAACTATCCTTGCATACCTGGAATGAATTCCACTTGGTCATGGTGTATAATTCATTTAATGTGTTGTTGAATATGGTTAGCAAGTGTTTTTTTGAGGATTTTTGCATCTAGGATCATTAGAGAAATTCGTCTGTAATTTTCCTTTCTGGTGGTGTCTTTGTTTGGCTTTGATACTAGGGTAACGTTGGCATCATAGAATGACTTCAGTAATGTTCTTTCTGTTTCAACTTTTTGGAAGAGTTTCAGCAGGTTTGGTGTTAGTTCTTTCCAGAATGTTTTGTAGAATTCACCTGTGAAGCCGTCTGGCCCTGGGCTCTTCTCAGTTGGGAGGTTTTTAATGACTGATTCTCTTTACTTGTGATTGGATTGTTGAGATCATCAATTTCTTCTTTCATCAATATAGGCTGCTTATGTGTTTCTAGGAATTTGTCCATTTCCTCTGAATTGTGATTTTTGTTGGAATACAGTTTTTCAAGGTATCTTCTTATGATAGTCTTTATTTCTGTGGTGTCAGTGGTGATATCTCCTTTCTCATTTCTTATTTTGTGTATTTGCATCTTCCTTCTTTTTTTTTCTTTGTTAGTCTAGCTAAGGGTTTGTCAATTTTATTGATCTCAAAGAACCAGTTCTTGGTTTTGTTTATCTTTTCAAGTGCTTTCTTATTTTCTATTTCATTTAGTTCTGCTCTTATGTTTGTTATTTCTTTCTTTCTTCTTCCTGCAACGTTACTTTGTTGTTTTTTTTACTAATTCCTCCAAATGTGCAGTTAGTTCTTCAATTTTTGCTCTGTCTTCTTTTTGGATGTAAGAATTTATGGCTATAAATTTCCCTCTCAGTACTGCTTTTACTGCATCCCATAAATTTTGGTTTGTTGTGTTATCATTTTCATTAGTTTCAATGTAGTTATTAATTTCTTTTGAGATTTCCTCTATGACCCGCTGTTTTTCCAAGAGTGTACTGTTTAATTTCCATATCTTGGTGTGAAATCTGGCCCTCTGGCCCTTGCAGATTTCCAGCTTCACTCCACTGTGGTCAGAGATGTTATTTTGTATGATTTAGATCTTCGTGAATTCATTAAGCCTTTCTTCGTGGCCTAGCATATGGTCTATATTGGAGTATGATCCATGTGCACTTGACAAAAAATGTATATCCTGCTGTATTTGAATGTAATGATCTGTATATATCTATTAGATCCAGCTCCTCTAATATACTGTTCAAAGTTTTTGTTTCTTTAGTGATTCTCTTTTGAGATGTTCTGTCCAAAGTTGATAGTGGTGAATTAAAATCTCCCACTATAATTGTAGAGGCATCTATTCATTCACTTAGTTTTTCCAGTGGTTGCCTTATGTATTTGGAGGTGCCCTTGTTAGGAGCATAAATATTAATGATTGTTCATTTTTCTTGAGAGATTGTCCCTTTCACTAATATGTAGTATCATTCTTTGTCTCTCACAATTGTTTCGAATTTAAAGTCTATTTTGTCTGATATTAATATACCTACTCCTGCCTTTTTTTGGTTATTGTTTGCTTGTAAGATTGTTTTCCAACCATTCACTTTCAACCTTCATGAATCCCTGGGTCTAAGATGTGTTTCTTGTAGACAGCATATAGATGGGTCATATTTCCTTATCCAGTCTCCCAGTCTGAATCTTTTGATAGGTGAGTTTAATCCATTAACATTTTGTTAGCCATATTTTGATTGGACTTGTGTTTCTCATATTTTGTTTGTTTGTTCCTTCTCTTTTTTCTTTTTTGTTGCTTTCTTATACTCTCCTCCAACTCTGCCTCTCCTGTTTTTTCCTTTCTTCCTGCAGAACTCCCTTTAGTATTTCTTGAAGGGTAGGGTTCTTGTTGGTATGCTCTTTCAATTTCTGTTTATCTGTGAATATTTTGAACTCTCCTACATTTTTGAATGCTAGTTTAGCTGGATAGAGTATTCTTGGTTGGAAATTTTTTTCTTTTAGTACCTTGACTATATCATACCACTGCCTTCTTGCCTCCATGGTTTCAGATGAGAGATCAGAACTTAATCTTATGGAGCCTCCCTTGTATGTGATGGTTTTCTTTTCTCTTGCTGCTTTTAGAATTTTCTCCTTGTCTTGAGCATTGGATAATTTGGCAAATATATGTCTTGGGGTGGGCCTGTTGGGATTTATGATATTTGGGGTGTGTTGTGCTTCTTGGACATGTACATCCATCTCTCTCAGTAGATTTGGGGTGTTTTCAGCCATTATTTCCTGCAACACCCTTTCTGTCCCCTTTCCTTTCTCTTCTCCTTCTGGGATGCCTATAATATATATGTTTGTGCATTTTTCATTGTCATCCAGGTCCCTAAGTCCTAGCTGGATTTTTTCTATCTTTTTATCGATCAGTTCTACTATCTGTTTGATTTCCGATATACTGTCTTCCACATTGCTAATTCTCTCCTCTGCCTCTTCTAATCTGCTGCTATTTGCTGAGACTGTATTTTTGATTTCTTGAACTGTGGTGTTCAACCCCATCATATCTGTTATCTTTTTACTTATGTCTCCAATTTCCTAAGTGTTTTCTTCATATTGTTAATTTCTTCCTTTACTTCATTAAGTTGGTCTCTAATATATGTTTTGAGATCTTTAATTTCTTGTCCAATGTTCTGCTCCCCTTCCTGGTTTTTAGTTTGTTCATTGGATTCAGCCATGTTTTCCTGATTATTGGTTTGGTTTATAGTTTTTTATTGCTGTCTGGTCATCATTTTATCTTGATGGGTTTAATCAGTTCCTTAGGTTCTTTGTCTAGTCTTGGGGATTAATTCGTTGTTCTTGTGTAAGTGTTATGTCTTCTCTTTGTCACTTTGTTCTTCTTACTCTAATTTCTTGTTGCTGGCTGAGTTCACTTTGAAGGAAAATATTAGGGCCAGGTAAAGCAAAATGAGTAAGAGAAGAAAATGTGTAAAGTAATATTGGTAATAAATGTTAACAGAGCAACAATGTGAGATCTGGGAGAATGGATATTAGACTCATGTAAGTTGCATAGAGTTATAGCAGTAAATAGAGCACCTATAATGAGATAGTCAACTGAATATGGGGAGGAATATAGTATGAATTAAAAAGACAGTGTTTTCATGAGAGAGGGAAAGAGAAAAGAAAGACAATAATATCAAGAGTGGATAAAAGACAGAAAACAGAACAAAGGTATTATTAGAAATTAAAAGTTAGGCAATTTGGGGGCCAAAGAAAGCGAGGTAGAAAGTAAGAGAGACAGTAGATGATGGAGGATAGCACGATGTGGGGGAAAGGGGATCGTGTAGGTGGCCAAAATCAATTCACACAGAAAAGAGGAAATGGAGGATGAGGAAATACAGCAAATGTGAAGAGCTCCCTGCAGCACCTATTATATAAATAAAATAAAATAAGAAAAAGAAAGGGAAAAAAGAAGAAAAAAAGGGGGTGGGCAAAGAAAAGGGAGAGAAACAAGCAAGAAAAAGAAAAGGAGAAAAACTAAATTAAAAAAAAAAAGGGCCCTGGGGGATACAATTGGAGAAAAGACAAGGAGATAATTCAATATTAGCAACCAAGACAAAAAAAAAAAAAAAAAAAAAACACCAAGGGCTAGGATAATCAAGGACCTCAGATGGACCTCAGGACATGGTGGATTCAGGGATGGGAAGTCTGTGATATTGCAGACTCAAGGTGTGTGAGTCTCTGGAGCATGGGCCACCAGGGTTTAGGGGACACAGACCTGGGAACCATGCATCTGGTTAACAGGTGGCCTGGGAGCACCACAGTGCAACACAGCCTTCAGGGATCCCTGCAGCTGGGTGCCAGCCCTAGGGGGAGGGGTCCTGCCTGCAGACTCTGAGCTCCATGTCAGAAACCTAAAATTCCACCTCTCACAAGAATCTCTTCTGTCACTGTCTCACCAAATTGACATGCAGATACCTCCTGCCCTACAATCCCCCAAAACAGCCTGCTGGGGGCGCCGCTACACTACAAAGAGTTCAGGGACCACTGCAGATGGGCCTCCAGCCCTAGGTGGAAGGATTCCTCCTAGAACTTCTGACCTCCATGTCAGAAACCAAAAGTTGCACCTCTTGCAAGAATCTCCTCCATCACTGTCTCACCAAATCAACTTCCAGACACCTCCCGCCCTGCAAGCCCCTGAAACAGCCTGCTGGTGGCACTGCTGCACTACACAGAGTTCAGGGACCACTATGGATGGGCCACCAGCCCTAGGCAGAAGGATTCCTCTTAGGACTTCTGACCTCCATTTCAGAAACCAAAAGTTCCACCTCTTGCAAGAACCTCCTCCATCACTTTCTCACCAAATTGACTTCCAGACACCTCCCAGCGTGCAAGCCCCCAAAAGAGCCTGCTTGTGGCTCTGCTGCACTACACGGAGTTCAGGAACTGCCGTGGATGGGCTGCCAGCCCTAGATGGAAGGATTCCTCTTAGAACTTCTGACCTCCATGACAGAAACCAAAAGATCCACCTCTTGCAAGAATCTCCTCCATCACTGTCTTACCAAATCGACTTCCAGATACCTCCCATCCTGCAAGCCCCTGAAACAGCCTGCTTAGGGCTTGGGAACTCCCCAGCTCAGCAAAGCTTCCAGGAATCACTGCTGCCAGGCTGCCACCCCAGAAGTGTCCCACTCATAGCCCCAACCTCCGTGAAAGAGACCCAAACTTCTACCTCTTACAAGAATCTCCTCTGTCACCGTCCCACTAAATTGACATCCAGACACCTGCTACCCTGCAAACAACCCCTGTTGGGAGATTTTTGAAGACTGAGTCAATCTCTTTAAATGTGATTGGTTTGTTAACTTCTTGTATTTCTTGTGGTGTCTATGTAGGAAGTTTGTGCATTTCTAGGAATTTATCCATTTCATCTAGGTTGCCTAGCTCATTGGCATATAGTTTGTCATAATATCCTCTTAAAATCTTTTTGTTTCTGTGGGGTCAGTGTTAACTTCCCCTCTTTCATCTCTGATTTTATATATTTACATCTTCTCCCTTTTTTTTTCTCTGTTGGTCTACCTAGGGGTTTGTCAATTTTATTGATCTCAAAAAACCAGCTTTTGGTTTTGTTGATTTCTCTATTTTTTTGTTCTCAGAACCATTTATTTCTGCTCTAGTCTTTATTACTTTTACTTTTTTCCTTCTGCTTGCATTGGGAATGGTTTGCTCTTTTCTAGTTTCTCATTGTTTGGTTAGATCTTTGATTTCAGCTTTTTCTTTTATTTTTTAAATATAGGTCTGTAGTGCTATAAATTACCCTCTCAGAATTGCCTACGCTGTATCCCATAAGTTTTGGTAAGTTCTGTTCTTGTTTTCATTCATCTGAATATATTTTTCATAATTTCACTTATAACTTCTTCTCTGATCCACTGATTATTTAGGTGTGTCGTTTGCTAAGCCCCAAACATTTGCAAATTTATCTCTTTCCTGTCAGTTATTTGAGTTTCATTCCATTCTAACATGCGAAGATGCTTTATATAATTTCAGTCTTTTTGTATTTGTTGAGGAATGCCTTGTGCTACCATGTGGTCTATCCTGGAGAAAGACCCATGAGCACTTGAAAGAATGTATAATCTGCTTAGTTTGGGTGCAATTTTGTGTATATGTTGGGTCTAGCTTGTTTATCATAGTGTTCAGATTTTCAGTTTCCTTGTTGATCTTCTCTCTAGGTGTTCTAATGATGCGACTGGGGTGTTGAAGTCAACAAGGATTATTATAGAGATGTCTGTTTCTCCCTTCAGTTTTGCCAGAGTTCATCTGATGTATTTTGGGACATCCCTGATAGGTACATATATATTTGTGACTGCTATTTCTTCATGGTGGATTGGCCTTTTTATTAATATGTAATGGTCATGTGTAGCTCTGCTATGTTGAGGCAGCAAGAAGCAGAGTACCTTTGGTGAGTGGGTGGTGAATAAAAACTTCTGCATCCTAAAAAAAAAACTACTGTATCTCATCTGGGACTTTGATATATTCCTTTGCTTGGGACATTTCTTCAGTTTTCATAGTATGCCTTGTAATTTTTTGCTGATATCTAGAAATCTGGTTAAGATGGTGAGTTTACTCAAATGCTCAATTTCTCTCTTTCATGGGGATTTGGTGGTGGGAGGTTGTGTGTTACTGCTGTTCTTTGATTCTTGATTCAACCTGTTCTGGGTCTTTAGGATTCTCGGTTAGTTGCTCAAATCTGGGCACTGGAGCCAGTATTGGGTTGCAGACCTGCTTCCATGGGCCTTGGGGAGGGACTCTGTAAAGGCCACAAAAGCCTCATGTATTTATTTACTTTCAATTACCTTATGTGAATTTCCTTGGTCTGCCAGAAGATGGTGCTGATCGACAGCCCTCTCAGCTCAGATACTGGTTGTGTGTTGGCTGCAACGTGAACTGGATCAATGTGATAGAGGATCCTACCTGGAGACTAAGTGCCTCATAATTCAAACTTGCTCAAAGGTAGTTCTGCAACTTTTGCTGGCAGCCCCCTCTCTTCCCAGGTATGAAATCATTCCTCTCCCCTCTGCATCCTCAAGAACCAGACTCGACCAGGAGAGAGGAAGACTGAGAGGGTTGGATCTCTCTAGCTCCTGTCAACTCCCAAGGCAAACAATGGTGTGGTCCCACCCAGCCTGGAAGGACTCCTGGGATAAAGCAGACCAAATCTGTGGAAACGGTAGCATTGATCTGGAGAAAGTGGCCATGGTAGTTGCTGAAGGCAGGGAGAGGGAAGAAGAGATGAGATGTGGAGGCATTTTTGGGACTTGGAGTTGTCCTAAATGATATTGCAGGGACAGATGCTGGACATTATGTATCCTGCCATAAGCCACTGAATGGACTGGGGGAGAGTGTAAACTACAGTGTAAGCTATAATCCATGCTGTGCAGCAGTGCTCCAAAATGTATTCACCATTTGAAATTAATGTGCCACAATGATGAGGGAGATTGATGATCTGGGGGGATTAGGCGGTAGGGGTGGGATATATGGGAACCTCTTATATTTTTTAAAGTAACATTTTTTTTGATCTATGTGTCTTTAAAAAAAGGATTTAATAAAAAATGAAATAAAAAGAAAAAACAAAAACTGGTTCAGGGAAGCCAACATGACTCTGTGGTTGAGCCCTCACTTTCCACACAAAAGGTTCCAGGTTCAATCTTGAGCCTTGCACCTTAAGAACAACAACAACAAAAAAAGCTAAGCCAGTCTTACACTATGTCCCTCTCCCTCTCCTTTCCTAATGATGTGGATTCCTGGGTCCCACTTTGCTGTAGCCACCAGCCCCAAGGCCTGAGAATTCAAAATGTCTAAAGGGTAGCAGAACATGCCACCAGTTGCAGCTGCAGCTGCAGCTTTTAACTCAGTTTTGCTATCATGATTCTTTTCCTTTGCCCCTTTATCTTCAGAGTGGTGTCCAGCCTTCCTGTGGTGTCCTAAACCCTACAACATTTTTTTCTCAGGCCTTTTCTGACTGTCCTCTAGCTATTTTTCTGGGATAGAAGAGAGGCTGGTATCTTACTGGTCTGCCATCTTCCTGGAAGTTGGTTCCTCACTGGTTTCTGAAGTGACCAGCTGAGTAGAATCTTCAGCTGGCACGTCTCTTTCTGTTCCTTCATTGCCTTCTGAAGAACGATGTATTTGAGAGTGATCAGGATTTTCTGATTCTTCCTTTACTATCAGACATTCCATTTCTAGGGAAATTCCAGAATCTTCCATGGATTCAGCTTTCACTTTGATGGGGCCACAACTTCCACACAGAGACAGGACTGACCTTTCAGCATCTACTACCATCCCCTGATGACCTAGGTGCTTCTTTGCCTCCAGGAAATGTTTCTTAATAAATGAAATCCCTGCTCTGTTCTCCAAAATTCATTGTCTGTTTTTATGCTAGTACCATGCAGTTCTGACCACTGTAGCCTTCTTTCAAGGTCAGGCAGTGAAATTCTTCCACATCACTCTTTTTTTTTTTTTTTTTTTTTTTTTTTTTACTTTTAGAATGCTTTTGGCTATTAGGGTGCAGTATTCCTTCCCAATGAATCTGGAAATTGCCTTTTCTATTTCTGTAAAGTAGGCTGTTAGACTTTTGATAGGTATTGCATTGAATCTATAAAATCAGTTTGGGTAGGATTGATATCTGCACAATATTTAGCCTTCCAATCCATGAGCATGGAATGTCTTTCCATTTCTTTAGGTCTTCTTTGATTGCTTTCAGCATTGTTTTGTAGTTTTCTAAATACAGATCATGTACATCTTTGGTGAAACTGATTCCTAGGTATTTGAGTCTTTTTGTTGCTATTGTTAATGGAATTTTTTCCGTGAATTCTTCCTCCAATTGTTCAACACTAGTGTATAAAAACATTATTGATTTTTGTGTGGTGGTATCATATCCTGCCACTTGACTGAACTCATCTGTTGGAGGGAAAGCTTTGAACCTTTCCCCATTGAATACGATGTTGGCTGTGGGTTTTTTCAAATATGCCTTTTATCATATCAGGAATTTTTTTCTATTCCTACCTTTCAGAGTGTTTTCATCAAGAAAGGATGCTGTGTTTTGTAGAATGCCTTTTCTGCATCAATTGCAATCATGTGGGTTTTCCCTTCCATTTGTCAATGTTATTACATTGATTTTTTTTTTTTTATGTTGAACCAGCCTTGCATACCAGGAATAAATCACACTTGGTCGTGATGTGTAAGTCTTTTTGTGTGCTGTTGGATTCAATTTGCAGAATTTTTTTGAGAATGTTTTCATCCATGATCATTATAATGATTGATGTGTAATTTTCTTACAGGATCTTTATCTGGCTTTGGTATCAGAGTGACCATGACTTCATAAAATAATTTGGGTAATTTTCCCTCAGTCTCAAATTTTTGGAAGTGTCTAAACATGGTGGATGTTATTTCTTCTCAGAACACTTGGTAGAATCCACCTGTGAAGTCTTCTGGTCCTAATCATATCTTTGTTGAGAGATTTTTGATGACAGATTAAGTCTCTTTCAATGGAATTGGTTTGTTAAGTTCTTGTATTTCTTATAACATCAGTGTTGTTACAAGTTGTGCATCTCTAGGAATTTGTCCATTTCACCTAGGTTGTCTAGTTTGTTGGCATCTAGTTTCTCATAATATCCTCATATCCTTTTTATTTCTGTGGGACCATAACTTCCCCCCCCCCCTTTCCTTTCTGATTGTATTTATTTGCACTTTCTCTCTTTTTTTCTTGGTTAGTCTAGCTGGGGGTGTCAATTTTATTGATCTTCTCAAAGAATCAGCTTTTGGTTTTGTTGATTTTCTCTATTTTGTTGTTGTTGTTATTCTCTATTTCATTTATTTCTGCTCTAATATTTATTATATTATTCGTTCTGCTTTCTTTGGGATTGGTTTGCTTTTCCTTTTCTAATTTCTCTAGACGTTCTGTTAAATTTTTGAGTTTAGCTTTCTTCCTCTTTAAATGAATCTTTGGGGCTATAAATTTCCACCTCAAGACTGCCTTCACTGTATCTCTTAAGTTTGGATAAGTTATGTTCTCATTTTCATTTGTTTCAATATATTTACTGATTTCACTTGCACTTTCTTCTTTAACACACTCATTATTTAGAAGTGAGTTGTTCAGGCTCCACACATTTGCTGCTTTACTTTTTTCCTATTCCTGATTTCCAGTTTTATTCCACTATGATCTGAGAAGGTGCCTTGTAGAATTTCAATCTTTTTTACTTATTGAGAGCTACACTGTGACCCAACATGTGGTCTATCCTGGAGAAAAATGGGCACTTGAGAAGAATGTATAACCCGCTGAGTTTGTGTGCAGCATTCTGTATGTCTGTTAAGTCTAACTCACTTATCATATTATTCAAGCTCTCTGTTTCCTTATTGCTTTGGGGACCAGTTGTTCTAATTCTATCTAATCATTCTGGTATCTCCAACCATTATTGTAGAGATATCTATTTCTCCCTTCAGTTTTGCCAGAGATTGTCTCATGTATTTTGGGGCACCATGGTTAGGCTCATAAATATTTATGACTGTTATATCTTTGTGGTGGATTGTCCCTCTTATTAATATATAATGACCTTCTGTATCTCATAACTTTTTTGCATTTAAAGTCTGTTTTGTCCGATATTAGTATAGCTACTCTTGCTCATTTTTGGTTACTGTTTTCAGGGAGAATCTTTTTCCAATGTTTCACTTTCAGCCGGTTTTTTATCCCAGGGTCTTAGATGAGTCTCTTGTAAGCAACATATGGATAGCTCCTGTTTCTCTTATCCATTCTGTCAGCCTATATCCTTTGATTGGGGAGTTTAATACATTCACATTCAAAGGTATTACTGTAAATGCAATATTTACTTCCTCCATTTTCTTCTTTGGCTATCATATATCATATCGTAGTTCTGCCTGTATTTTTACACTTTTGGTTATTCTTTCTGCTACCCTTTCATCTATACTCTTTTCCAGGCCTCTCTCTCCTTTGATTTTCTTTCAGGTTCTAAGGCTTCCTTTAGTATTTCCTGCAAAGGTGGGTTGTTTTTTATGAACGCTCTTGGTTTATGTTTGTTTGTGACTATTTTATACTCACCTTCCTATTTGATGGGCCATTTTGCTGGATAGAGAATTCTTGGCTGGCAGTTTTTCTCTTCCAGTATCCTAATTATAACATACAACTGTCTTCTCATCTCCTCTGTTTCTGATGAGAAATCCATGCTAAGTCACATTGGACATCCTTTCTATGTGATGGTTTGCTTCTCCCTTGCTTCTCCTCAGAATTTTCTCTTTACCTTTGACATTGGACATTCTGGGTAGTGTGTGTCTTGGAGTAAGTCTATTTGGATTTATTCTGATTGGTGTATGGTGTGCTTCTTGGACATAAAAGTTCATTTCTTTTGTGAGAGTGGGGAAATTTTCAGTCATTATTTCCACAAATACTCTTTCTACCCCTTTTCTCTTCTCTTCTTCTGGAACTCACATGACATGTATATTATTGCATTTCATGTTGTCATTCAACTCTGTGAGCCCCTGCTCAATTTTTCCATTCGTTCCTCTCTTCAGTTTCAATTGTTCTGTCTTCAGTATCACTTATTCTTTCTTCTATCATTTCAAGTCTGCTGCCTCTAATGTGTGTGGGGTTTTTTTTAATCTCATCTGTTATGTCTTTCATTCACATGAGCTCCGTGTTTTCACTACTCAGGATTTCAAATTTTTCCTTGTGCTTGCTCAGTGTCTTCTTGATGTCATTTATCTCTTTAGCTATGTTGTCTTTCAATTCATTATTTGGTTTTGCAAATTTCCATGCTGTTCTTAATTAGTTCACTCAAATCATGCATCTTTTTTGGTGCTTTGAATGTATTCCTTTTCTTAGGCCGTGTCTTCCATTTTCTTAGTATGGCTCATCATTTTTTAACTGATGTCTTGGCTTCTGATTAGGATGGTAGTTTAGTCAGATGCTTGAATTCTTTCGCTTTTATAGGGGCTTAGTGGTGGGAGGCTGTGTGTTACTGCTGCTCTTTGATTCTTGGTTCAACCTGGAACGTTAGGACTGTCCCTGTTAGCTGCTCAAAACTGGGCTCTCAACCCAGGAATGGGCTGCAGACCTGCTTCCTAGACCTTTTATGTCCACTTCCTCGCTCTTCCAGGAGATGCCATACTTTAGTGGTCCTCTCAGATCAGGGCCTGCTGGGGCTATGTCAGCTGCAACACTGACAGGATTGTCCTGTTAGAGGTTCCTGCCTGGAGGCTAAAAGGCTTGAAATTCACACCGTCTCAGAGACAGTCCTTCAGCCTTCATTGGTAGCCCCCTCCTTTTTCCCAGGTAGGAAATAATTCCACTCCCCTCTGAATCCTCAACAATCAGTCCTGGTTGGTAGAGAAGGAGATTTGGAGGGTTGTATCTCTTTAGCCCATTCCAGCTCCCAAGGCAGACAATGGTGTGGCCCACTCAGCGTGGAAGGGCTCATGGGACAAAGCAGACCAAGTGTGTGGTCAGAAGCTGTGTCCCTCTCTCTCCCCTTTCCTGGGGAGGTGCATCCTCAACAATTAGTCCTGGCTAGAAGAGAGGAGATTGCCAGGGTAGGATCTCCCCAGTCCTGTGCTGTCTCCCAGGGCAGACAACGGCATTGTCCCACCTGGGCTGGAAGGACTGGTGGGACACAAAAGACCTAGTCTGTAGATCAGAAACTGAGTCAGCCTTTGGATGTGTCCCTCTGTCTTCCTTTTTCTGGGGCAATGGATCCCTGGAGCCCCCTTTGTATCCAGTTCAGAGGCCTAGGAATTCTAGACTCTTTAGTGTGGGGGAGGGTGCTGGCAGTAGCAGCTGCTCGTTTCGATTCAGTTTTGCTGTCATCGCCATTGCCCTCCTTTGTCCCTCTCTCTCCTGGGCAGTGTCCAACCCTTGCCTTGTAACCTAAACCCTAGATCTTTTTCCAAGCTGTCTTAGCCTGTCCCCTAGCTATTTTAATAGCAGAGTAGAGAATTCCATGTTTCTAATCTACAATCTTCTTGGAAGTCCCACTATTTCTTCAAATATTGTCTCTACCCCTTTCTCTTTCTTCTAGAAGTGTCCCGACAATGAGTATTTTGGGTCCCTTGATGGTGCTCAAGAAGACTCTAGGCTGTGTTCACTTTTCTTCATTCTTTTATCTTTCTGCTTCTGAAACTTAATCATTTACATTTATCTCAAGGTCACTGACTCTTCTGAGAGCTCCAATCTGCTATTGAACTCTTGTAGGAAATTCTTTGTCATTGTGAGCTTCAGCTCTGTTTAGCTCCTCTTCATGATTTCTCTTTATCACAATTCTCTGTGTTCATCTAGTTTTTCTGATTTCCTTTAGCTCTTGGAGTATATTTAGAACTATTTTCAAAAGGCTGTGACTAGTATTTCCAAGAGCTGGTTTCCTCATTGGTGATTTCTATTTTTTTTTATCCTGGTCCTTTGCACAAGCTCTCACTTCCTATTTATGTTTTTGCAATCTTTTTGTTGCACTTTGGGCAATTTTATATTTTAAGGTGCTAACTCTGGAATTTAGAGACTGAAGCATCTATTCCTTATGTTTGTGTTCAGGTAGTGTGATGACAGAGATTTCCTTGATCACCAGGAATTAACAAAAACAACCAAAAAAAAAGCCTTTTCCAGTCTTGCAGATTGGCTTGTGTGCATGCTGATCTTCAGAGCCTGGCTGTTCTGAGTATAAAGAATAGCCCAAAGTAAAAGTGTAAGGCCCCTTCCAGCATTTTCTGCAGCTGTCTCTTGTTCTGGCATACACGCGTAACCCTAGGAATTTTCCCACTTACATGGAGATGAATATCCTCATTCTGCTAGGAAACAAGTGTTTCTTCATGGTCCCAGGTGCTACAGAGTATGTCCCATGACCTGTAGTCCTTTGCACCAGGCGACTGCAAACTGACTCTTCTCCTGTAGTGTTCTATAGGAGAGCTCTGTGAGTCACCTCTATGTGCAGGGTAATATCTGGGATGGTAAATCTGCAATGAGCATCCAGGTTCACCCTTCAGGCTGTCTCCAGGCACAACGGAATGGACATGCATTCACCCTAGTATATGCACAAGGGTCATACTCTTGCTTCCAAAACTGGAACCTGAGACCTGATTAGAAACATGGGCTGGTTTCTTGCTGAGCTGGTTAGGGGATGAGGGAAGGACCAGCAAGGGTGTTATGAAACCCTAACATTTTTACCTTTTTCTCAGTTCGGTGCTCATTGTAACCCTTCAAAATTTTCCAGGGCTTTGAAAAAGATGTTTCTTCCATTTCTTGCTTGTTGATTAAAGCTTCTGTAGAGGTACAGAGCCCTGCCTAGAGTGTCTTGTTCCACCATCCACCTTGTGGGGACAAGTCAAAGGGGAGGCAAAGGGTGTTCAGACATAGGGAATAGGGTGCACAGAGAGACAACCAGCACCTAGCACCTGTGGGGAAGGGGCTCTGCAAAGGGGATCACAGGTGCCCAAGAAGAGAGAGCTCTTAGAGAAGGCCAAGTGTACACCAAAGGGCCCAGTAAAGGGCAGTCTTAGCTAAGACGGTGTGACAAAGAGGCAGAATGAGATCCCCTATATGTGAGTCACAGTCCTTTTAGCAGTGAGGGGGAACAGGTCCCTATGGCCTTGTGGGCTGTAAGCTGCCCATGCCAGTAGCACATGTGTGTAGACCTGGAACTGAAAGGCTCTCTAGAGATGGCCTGTAGGGAGGGAGTACTGGGTTCCCGTCCTTGGGAGTTCTGCCACATTCCCCAATGGAAGAGCAACAATCCCCAAAGTGCAAGGGCAGTGACCAGTGAAGAAGGATGTCCCAATGATGGACCTTTGATACTGATGACTATGCTTATGAGACTGTTGTGCTTGAAATTTCAACTTGACCTAGTGTTACAGGGTGCCTAAGAGTTACCATGCAATAGCATACATGTTACTCAAATGTTGCCACTCTCTGAGCCAAACTCAGCATATATATGCATTACCTTCCCCCCAGCATAGGACATGATTCCCAAGGATGAGCATCCATGGGACTGAGGGATTACTACTGTAGCAGTTTGATATGGTTATGAATTCCAAAAGTAGATATTGGATTATGTTTGTAATCTGATCTGTACCTGGGCATGATTGAGTTATGATTAGAGTGTTTAGTCCCCACCCCTTGGTGGGTGGGGGCTCACAGATAAAAGGCATGGCAAAGAGCAGAGTTGAGGGATTCTGATGTTCAAGATTTGATGTTGAAGTTTGATGCTGAAAACTTAAGCTGGAGCCCTGGAAAGTAAGCTCACAGAGGCAAGAGGAGCTAGCTGCAGAAAGTAAGGAATCATGAACCCAGAGAGAAGCAAGACCCTGGAAGGGAGGATCCAAGAAAGCCTGAACCCTCACAGCTGTTGGCAGCCATCTTGTTCCAACAACTGAAAATAGACTTTGGTGAGAGAAGTAACTAATTCTTCATGGTCTGGTATCTGTAGGCTCCTACCCCAAATAAATACCCTTTATTAAAACCAACCAATTTCTGGTATTTGGCATCAGCACCCCTTTGGCTGACTAATACAACCACCAAGCATCAGCCAGTGATGCAACTGGAAAAAGACCTTGCCTTGCAGGAAAATCCTATCCACCAGTCATGTGGGTTCAAAGCCCCCTCTCAGTTGAGAGGTGGAGTGGGCATTGCCATCCCAGGGTCCTCAGGATGGAGGAAAAACTGTGCACTTACTGGTATTCTACTATAGAATTATTGTGACTCTACCAGTGAAAGAAATTATATCATTCATGTGGAGACAGTGGCCAGTGGAGTTGCTGAAGGCACAGAGAGGAAAAAAGAGGTGTGATATGGGGACATTTAGGGGACTTAGAGTTGTCCTGAATGATATAGCAGGGGCAGATGCAGGTATTATATGTCCTGCCATAACCCACTGAGTAGATAGAGAGTGTAAACTACAATGTAAACTATAATCCATACTGTGTAGCAGTTGCTCCAAATTGTGTTCATCAAATGCAATGAATGTACCACACTAATGAAAGAAATTCTTGATGTGGGAAAAGTCGGGGTTGTGAGGAGTGAGGCATATGGGAACCTCCTATATTTTTTACCGTAGCAATTTCTGTTATCTATGTATCTTTTAAAATTAAATAAAATATATATTAAAATAAAACCTGCTCCTGAGAGCCCTAGGAAAATCTGGACAGCACAGACAGACCACAGGGCCTCATGAAACCAGCACACCCTCAGCAAGCTCTACCTGGGGATATATGAAAAGGTATTTCCCCAAAAGAACACAGTTATCCTCATTTATAAATCCCCTAACTATGATTCTTCTCCTTTTATGAACCTATAATTTTCATTTTAACTGTTTAGAATATTTCTCAGAGACTTAAAGCCTTTTGTACTGTTCCTGTGCTGGTGGAGTCTGAAAGCCAGCAGATACATGGCCAACTCCTACTCTCCAGTTCTTCAGGCCTGCAATGGACAATGAACACAATGATGATGGACCAGCCCCAGCCCAAAAGGAAGGAGTTTCTTCAACCGCAAAACAGTTCCTCTGCCCCATAGCATCTACATCTGTTCTCAGAATTAATTAGTCAGAAGGGACAGCAAAGACTGAGGAAAGAACAAAAATAAGGGAAGAGCGTAACTGCTGACCAAAGCAGATTTATTGTTACTGTAATTAGCATCTTGTTAACTAACATGTAACTCTGATATAAAAAATAAATTCATATGGGAGCACATATAGCTCAGTAGTTGAGCATGTACAAGGTCTTATGTACAAGGTCCTGGGTTCCTATATACAAGGTCCCGGGTTCAATCCCCAGTCCCTCCAAGCAAAGAAAAATAAATAAAAATAAAACCAAATAAAATTTTAAAATAATAAATTGGGAAGCAGATTTTGCCCAACAGATAGGGCATCTGCCTACCACATAGGAGGTCCATGGTTCAAACCCAGGACCTCCTGACCCGTGTGATGAGCTGGCCCATATGCAGTGCTGATGTGCACAGGGAGTGCCATTCCACGCGGGGGTATCCCCCACACGGGGGAGCCCCACACGCAGGGAGTGCACCTCGTAAGGAGAGCTGCCCAGCACGAAAGAGGTGCAGCCTGCCCAGGAATGGTGCCGCACACACGGAGAGCTGACTCAGCAAGATGACACAGCAAAAAGAGAAACAGATTCCCCATGCTGCTGACAAGAATACAAGCAGACAACAAAGAACACACAGCGAATGGACACAGAGAGCAGACAACCAGGGGAGGGGCAGGGAATGGGAGAGAAATAAATACAAAATAAATTTTTAAAAAAATAATAATAAATTACCACACAAGATGGAGAATAAAAATTAAAATAAAAAGACAGGGTAAGTGAATTGCAAGCCATTTTGTTCTGATCATTTCTTAAATTTAAGAAATAGAGTAATTTAAAACAGAATGACAAGATAACAACAATTCAGAACCATCTGAAATGGCAGGATCTGCCTTCTTGGTGTCTCCAGCTTCTCCCCTAAAGGGCACAGGGAGTTAACAACAGAAAATATAACTGAGGCTTCCCTTGTAGTCTTTTATAGAATAAGATTCATTTCTATTCTACTCTCATGTCAAGAGTAGTGGCCGATTCTATTGGCACACGTGAGCTTCTTTTTTTTTTTTTTTTTTTTTAAGATTTATTTATTTATTTAATTTCCCTCCCTCCCCTGGTTGTCTGTTCTTGGTGTCTATTTGCTGCGTCTTGTTTCTTTGTCCGCTTCTGTTGTTGTCAGCGGCAAGGGAAGTGTGGGCGGCGCCATTCCTGGGCAGGCTGCACTTTCTTTCACGCTGGGCGACTTTTCCTCACGGGCGCACTCCTTGCGCGTGGGGCTCTCCCACGCGGGGGACACCCTTGCGTGGCACGGCACTCCTTGCGCGCATCCGCACTGCGCATGGCCAGCTCCACACGGGTCAAGGAGGCCCGGGGTTTGAACCGCTGACCTCCCATATGGTAGACGGACGCCCTAACCACTGGGCCAAAGTCCGTTTCCCCACGTGAGCTTCTTAAGAGCTGAGATTCTCTGGACAATGAAAATTTAAGTTAGTAGCAACTTAATTCTTTGTAAGTAATTCACCAGATATTACTGCTAAGGAGAAGGAGGAAGAAAAGGCCTTCTGGAAATCTTATTTATTTCTGGTAAGATTTCTAGCACTGTGGGTTAAAGGAAGTGGAATATGAGTTTGGGGAAGTTAAATGGAACAGGCTTTTGTGTTTATCTCTAGTTAACTTCATAAAAAATAGTCAAGAGAAGAGGATGTGTCTCAAGAGATTGAGCCCCCATCTACCATACGGGAGGCCCCACATTCAATTCCAGCAGCCTCCTGGTGAAGGCAAACTGGCCCGTGCCACAGAAAGCTGGTGGCCCATGCCACAGACAGCTGGCACAGCAATATGATGCAATAAAGGGAAACAAGTAGACACAGGAGAATGTGCAGCAAATGGACACAGAGAGCAGATAGCAAGTGCAAATGGCAAGGGGGGGGATGAATTATTTTTTTTTAAAGTCTACAATTTACAGGAAAAAAAAAACAAAGTGTGTCACCAAGAGGAAATTATCAGTCACTTCTCAAGGTGGCAAACCTACCTGCCCAAGGTCTAGAAATTTCAATGCAATGCTGACAGGATTCAGGAATCCAGGGCTCCAGAAGCTGGAAACCACAGGAAGGGCTCCATGAGGAGTCATGTGAAGGTTCACAGAACTCTGTGCCAGCAGGCCAATGGTTAGGATGCTAACCAAGAGAGAAATAAAGATTTGCCATTTTCTTCACAAGAAGTTTGTGATGGTTTTTCTTTGAATCAAAAACTGTAGAGGATGTTGTAGCAGTTTGCTATTATTTATGTACTACAGAAATAGATATGGATTGTGCTTGTAAACTGGTGTGCTTCTCTGAGCATATTAGATTGCATTAGATTCAGAGGTTTCACTTTTTATTCTATTAAATCAAGATTAGGGATTTTTTTTGATGATGTCATTAGGGTGACTCGGTTTGATTCCCCACCCCCACCCTCTTTGTGGGCTATACAAATGGATGCTCAATCAAAGACAGAGAAGTAGATACACAGAGAAGGAGAACACAGAGAGTTTTGTTTTGGACGCTGGAGCCCTGGAGAGAGACTCTAACAGTTCATCCGGCAGTTTGCAGCTGAAGAGACCAGAGCTCTGAACAGCTGTGAAAGCCCAGAAAGAAACAAGACCTGGGGAGTGAGATGAGCCTTATGCTGGCCTGTGGCTGAGATCAGAAGAAGCTGGGACCATGGAGCCTAAGAAGGAAGAGAAAGGTTGAACCCTAGCAGAGACCACATCCATCTCACTCCAACACGTGGCAACAGACTTTGGTGAGGGAAGGAACTTACTCTTTATGGCCCATGACTGTAAGATTTTACCCCAAATAAATACCCTTTATAAAAGCCAACATGGGAAGTGCATGTGGCTCAGGTGACTTGCTCCCAACTACCACATGGGAGGTCACTGGTTCAGATCCTGGTGCCTCCTAAAGAAGACAGCAAGCTGGCTCAACACGAAGGCACGGGAAGCTGACACAGCAAGAGATACAAGAAAAAAACATAATGAGAGGTCAAACAAAGTAGGGGCAGAGCTTTCTGGTGCCTCCTAAAAGATGACAGGGAGCTGATGTGACAGACAGGTGTCGCGAGCTGATGCAACAAGATGAGTTGACAAGACACGCCGGGAGGAAAAACATGAGAGACACAACAAAAGCAGGAAGTGGAGGTGGCTGAAGTGGATAGGCACCTCCCTCCCACATCAGAGGTCCCAGGTTCGGCTCCCAGTACCTCCTAAAGAAACAAGGAAGGGAAACAAACAGCAAGTGAAAAACAACAAGGGAGTGGAGAGAAATAAATGTTAGGAAAAAAAAGAAAACCAAATAAAAGAAACTATGCAATAAGTAAAACAGTGCTCAATTTGGAAGCACATACACTAAAACTGGAGCCATAGAGAGAAGATTAGCATGGCCCCTACATAAGGATGGCATGCAAATTCATGAAGTGTTCATATTTTTTATTTACCACTGAGATTTTTATCAAATTTAACTGTTCTCAAAGCAGCCACTCAAAGCTGAAATAGCATAGTAAAGAAGCAATGTAACATAGGAATCTGGGAGAAAGTAATTTTAATATGTTGATTATCTGGCTCAGACATCTGATTCTCTTTGTTTGGACTTGAAGACAGATGAAGGAAAAACCTTGTTTTGGGAAAATCAAGCTGAACCAGTAATATTAAATCATCTAAGACTATCTAGTAAAGGACTCTTGTCCAATGTCATTGATAGTTTGCTTCAAATGACAGTGGACTAGGAAGCAGAGTTGGCCCAATGGATAGGTCATCCATCTACCTCATGGGAGGTCTGCAGTTCAAACCCCGGGCCTCCTTGACCCCTGTGGAGCTGGCCCACGCACAGTGCTGATGTGCACAAGAAGTGCCGTGCCACGCAGGCACTTGTAGGGGAGTCCCACATGCAAGGAGTGCACCCCACAAGGAGAGATGCCCAGCATGAAAGAAAGATCACCCTGCCCAGGAATGGTGCCACACACAGGACTAGGAAGCAGAGTTGGCCCAATGGATAGGTCATCCATCTACCTCATGGGAGGTCTGCAGTTCAAACCCCGGGCCTCCTTGACCCCTGTGGAGCTGGCCCACGCACAGTGCTGATGTGCACAAGAAGTGCCGTGCCACGCAGGCACTTGTAGGGGAGTCCCACATGCAAGGAGTGCACCCCACAAGGAGAGATGCCCAGCATGAAAGAAAGATCACCCTGCCCAGGAATGGTGCCACACACAGGGAGAGCTGATGTCAGCAAGATGATGCAACAAAAAGAGACACAGATGCCCATGCCACTGACAACAACAGAAGCAGACAAAGAAGAACATGCAGCAAATGGACACAGAGAACACATGACTGCGGTGGAGGGGGGGAAGGTGAGAGAAATAAATAAAATAAATCTTATTTTTTAAAATGACAGTGGACTCTAATTCTTGCAGCCTTTTCTGGAAGCCTGTAGCAATACTTTATTTTTTCATTCTTGGTCTGTGTTGCTACAAACCCCAAGGCTTGATCTTCAAATACTAGAAAAGTCTAGTGTTGTTCTATAGGAACTTTACAAAATCAAGAGTAATAAGAAGCACTTTCAACTCTTTACAGTTCATCTGATGCTTCAAAAAATACCAAGAACAATGTCCAGAGCATGTCTTTCTCTGTAAGAACCTAAATGCAACTCTGTTCAATTTGGGTTTAGCAAAAAACAATCCCCTGTTCTCCAATGCAGGCCATTAGACTGGCTTGTTATTTATATATATTGTATATGTGTTCCTTATTTATAAAACTATAAAAAGCATGAAAGTAAAATTCCACCAAGGGAAGCTATCAGTAGCATCATTTATCAAGAGAGATAAATAGAAAAGTTTTTATTTTTAAACTGTATAAATGAAATCTGTAGATACTATGGAATTTTTGGACTGTTTCAGTTCAACTAAGAGAGTATTTAGGTACAAAACAGAATTTCCAGATATAATTACACTTGGGGAACATTTATAAAAAGTTTAAGAAAATTTTTTTAAACTGTGGGATTATTAGGAATAAAATTGGTGCTTATATTGAGGAAAAGTAATATACATTGTTTAATTCCATCTACACAAAATATAAATGCAAATAAATTACAAAGAAAGAGAGTAGCAATTTTTACATGGCAGGGGAAGGATAGAGACAGAGGTGGCTACAAAGGGGTAGGTATTTTCTGCATCTGTTTTTGTTTTATCTTGTTTCCTTTTTTGGGGAGTAAAAGAAAATGCTCTCATATTGACTGAAGTGATGAGTGCACAACTCTGTGATTATACCAAATGCCACTGATTATGTACTTTAGGGGAACTGTATGGTTTATGAATATGTTTTAATAAGAATTTTTAAGGAAAAACAACCTGCCAACAAAGAAAAGCCCAGGACTAGAAGGCTTCACAAATGGATTCTACCAGTCATTCCAAGAGGAATTAAAACCAGTCCTGCTCACACTATTCCAAGTAATTGAAGAGAACACGACCTAACTCATTCTATGAAGCCAACATCACCCTAACTCCATAGCAAATAAAGATACTAGACTAAAATAAAACCAATAGACCAATCTCTCTAATGAATATAAATGCAAAAATCCTCAATAAAATACTTTCAAATAGATTCCAACAACACATCAAAGGAATTATATACCATGATCAAGTGGGTTTTATCCCAGGTATGAATGGGTGGTTCAACATAAGCAAATCAATTAATGTAATATACCACAAAAACAAATCAAAGGAGAAAAACCATATGATCATTTTGATTGACCCAGAAAAGGCATCTCACAAGGGAGGGGCAAGATGGCAGCAAGTAAGGGGCTCTAAGAGTCAGCTCGCCCTACAGTGCAGTTAGTAATCAATCAGTCAAAGCTATCTTTTTTTTTTTTTTAGGTAATTTTTAATTTTTTTTAAAGATACTTAGATTATATAGATGTTACATAAAAAAATACAGGGAACTTCCTTATGCCCGGTTCCCCACATCACCTACATTTACCCTCTTTAACAATATCCTTCATTAGTGTGGTACATTCATTGCAATTGGTGAACACATTTTGAAGTACTGTCACTAAGCGTGGATTTTAGTTCACATTGTAGTTTACACTCACATACAATTCTATGGTTATGGCAAGATATACAATGGCCTGTGTCTGCCATTGCAATATCATTCAGGACAATTACCAAGTTCTGAAAATGCCCCCTTATTACACCTGCTATCCCTCTCCCCCATCTCATAACCTCCAGTGGCCACTGCATCCACATCAGTGATATAAGTTCTTCCATTACTAAAATCACAATAAGTCTATAATAGAATATCAGTAAGTCCATTCTAGTCCATAGTTCATTCCGCAAACCTGAGGATTCTGGGATGGTGATGCCCACTCCACCTCTAAGTGAGAGGGAGCTTCAGTCCCATACAGCTGATGGATGGGACTCTCTTGCTTGCAGTTGTGGACACTCTTGGATCCTTGGTACAGTGGTTGTCCATCATCACCTCCTTGTTAGTTGTCCTGGTGAGTCCAATGAACTGGAGAGTGAGCATTGCAAATCTGTTGAGGCTCAGGGCCCAGCTGGCACATGAACAGCCCAAAGATTCAAATCTTGCGTATACATTTCCAATTCCATCACCAACTATAGGTTCAAACAGAAGGGCCCCAAGAGTCATGTGTAGGGAAACCATAACTGAGTCCAGTTTTGTCACACTGGACAGCACAAATCCCAAAGTATGTCCCACTGGCAAGGCACCAAACTCATGAGCTAGCTGCCCTGACCATAGTGCCTGGGTGTCTCCAGGCCCCCAGAACTATCTTAATCACATGTTGGGGGGACCAGGAGACCAGAAGAGCATCCTGTCACATCCTTGGAAGAACAGAAGGATGATACTGTCCATCTGCAGTGAAGATTCTTGAGTTCAGCCTGTCCTCCACTGGCAGCTCAAGAGATATTGCCCAGCTGGAGTAGGAAACTCCATTTCCCAAAAAATGGGAGAGGAAGAGATGGTCACATACTGAGTTTAGCCACTGATTAGTAAAATTGGCTGGCTGAAGTCCACTACTAAGAACATCTAAAGTTTGAAACTAAGATGCAAAGAGATTGGTAGCCTCCATTTATCACCACCTTCCAGCATGATGAAGCAGGGCTGATTAAAAATCACAGTGATGATAGGAACCGACTTCTTTCTACCCAGATCAATTTACTGCCCTAGCCTAGGCTCTAGCCCCATCTCCGACAGGGAGGAAGCTAAGGGGACTTGCACCAGCCTCTCTTGGCAACTGTAGATGCTTTCAGCCTACACAAACTAAATTGGTGGGCACGCATGTGGCAACATGCCTGCCTCCAATAGGAAAGGAGTGTAGGCAGTGATTCCTCAGTATCTCTGGGGTTCTGCAGGCACTTTTGGCCCATAAGGACTAGATGGTTGGACACCAGTGGCTCCATCCCCACCCATCTGATAGGATGGTGTGGGGGGCAGTGTTTTCCCAGAGCCTCTGGGTACTGCAGCATTTGGCCCCCATGAACTAGACTGTTGGACATTTCTGTGGCTCCATCCCTGCCTCTCACAGGGAGAAGGAGGGCTAGTACTCCCACAGGCTCACTGGCCAACTTCATTCGCTTATGGCTCACACAGACAAGGCTGTTGGGTACATCCCCACCCATGACAAGGAAGAAGAGGGGCAGTGCTTCCTCAGGTTCTCTGGGCATTGAAGTTACTTTTAGCCTGCACATACAAGATTGTTGTGCACACCTGTGACTATCCTCGCCTCTGGCAGGGGATGAGTGTCAGGCGCTCCATCAGTCAGACTGAGCAACTGGAAGCACTTTTGACCTCCATGGTTTAGTTTATTGCTCACAACTGCATCTCCATCCCCACCCCAGGAAGTAGAGGAAGGGGTATGGCACTTCATCAGTCTCTCTGGGCAACTATATTAATATCAGGTCTTGGATTGCACAGACTGGATTACTGCACACAGCTGTTGCTCAGTCCTTTCTCCTTGCAGGGGAGAGAGCTAGAAGAAGCTTCATCAGTTCCAGGGCAACGTGGGCAGCTTTAGCCTCCACAGATTACAGTACCAACTGCCTCCACGGCTCTACTCCAGAACTAGCAAGGGAAGAAGTGCAAGGAACAGATGAAGAACTGAAAAAAATTTAGGCTGGCTAAACACAAGTCACTATGAAGTTCCAAATTAAGTCGAACCAAGTATCAAAGAAGGGCTGTGGCACAAAGCCAATCAAATAGAAAGCCCTGGAATAAATAGAAAAAATGAGCCCAGAATAAATATATCAAGAAATCAGATGCCAAAATACCAACACATATTTACCACCCAAACCAAGAAACAAGATAGGGACCAAAGGAAGAAACTAAACCTCTAGATGACATAAAGGAGTTGAGAAAAGTAATCATACATGTTGAAAAAATCTCCTTAATAAATTCAATGAGATGGCTAAAGAGATTAAGGATACTAAGATGACACTGGATGAGCACAAAGAAGACTTCAAAAGCACTCATAGAAAAGCAGCAGATCTTATAGGAATGAAAGGCACAATGAATGAAACTGCAAATACTCTAGAGACATATAACAAGATTTGAAGGCGCAGAAGAAAGGATCACTAAGCTTGAAAACAGGGCCTCCAAAAGCAAACATACAAAAGAACAGATAAAGAAAAGAATGGAAAAAAAATTGAACAGAGTCCCAGAGAACTAAATTACAGCAAGAGACATACAAACATGCTTGACATGGGTGTCCCAGAAGTAGAAGAGAAGGGGAAAGGGGCAGAAGGAATATTGAGGAAATAATGGTAGTGGATGTCCAAACTCGATTGAAAGACATAGATATCCCTTCCCAGGCCAAGAAGTACAACAGACTCCCATCTGAATAGACATACTTCAGGACACATACTAACCAGAATGTCAAATGACAAAAATAAAGAGAGACTCTTCAGAGCAGCAAGAGAAAAGGAATTCATCACATACAAGGGATGCCCAATAAGATTAAATGCTGATTTCTCATCAGAACTCATGATATATTTAAGATACTGAAAGAAAAAAATCGGCAAAAACTGCTAACCAAGAATCTTATATCCAGCAAGATTGTCTTTCAAAAATTACAGAGTTTAGAATATTCACAGAAAAATAGAAACTGAAGGAGTTTGTAACCAAGAGGCAGGTTTTGTAGGAAACACTAAAGGGAGTGCTACAGCCTGAAAAGAGAAGACAGGAGAGAGAGGCATGGAAGAAATTATAGAAAGGAAGATTACATCAGTAAAAGTACGGATATGTCTATCAAATGATGAATGGATAAAGAAAATGTGCCTTATAAATATGATGGCTATTATTCCAGTGTAAGAAAAAATGGAGTCTTGATGTATGTGACAACATGGATGAACCCTGAGGACATTATGTTGAGTGAAGTAACTCAGACACAGAAGGACAAATATTGGATGATCTCACTAGTATGAACTAAATATAATGAGCAATCTCATATATTTAATATATAGAATATGGTTCATGAGAAGATAGAACGAGGGTAGAAAATGAGGAGCTGACATTTAATTTGTGTAATAATGCTGACTGTAAATGTTTGGAAATGGAGAGAGAGGTGATGATAGCATGTTAGAGTGGGTGTGATTAAGAGCACTGATATGAGGGTGTGATTGTGGTTGAAAGGGCAAGTTTAGAGTCAAGTATGTCACTAAAAGGAAAGCTAGAGAATGAAACATGGTCCTGTATAAAATTGTGAACCCTTTTGTGGACAATGACTATAGTCAGTGGTACAAATATAAGAATGTTCTTCCATGAATTAAAACAACTGTATGTTACAATTGCAAGGTTGTGGCAGTTTGAAATTCCTTCATGAATCCCAAAAACAGAAAAAATTGTTTTTTCAACTAATCAATTCCTGTGGGTGTGAGACCCTGTCACTGAACTACATCAGTGAGGGATGATGCAGATTGAGGCTGCCCTCTGACAGGATCTGGAGACTCACAGCAAAAGGAAGTTGCCATATCTGATCCTGCAATGTGAGATAAAGGACTGAGTTTCACCCACAACTGAGATGCAAGAGAGAAGCCCCTGAGAGGTTCAAGGAGTTAAATCCCAGGGAGGGATGAGCTATATGCCTGACAGCTTCTACCTAACTCAAAAGAAAGTGGAGCAGCCAGTTCTGAAAGAGGAGACCCAGAAAGATACAAGCCATATGCCTGGTTGCCCACAGCTGGGCTCCAGAAGACAATAGATTCCAGAGGGGAAGGTAGAAACCTCTACAGAGATCAGAGGCCATCTTGCTTCTCAACTTCGCTGGAAAACAGGATCAACAGTAGCTGACTTTGCTGGAAAGCAACTCTGATGGTGCCTTGATTTGGATATTTTGCAACCTTGAAACTGTAAGCATTTACCCCTAAAAAATTGCCTAATAAAATGCAACACATTTCTGGTACTTTGCATTGGCAGCCTTTGGCAAACTAAAAAGTATTAATAATAGGGTGATATGGGAACAAAAATATACCTAAAGCAAACTATGGACTGTAGTGAATAGACTATATTAACATTTACAATGATATTGATAAACTTTTCTTTAAATTGATCAGGGAAAAGAAGACACAAAGTGCTAATATCAGGAATGTGAAGGAGCATATTACTACTGACCTTACAGATGTTAAAATGATAACAAGGGAAATTAAGAAAACTCACCCAAGAAGAGAAAACCAGAATAAATATAAAATAGACAATTAAAATGGCCATATCATGATCCAGGTCATTTAAACATATTACTTTTACACCATATAATTATAATCACACTACAGTTCAGAAATCTTAGGCTATTTCCAGTTGTTTATAATTTTCTAGACTGCCTTTAGTACCACCTGGCTCATAAGAGGAACAGTCTAGAAGCCCAGAAATTCTACTTCTGCCTTGTCCTTAGTAGGCTTAAGAAAACTGGCTAAGTCATAGCAGTCTAAATCTAATTCTAACTAAACTGGAGTACTGAGACAAAAAAAAATTACCCTTAGTTTTAGGCATGAACTGCCCTCAGAGACAAATTCTTCAGAAAGTAATCCACTTTGTGATAAGGTTTTTGGATACATAAAGTAGGATTAGACACAATTTCTGCTGCTGAGATTACCATTAAATTCATCTTGAGATGTAAATCCTTCTAACAACACAAAGGAAAAGCGCCTGAATGCCCAACATTTGCTCAGAGAAAGAGCTGTACTAGTTATTTGAGCTTATATTCACAGCAATATCCCAGATCTCCTCCCTACTGGGAAAACTTCCTGATTAAATCAGTTCAAGGTAAATTAGAACTTTTAACATCCTCTTTAGGCATTTCAACTTGAAAAGATCATCTCATCCCAACAAAAACATGACTGAGTAGCTCTTTTGACAGTATTACTTAATCATGTTCATTTTTTAACTTTTTTTAAGACAAAGGCTTTTGCTAAAAATAACAGCTCTTAAAAATGGTGAATTCCACAAATTTCTTCCAATCCTGAAACATCTGTTTACATGGTGGGTAAAAGAGGATCTCTTTCCTTTACATGTGGAATAATTCCTCTCTAAAAAAAAACCACAAAAATAAAACAAACATTTGAGCAGTTTGTTTTCTTACCGTGAAATGACCAATAAAAGCAGCCTCTACAGCAACTTTTACAATGGGAGAGTGTGAAAGTTTGCTTTGGTCATTATATAATGATTTGTTTTTAGGAGGTCGTACATGCAAAGTAGGCACTCAACCACTGAGCTACACTGGCTCTCCAGTCAGTAAGTTTTTATAAAGTTTGGAGATGGGAGAGGATGTTGAGGCTCAGTGGTGACCTGCCATCAGGCACAGTTAATCAGGGACAAATGGTACTTGACCTGGACCTTGCAAAGTCCTGCCAAGTGTCCTTCTGGCCTCTGTCCACATAAACTGCCTCTTGGGCATCCCTTGTTTTGGATGTGCACAAAAACACAGAGGTGTTGATTGGGCTCCAAGGATGTGTAAACTTGTAATGTATTAATTAATTCAACAAGTGCCCACAGAAGCCTGCCCTACTGTGGGGAAACAAGAATTCTCATTTATGGCGGATGGAAGGGAATCTGACAGCATCTGTGAAATCAGAGCCACCCCACTCCTGGCATCCATCCCAGGTACACAGACACCTGTAAGATGTGGCACCCACTCAAGTGACTCACTGCAGCTTTATGTGAACTACCCTGGAAATCATCCAAGTGTCCAGTGACCGGGAACAGTTTGAATAGCCTAAGTTCAGGCCACTCTATGGAATATAATGCAACTGAAGACAATAATTCACATCTTCATATATGCTGATTCCGGGAACGTCAGAAGTTTTTGTGCATTGAGAAAATAAGGTGCAATTGCATGTATAGTGTGCTACCTTTCATGCAAAAAAGGAGCAAAATACCCCTATCTATCCCAATTTGCTTTGGAAATAATAAAAGTAAAAACTAAAATATTATCAAATGGGGAAAGCAAGACTTCTCAGCTTATACCGTTTTCTGCAGTTCTTCTTTCTAGACGGTGTAAAATTCGCCTATTGCCTTAAGCGCCCTCAAAAGTTACAAACAGGAGAGACAAGTAGGAGAGCGAGGTGCAGAGGCGCCCCGTTGCTTTCGAACAGAAGGGCTGCTGGGCTCGTCGTCCGTCGCCCACGACATCCAGCATTTTGCGGACGGTTCCCTTGCTCCCGGCCCCAGGCTGCACGCTCCCCGGGGACCCCAGACATCCCCCCAGGACCCCTCGGCTGGACTCATCACGGCGGCCTCTGCCTCTTCTCATCCGCACGCGGCGCTCCCTTCTCCAGCTGCCGTAAGCAGTGCCCCGACTGCCCAGCCACCCGCGCAGCTGCCATTGGCTGTGACCCATTTCCGGGCGGGTCTCAGGGCGCGGGGACCCTGATCGCAATTGGCCAGTTTAATTGTCACGGCGTGGTGCTCTTCTGATTGGTCGTTGGTTTCGGCGGGAAGCGACGGCCATGCGGGGAGGCTGCGCGGAGAGAGCTTACCTGGGCTGAACCCCAAACAGCCACCTGCAATGTGTGACCACGCTCCGAGGTTTTACAGGGGCGTGAGAAGTTATGAGTTACTGGCTGTGAAAGGGCTTTGCACACTCCTGTGTGGGAAAATACATGTTAGTGCCCAGCTGCGAACCACTTTAAGACCCAGATCCGCCCTAGAGGGCAGGCATGTTGCCCCCTCTTGCAAGATCACGTGATGCGGTCCCAGTGGCGACTTCCAGAAGAGAAGCTGGGAGGGGGGCTCCAGGAGAAAGAGCGAAGAATTACATGTACCCTACCAAAGACTCAAGGACCTGAGAAGGTGGGGATGCCTTGAAGAATCATGAGCGTTTTCCAGGCAGCAAAGGGGAAGGGCAGGCATGGGGACAGGGAGGCCTGAGAGCTAAATGTTCCACCATGTATCTGGGCTGCTGTGAAGTGGGTGATGCTGGAGGTATTGGGTATGTGGTGCTGGCGTGACCAGGACAGGACCAAGGACTTTGATTTTGTCCAGTGGGCTGGAGCTGGACAGTAATGGATGTGGGTTGGAAACAGGTTGGACTGGCAATTTTCGGGCAGTATATGGCAGCAGGCTGAGGCAGGGGAGAGGATGAGGCAGGAGATCCCATAGGGATCATTTCAGGAAGCCAAAGAATTATACATTCACACAAACCCACACACAATTTGCTAAAAGGACAAACAGAGTTTCTAAGCTGACACTTCCTTCACCCCCCTCAAAAATTCCCTGCCCCATTTCTTTTTATGTTCCCTGGGAGAGTGTGTTTTTACCCTCATAGAGAAAATAGCCTCTTATCTTGGTTCTTTCAAGCACAACCAGAATTCGCAGGACCAGAAGAGAAATAAATGTAGAGAATACAGGAAAAAAAAAAATACCTAAAGTAAATGAAGAAGAAAGGAGGAGGAGGCAAAATATAGATTTCTTACTCTTCCTACCACTGCTAGGTCGTTCAAGGCATGGGTTTCACAATGGCAGTTGCAATGTGTCTGGGTTTGAACCCCCCCAGCCCCCAGTAGGACAAATTCTTCACTTAATAGCTCATGCCTTGTTCTGGCAGATTCTGGAGTGCAGTCTGGGAGGCAGAAGGATTAGGTAGCCTAGCTGGGGCTTCCAGGGAGTGGTGTTTGGGAAACAAGCAGATGTGGGGTTCAGTTGTCTACTCTCTGTGTCCATTTGTTTTGCATTCTTCTGTGGGTCTGCTTGTCTTCTCTTTAGGTGGCACCAGGAACCAACTCTGAGACCTTCTGGAGTGGGAGAGAGGTGCTCAATGTCTTCTGCCACTTCAGTTCCCTGGTCTGCCTGTGTCATCATCTTGCTGCACCAGCTGTCTGCTCGGGCCAGCTTGCCGCCCCGACCAGCACTCCTGCAGGGCCAGCACTCTGCGTGGGCTAGCACTTGGCATGGACCAGCTCTCCACTCAGTCCAGCATGCTGCACAGGTCCCAGGAATCAAACCCTGGACATCCCATATGGTGGATGGGAGCCCAATCGCTTGAGCTACATCCACTTCCCCTAATAACTATTTTTTTGGAATTCATAAACAATGCCAAACTGCCACAGGAAAGTTCTCCTAATACTTACGAGGTGTCTTAGTTTGATAAGAGGCTGCTAATACAAAGTACCAGAAACGGTGGGATTCAGGATGTTTTCCACTTTGGGCACTGTAATGGGAATTTTATTTGGGTAAAAACTTACAGTTCTGTAGCAGTTTGGTATCATTAATGAATTCCAAAAATAGACATTGGATTATGCTTGTGAATTGATCTGTTCCTCTGGGTATATCAGATTATGTTAGATTCAAGGGTTTCACTTTTACTTGATTCAATGATGCGCAAGGCTTTGATCTGGCCATGGCAGTAGGACATGGAAATTGACATAGAGAAGCAGATGTGACTCAAGTGATTAAGCTCATGCCTAACACATGGGAGGTCTCTGGTTCAGTTCCCCATGCCTCCTAATTCAGTGGGTTCCACTGGATTTCAGCCACTTCTTCCCATGGCTTTCCATGTCTCTCTGAACTTCATTCCATTTATAAAGGACTCCAGTAATAGGATTAAGGTATAGAAGGCTGATCATCTCAGGGATGAAATTGGTGTTAATATAAATATAGAATGTTTTTTCAGGATCTGAAACAAAAGTACATCACTAGTACAGGGTGTTAATAATAAGTATATGAGGTGTACTAGTCAGCCAAAGGGGAGCACTGAACTCAGCCGATATGCAGCCAACTCCTACTCTCCACTTCTTCAGGACTGCCCTGGACAGAGAACATGATGATGATGGACCAGCTCCAGCCCAAAAGAAGGGACTATCTTAAACTGCAAGCAAAACAATTCCATTCTTCTGCCCTATTCCCTTCTCAGCTGAAATAGAGTGGAAAACATCCCGAATCCCACAAGATTGAGAAATGAACAAAAATATAGGGGGAGTTTAACTGCTGACTAAAACAGATTTATTGTTATTGTAGTTATTATCTTGTGATAACTGAGTGATAAGTAACTTTGATATAAAAATAAATTGTAAAATAAAAAAGTATTACAAAAAAGACAAAACCAATTCAGAAATCCATTTTTTAAGATTCTGTTTCTCAAGAACCACACCCAGTACCAAATGTGCATTAGGCAGGGTTCTCTAGGGAAACAGAACCAACAGGAGATATCTGTAAATATGAAATTTCATAAAATCACTGCATCTCATAGTGGGGATACACAAGTCCAAACTCCATAGAGCAGGCTGCAAGCTCAGAACGCCACTGAAAGTTCTTAATGAATTCTCCAAGTGAAGCTGACTGGCCGAAGGAGAGATGGAAATCCTCTCTTCTGACTGCTGAAACCTTTTTTACAGCCTTCAACTGATTGGAGGAGCTATCTCTTGTTACTTAAGGCAGTCTCTTCAGTGGTTGTAGATGTAGTCAACCATAGATACAATCAATTTACCCATGATTTAAGCCCAAAAACTGTCTTGAAATTAACCATTAGGCCAATGCTTGCATGACCAAACAACTGGGCACCATTACCTGACCAAGTTCACACATGAGACCAACCATCACAGGGACAGAAAAGTATATGAAGAAATAATGGCTGAAAACTTCTCAAACCTGATGAAAGAAATGAAAGATAGGAACTCTAATGAAAGCTGTGCAGGATTCTCAAGGGACTCCAACAGGACAGATTCTAAGAGATCTATACCAAGACTCATTTTAGGAAGATGTCAGACTCCAGAGATAAAGGTAGAATTTTGAAACAGCAAGAGACAAGTAACTTGTCATTTTCAAGGGATTCCCCAAAAAGATTAACAGTAAATTTCTCATCAAAAATCATGAAGGCCAGAAGAGAGTGGAATGGCATATTTAAAGTCCTTAGAGAAAAAATTTGTCAACCAAGAATTCCTATCTGGCAAAATTATCTTTCAAAAGTGATGGACGAACGGCATGGCATTGGCACAAGGATAGACACAGTGACCACTGGAATTGAATTGAGAGTCCTGATATAGATCCTCACATATACAGTCATCTGATATTCAACAAGGCCATCAAATCCACTCAAGTGGGAGAGAATGGCCTCTTCAACAAATGGTGCCTAGAGAATTGAGTATCCATATGCAAAAGAAGGAAAGAGGATTACCATCTCACGCCTTATACAAAAACCAACTCAAGATGGCTGAAAGACCTAAATATAAGAACCAAGACCATAAAAACCTTAGAAAAATAATGTAGGGCAGCATCTACAGGACCTTGTAATAGGAAATGGCTTCCTGAACTTCACACCCAAAGCATGAGAAGCAAAAGAACAAATAGATAAATGGGACTTCCTCAAAATTAAAGCCTTTTGCACCTCAAAGGAATTTGTCAAGAAAGTGAAAAGAGAGCCTACACAATGGGAGAAAATATTTGGTAACCATATATCTGATAGGAGACTTATATCCTGCATATATAAGGGACTCCTATATCTCAAAAATAAAAAGACAAAAACCATTTTGAAAAATGGAAAAAAGATTTGAACGGACGCTGCTCCAAAGAAGAAATACAAATGGATAAAAAGTACATTAAAAAAAAAGCTCAAAATTACTAGGTATTAGGGAAATGCAAATCAAAACTACAATGAGATACCATCTTACTCCCATAAGACTGGCAGCTATCAAAAAAACAGAAGACTACAAGTGCTGGAAAGGATGTGGAGGAATGAAAACAATCATTCACTGCTGGTGGGAATGCAAAAGGATCCAGTCATTCTGGAGGACAGTTTGGCGGTTTCTCAAAAAGTTAGCTATAGATTTGCCATATGACCCAGCAATTCCACTGCTGGGTATATACCCAGAGGAACTGAAAATAAGGACACAAACCAATATATGCAGACCAATGTTCATAGCAGCATTATTCACTATTGCCAAAAGTTGGAATCAACCCAAATGCCCATCAACAGATGAATGGAAAAATAAAATGTGGTATATACATACAATGGAATACTACTCAGCTACAAGAAGGAATACAGTACAAACACACGTGATAACATGGATGAATCTTGAGAACCTTATGTTGAGTGAAGCAAGCCAGGCATTGAAGGACAAATACTACATGACCTCTCTGATATGCAACAAGCAAACCAAGCTGTCTCAGAGATAGAGACTGGAAGATAGGCTTATTGGAATTTTTAGGGGGAAGAGGAAGGTTGTGAGCTGACACCTACATAGGTGAAGTCTATGATAAGCTGGAGGTACGTATTCATACAGGGAAGAGATAAGATGGGGGCATAGGGATACCATTGGATGGAGCTTTGAGGACTTCAGGGGGACTAGGGTTGGGAAGATGGGCCAGATGGCCCAAGGAATTGGGGGGAAGGTGGAGGGAACAGTTGAATATGGGAGAATCTCAGGTATATCGTTGAAACTATAAAGTTGAGAAAACTCTTTAGAAAATATAATAGGAAGATTACATGTTTACAGACCTTAAGGGGGGGAATCTGGCACAGGGACAAGCTGCTAGAGAGTGTGTGAGTGCTCAGTTTGTCATAGTGTATTAAATCATTGAGTGGAGACCATACAGTGAGTGTAAAAGTGTACCCACATCCTGGGGAGACCTGATATTCTCAAATGGAGAGAATTGTGTCCCTAGAGAGAATCAGTGGCTCCCAATGGGTTAAGGCCATCTAGTATGTCAAGCCCTCAGCATTGTTGCAAGTATCTGTAAATCTGGTCCCTCAAGTAGTGAAGATTGATTGTCACTGTGGGCCCCAAGGGGATGGGCAGAGAGGTAAAGAATAGATGGAAGCAGGGCAACTGGGAGGCAAAGGAAGTGCTCCACAAGATCATGTAACGATGAATATAGGACATGTTAATGTGCACCAAAAATGTATACAACTCTATAAGCTAAAATGTAAACCATAATGTAAAACATCAGGAAACTAAACATTTAGAAATTTGTAAAGTCTAAAATATAAACCATAATGTAAACCAAATGGAACCATGTTTGAAAGCTATGTTTCAAAATCTGTACATCAGCTGCAGCAAGTGTAACAGGGACATGTAAAAAGATCATTGCTGGGGAAGGGGAAAAGTATTTGATATTGGATATATGGGAGTCCCCTATATTGTATATGTGAATTACTGTGATCTAAAACTTTTCTGAAGACAAAATTAAAAATTAGAAAAAAAATTTTTTTTTAAGGAATGGATGGAGACACTGAGGAAGAAATGAAAGAAAGTACTTCACCACTGCACACACAGGGCAACACCTATTACAGTGATGAAAGGCAAAATATTTTTTTAAAAAATCTTTATAATATTGTTCATTTTTATTAATACACCAATTTATTTTTACTTTTTCTTAGTATTTCTAAGTTAGCATTTATAGTTCTAATCTTTAAACCCACCACTATTTTTCCTTTTCCTATTAATTGAATTTGGCAATATATTAGGCTTCATTGTTGAATAAGTTTTGGACCACAGAGAGGTTCAACCATGGCAGGGGAGGAACACTGGTGTGGGGTGTTATTAATGGGGAGGGGGTCACATGGTTTGGAGGGAGTTCTCCAGGGCATATGTAGGGGACATAACAATGTTTGGATAACAGTTACAAACGACAACTGAGGGAGTGCTGAATTCCTGGCCAGGGGAGCTCTGTCACATTCCCCAATGGAACAGCAACAATCCCCCAAGAGCAACGGCAAAGATCATCAAAGAAGGATTTTCCAACAATGAGCCCTTGATACTAATGACTATGCTTCTGAGTCTGTGTGCCTGAAATATGAACTAGGTCTAGAGCTGCAGGGTGCCTAAGAGTTATCTCCTGAGAACCTCAATGTTGCTCAAATGTGGCCACTCTCTAAGCCAAAATCAGCATGTAAATGCATTACATTCCTCCCAGCATGGGACATGACTCCAGAGCATGAGCCTCCCTGGCACCTTGGGATTGCTACCAAGCACCAGCTGGTGATGTAAATAGAAAAGTCCCTGAATAAAACGGTCAACTCAGACCAGCAGACTATCTCAGCCCACATGTAGGATCATCTGTTAAAAATGCTTTTTGACCTTGAATAAAAGGGGGAAATGGCAAAGACAAATTAGTTTATATGGTTAAGAGCCTTCAAAAAAGAGTCAGGAAGTTATCAGAGAGTCACGTTTATGCACTCCTCAGGAGGACCCCAGAAACAGCCAAAGTGGATACAACCCCAGGTACTGGTTCTCCTGATGGCTACAGAGACCCACAGGGAGATGGTCATGGCAGATAGCTATGGAGCTCAGTACCATATCAGTGGGCCCTACTTTGGATTTGGTGTCCCTGAGTGTGATGGAGTTGGACTCAGATGTGACCTTTCTACACATGCCCCTTCTGTCACTTTTAATGAACCTTTGACTGGTGCTAGCATTGGTGTATACTCAGGAGACTTGAATCTCTAGACTGCCCATGTGCCAGCTGGGCTCTGAGCCTCAGTAGAGTTGCAACTCCTACTCTCTGGTTAATTGGACATACGCAGGTCAGCTAACAGGAAGTTGAAGATGGTCAATCGACACACCAGGGAAATGAGAGTGCCTACAACTGCGAGCAAAAAATTGCATCCACCACCCATGTGGAATTTAAGCCCCTTCTCAATATAGAGGTGGAGTACACATCACCATCCCACGGCCCACAGAATAGAGGAATACAATATGGATTAGAGTGGACTACTGATATTCTACTATAAAACTTTTGTGGCTACTAATAAAAGAAATTGTATCACTGACGGGGAGAAAGTGGCCACAGTAGTTGCTGAGGGCAGGAAGTGGGAAGAAGAGATGTGATGAGGCAGCATTTTGGGGACTTTAGAGTTGTCCTAAATGATAGTGTAGGGTCACATGCTGGACATTATATATCCTGCCATAACCCACTGAATGTACCAAGGGAGAGTGTAAACTATAGAGTAAACTATTAACCACATGGTGCAGCAGTACTCCAAAACGTGTTCACCAAGTGCGATGAGCGTGCCACAATGATGGAGGAGGATATTGGTGTGGGAGAAGTGGGGTGGGGGAGTGTGGGTTTACAGGAACCTCGTATATTTTTAATGTAACTTTTTTTTACCTTTTATTTGTGAATGTCTTGACTTCTCCATCTCTTTTTCAGGAGATACTGGAGTTTGAACCCAGAACCTCATACATGAGAAGCAGGCACTCAACCACTGAGCTACAATTGCTCCCCAATGAGAGATGATTTTTTCATTTGATTCTTTTTAGGATGTACCAAGATTGAACCTGACACCACATACATGGGAAGCAGGTGTTCAACCACTTGAGCTACATCTGCTTCCCTCCATCACTTTTTTAAATAACACTTTTTAAATTAAAGTTAATAGATCACATAGAATGTTACATTAAAAAGACATAAGAGGTTCCCATATAACCCACACCCCACTCACCCACCGCCATCATTTTTGTAAATTGTATTTTTTGAAGATACATACATCACAAAAAAGGTTACATTATAAAAAACATAAGAGGTACCCATAGATCCTAAAAAATAAAAGGTGTAATTAAGACCTTTATAGATAAAAACTGAAAGAGTTCATTACCATGATCAGCCTTGTAATAAATGCTAAAGGGAGTCCTTGAAGCTGAAATAAAAGGACACTAGACAATAGCTCAAACCATACAAAGTAAAAACATCACTAAGAGTAATTACAGAGGTAAATATAAAGTCCTGTATTATTGTTCTTTTGGTTTGCTACTGTTTCCCCTCATATGAATTAAGAGGCAACTGTATAAAATAACATTTTAAATCTATGCTAAGAATAGATATAAAGATGTAATATGAGACCATAACAATAGAAAGAGGAGGGATGGCAGTATAGAGTAGTACAGAGAGTATGTATACTACTGAAACTAGGTTGGTACTAGTCAAACTATGCTGTTCTTAGTTTAAGATGTTCATTGTAAATAGAAAGATAACCACTAAAAAAAAACAACTAAAAATATATAGAAGAGGAAAAGAGAAGTGGACTGAAAAAGCAATTAAATACATAAAAGGGGAGCAGATGGGGCTCAAGTACTTGGACATCCACCTCCCAGATGGGTGGACCCAGGTTCAGTTCCTAGTGCCTCCTAAAGAAAAAACAAACAGACAATGAGCAGACAACAAGGGGGAAAAAACAACAATGAGCAAACAGACAAGGGAGACATCACATGGGTGGGGGTGGGGAGGGAATTTTAAAAAGGCAGTAAATGAGAGTGAAATACTGAGATAACCGTATCAAAATATAATTAGGAGGGTTATCTGTTTAGGATGCTCGGAGGGGATGGTCTGACATGAGACAGACTCCTGGGGAATGTCTGAATGCTCATTTTGCCAGGGTGGGTTGTACCATTGGATAGAGACCCAAGTAGCGAGAGTGGGGGTAGACACACATCATGGGGAAGACTAATGCCATCAAATAGAGGGAACTGTATCTCTTGAGAGAAAGGGTGGCTCCCAAGGCATTAGGGCAATTGAGCAAGTCAGGCCCTGAACACTGTTGAAAGTAAGTATCTCTGGACATGGCTCCTCGGGAAATAGAGATTGGCTGTCATTGTGTGCCCCAAGAAGAGGGGAAAGTAGATGTTGAATGGATGGAACCAAGGTAAATGTGGGGGCAAGAGAGGAGTTTTGTGAGAGTACACAAGGATGGATATAAAACATGTAATATTACACCAAAAACATATAGGGGATGACAGACTAATAATGTAAACCATAATGTAAAACATAGGATAACTAAAAAATTTAGACAACTGTATAGCCTAAAGTATGGACCACAATGTAAGCACAGATGTCACCTTGTTTGAAAGCTATTGTCTTGGAGTCGGTACATCAGTTTCAGTAAATATGATATGAATAAGTTAAAAGATTATTGCTGTGGAAGGGAAAAGGTTTTATGGTGGATGCGTGGGAGTACTGTATATTGTATATATGAATTACTGTGATCTAAGGCTCTTGTGAAGAGAAGCTCAATAATTAGGAAAAAAGAAAAGAAAAAGATAGGATGTAGAATTTTTCCAAATCAATATGTATTTCATATCTAACCTTTAAACTCATCGCTATATTCCATTTTACTAGTAAGGGAACCTGACATTATATTGGGCTTCACTTTTCAGGAAGTTTTGGATCACAGAGTGGTTCAACAATGGCAGCGGAGGAATACTGGTATGGGATGTTATTGACAGGCAATATATGGTTGACAGGGAGTTATACAGGGCATGTGTTCAGGGTGCATGGAAACGTTTGGATATACTCATAGTGGAAACAATTAAAAACAACAGCCGGGGGGGGCGGTCTCTGTCATGGTCCCTAGGGGAGCAGCGGCAGTCACCCAGGTGCAACGGTAAGGACCAGGAAGGAATGAGGATCCAACAGTGAGCCCCTGATACTAATGACTATGCTTGTGAGCCTATATGACTGAAATAAGAACAAGGCCTAGAGCAGCACTGTGCCTAAGAGTTCCCTCCTGACAGCCCCCATGTTACTCAAATGTGGCCAGTCTCAAAGCCAAACTCAGCATGTAAATGCAATGCCTTCCCCCCAGCGTAGGACATGACACCTGGGGATGAGCCACCCTGGCACCGAGGGATCACTACCAAGTACCAGCTGATGACGTAACTAGAAAATGACATTGAATTAAAGGTTCAATATGCACCAGCAAAATATCCCTGTCTACATATAATAACAGGAGTTAAAAATGCTGTTTGACCTAAAGTAAGGGGGAAATGGAAAAGACAAATGAGTTCATATGGCTATGAGTCTCTAAAAAAGAGTCTGGAGGTTGTCAGAAGGATTGCCCTTATGTACACCTGAGCAGAGTCTCAGAGACAGATAAAGTAGATACAACCCCAGATATTGATCCTTTTGAGAGCTAAAGAGACCCACAGGTTCTATGGTAATGGCAGATGGGGTTCACTGCCATGCCAGTTGGCCCTTCTTTGGAGCTGGTGTTTCTGCGTGATGGAGATGGACTCAGGTGGGATCTCTTTTCACAAGACTTTCATGCTACTTTACTGGAATTGTAGTTGGTGCTGGGGCTTAAGATATATCTAGGGGATTTGAATCTCTGGACTGACAATACGATAGCCAGGCCCTGACCTCAACAGACTTCAGCTCCTACACTCTGATTTATTGGACTTACTCCACTCAGCTAACATGAAGTTGAAGAATGTCAACCACCACACCATGGAGCCTAGAGTGCCTACAACTGAAAGCAGGAGGATTACATCCAATATCCATGTGGAATATAAACCCCCTCTTGACATAGATATGGAATGGATACAACCAAGCCAAGGTCCACAGGAAGGAGGAATACAGTAAGGATCAGAGTGGACTTAACGATATTCTATTCATGAACTATTGTGGTTAATAATCAAGAAAATGTGGCATTGATGTGGAAAAAGTGGCCATGGTGGCTGCTGAGTGTGGGGAATGGGATGAAGAGAAGAGATGTGGAGGCATTCTCGGGACTTGGAGTTGTCCTGGGTGGTGCCACAGGGACAACTGCCGGATGTTATATGTACTCCCATGGCCCACTGGATGGAACGTGGGAAAGTGTGGGCTATGGTGTGGAACAAGGGACATGGGGTGCAGCGATGCCCGGAGATGTACTCACCAGATGCAATGGATGTGACATGATGATGGGGGAGAGTGTTATTGCGGGGGGAGTGGTGGGGTGGGGGCGGTGGGGGCGAATGGGGACCTCATATTTTTTTAATGTAATATCTTTTTTAAAAAATGAATAAAAAATAAATAAAAAGGCAGTAATGGAATAATTGTGAAACAAAAACATAAGACACAGAAAATAAATGGCTGAATGAGAGGAGTAAAGCCTTCCTGCTCAGTTACTACCTCAAATGTCCATGGATTAAACTCCCCTGTTAAAAGGCAGAGATTGGTAGATTGGGTGAAAGAGCATGATCCATCTATATGCTGTCTATAAGAGACTCACTTTAGATACAAAACACAAAAAGAATGTCAGTAAAGGATGAAAAAGGATACTCCATGAAAAGAGTAATCAAAAGAGAGCAGGAGTCACTATAATACTGTTAGAATAAATAAAAAGATAAAAGATAAAGGAGCAGATATGGCTCAAGTGGTTGAGCTCTGGCCTCCCACATATGAGGCTCCAGATTTGTTTCCAGGTGCCTCCTGAAAAAACAAAAACAAACAACAAGCAAAACAAATGAAAAAACAAATCAGGGGAGGTGGGGCAAGCTAGAATCTGAGTAAGTACACCGTCATCATCTCTCCTGCAAAGTCTGGCTGTGTGGTGAGGGAATTCTGCTGGAGCGGGTTGTTTTGGGAACCTACAGGGCAGGAGGTGTCTGAACATTGACCTGGAGAGACTGCAGCAGAATTAGTGCTTCCTCATGGTAGAATTGTGGGTTTCTAACACTGAACTCAAAGCTATGGGAAGATAAATCCTTCTCCCTAAGGCTGAGAGCGTAGTGCTCCTGGAGAGCTGCCAGTCATGCAGGAGCATTCCCAAGCCCCATGTTCCCCAAACATGTGAACCACAAACCCATGTTCCCTGAACCCCCGCAACCCACATTTCACAGACCTACATAGCCTGAGTCCACATTCTCCTGGGGCTCTGTTTCCTGAGCCCAACATGCCCGGAAATCCAGCATTGCCCTACCCCTCCAATCATGGACTAACTCCAGGAGTGGGAGGGTTAAGGTGGGAGGTGCAGAGGGGCCAAAGGAGTGCAGGTTCAATTTTCTGATTCCCACTTCTATTTAGTTTGGAGGAGCATATCAGCTGACTTGGGGAGAGCCTAGGAAGAGAGTAGAGGAGTATCTGCTGAGAGAGCCCGATTTCCCTAAACATCCTGGCATAGGAAACTTGGTCTGGAAGAAGGTGGAGTCAGAAAAGTAACTAGCCCCTGTGTAGCACACCTAAGGGAGAGGAACAGTACAACATGCTTTGCAGGTTTCCAATAGCATAGGGTTCCTGGCAAGGGGTGGGTGCTCTCTCTCTCAAGAAATTGAGAGACATTATTTTCTGAGGTGAGTTGGTTCACCAGGGACCCATTTAAATTTCCTACAGGAACCTGCACACAACCTTCCTGCTGCCCTGGGAGAGAGGGAAGTGAGGAAGGGAGAAAAGGGAAAGGTCAGACTCCTAAAATGTTTATTCAATTGTAAAGAGGATTCCCTGCCTGAAGCCTTATCTGTTCTTTTTTGTTGGTTTGTTTTCTTGTTTTCCTTTCCTCTTTATCTTCCCCACGGATCTTTCTTTTTTCTTTTTTCCCTTTGTCTTTTTCTTGCTTACTTTTAAAAAGTTTAATTTTTTCCTTTTTTTTCTTTTTTTATATTAGGTGCTACAGGCAACATTTCTTATTTGCTGTGCTTCCTCACCTTCAGTTTCCCCTTTTTGTGTGTGCTGCTTTTGGCTACCAAGACTATCCCCTTTTCTTTACATCATTCTATCCTCCATCATTTATTATTTCTCTTACATTCCCCTTCCGCTTTCCCTTCTCTTTTCCTTCTGGGATACCTATGATGAGTATGTTTGTGTGTTTTGTATTGTCATACAGGTCCCTCAGTCCCTGCTAGGTTTTTTGTATCTTTTTATCAATCAATTCTACTATCTGTTGGATTTCAGATGTACTGTCTTCCACATCATTATTTCTTTCCTCTGCCTTTTCAAATCTGCTGTTATTTGCTGAGTGTTTATTTTTGATTCCTTGGATTGTGCTGTTGATCCCCATCGTATCTGTTATCTTTTTGTGCATGATTGCAATTTCTTCTGTATGCTCTCTAAGTGTTTTTTTAATATGCTTAATCTCTTCCTTCACTTCATTGAAGTGGTCCATGATACATGTTTTGAGAGCCTGAATTATTTGTTTAGTGTTCCACTTCTCTTCCTAGTTTTTAGTTTGTTCATTGCATTGGGCCATGTTTTCCTGATTATTGGTATGGTCTGTAGTTTTTTGTTGCTGTCTGGTCATCATTTTATCTTATTGGATTTATTCTGTTGATTAGCTTCTTCATCTCAAGGTTTAATTAGTTGTTTTTATGTACATGTTAAGTCCTCTCTTTGTCACTTTGTTCTTATTCTATTTCCTTCTTGTTGGTTAAGTTCCCTTGAAGGAAAATATTAGGGTCAGAGAAAGCGAAAGGGGTAAGAAAATCATATATAATAGTAGTATTGACAGTGAACATTGGCAGAAGAACAATGTGAGATCTAGGAGAATGGATATTGAACTCACATAAGCTGTGTATTGTTATAACCATAAAAAGTGGAGTACCTATAATGAGACAGTAAACTGAATATGGGGAGGAATATAGTATGAATTAAAAGATCAGTCATTGTGGCACATTGCTTGATTCCATATCTTTGTGCCTAATCTTGAAACCAAGGAAAATGACAACACAACATATCAAAACTTATGGGATGCAGCAAAAGCTGTGCTGAGAGGGAAATTCATAGCCATCAATTCATACATCAAAAAGGCAGAAAGAGCTAAAATTGAAGAACTAACTGCACAGTTGGAGAAATTAGTAAAAAAAAAAAAAAACTAAAAACCAACCCCAAAGAAGAAAGAAAGAAATAACAAAGATCAGAGCAGAACTTAATTAAAAATAAAATAAGGAAGCACTCAAAAAAAATAAAACAAGATTTGGTTCTTGAGAAGATCAATGAAATTGACAAACCATTAGCTAGCGTAACAAAGAAAAAAGAGAGAAGATGCAAATACACAAAATAAGAAATGAGAAAGGGGATATCATCACTGACCCCACAGAAATAAAGATTATCATAAGTGGATATTTTGAAAAACTATATGTCAACAAGAAGGACAATTTAGAGGAAATCCTAGAAACACATAAGCAGCCTACATTGATGAAAGAAGAAACTGATCATCTTAACAAACCAATCACAAGTAAAGAGATAGAATCAGTCATTAAAAACCTCCCAACTAAGAAGAGCCCTGGGCCAGATGGCTTCACAGGTGAATTCTACCAAACAGTCTGGAAAAAAACTACCACCAAACTTGCTTAAACTCTTCCAAAATATCGCAATAGAAGAAACATTGCTTAACTCATTCTTTGATGCCAACATTGCCCTACTATCACAGCCAAACATAGACAACACGCAAAAAAGGAAAATTACAGCCAATGTCTCTAATAACCCTAGATGCTAAAATCTTCAATGAAATACTTGCTAATCCTATTCAAGAACACATCAAATGATTTATACACCATGACCAAGTGGGTTTCATCCCTGGTATGCAAGGATGTTTCAACATAAGAAAATCAATCAACATAATACACCATATAAACAGATCGGGGTAGAAATCACATGATCATACCTATAGATGCAGAAAAATCATTTGACAATACAAAGCACCCTTTCCTGATAAAAACACTTCAAAAATAGGAATAGAAGGAAACTTTTTGAACATGATCGAGGTTATATATGAAAAACCCACAGCTGACATTTGCAGTGGTGAAATCCTAAAATACTTCTCTCTAAGATCTGGAATGAGACAAGAATGCCCACATCACTGCTTTGATTTAACATTGTGTTAGAAGTACTTGCTCAAGTACTGAGGCATGAAACAGATATAAAAGGCATCCAAAATGGAAAGGAAGAAGTCAAAACTTCACTATTTGCAGATGACATCATCCTATACATAAAAGGCCCTGAGAAATATACAACAAAGTTTCTAGAACTTATAAATGAGTTCAATAGAGTTGCAGGTTATATGATCAATGCACAAAAATCAGTAGCATTTCTGTACACCAATAATGAGTAATCTAGGAAGACGTCAAGAAGCAAATACCATTTATAATAGTAAATTAAAAATCAAATATCTAGGTATAATAGAACTAAAGATGGAAAAGACTTATACACAGAAAACTACACAACACTGTTCCAGGAAATCAAAGAAGACCATAATAAATGGAAGAATATTCCCTGTTCATGGATAGGAAGATTAAATATCATTAAGATGTCTATCCTACCAAAACTGATCTACAGATTCAATGCAATTCCAATAAAAATCAACCCAGCATTTTTGCTGAACTAGAAAAACTATGAAATTTATTTGGAAGGGAAAGAGACACAGAATAACCAAAGACATACTGCAAAAGAAAATAAAATGACAGGAATCACACTACCTGGCTTTAAAACATACTACAAAGCTATAGTGGTCAAAATGGCATGGTATTGGCACAACAATAGACACACTGACTAATGGAACCAAATTAAGAGTTCTGATATTTGTCCTTGCATATACAGTCATCTCATATTTGACAAAACCACCAAGCCCACTCAACTGGGAGAGAATGGCCTCTTTAACAAATGGTATTTGGGGAACGGGATATCCATATGCAAAAGAATGAGAGAGGATTGCCAACTCACACTTTATACAAAAACCAACTCAAGATGGATCAAAGATCTAAATATAAGAGCCAAGACCATAAAGACCTTGGAAGACAATGTAGGGAAGCATCTACAGGAGCTTAGAATAGAAAATAGGTTTATGAACACACCCAAAGCATGAGCAGTGAAAGAAAAAATCAATAAATAGGACCTCCTCAAAATTAAAGTCTTTTGCAGCTCAAAGGAGTTTATCAAGAAAGAGAAAAAAGAGCCTACCAAATGGGAGAAAATACTTCATAACCATATGTGATGGTTAGGCTATTATGTCAACTTGGTGAGGTAATTGTACCCAATTCTTTGGTCAAGCAAGCACTATACTAACTGTAATGCAAGGGCATTTGTGGATTCTAATCAACATTGACTTTATTGCAGTGGTAAATCACAGATAGCTGATTACAATTACATCAATCAGGGATGAGCAATGAGTGATGCTTGATCCAATCAGTTGAATACCTTAAAAGGGGAAGAGATTCCACCATTGAGAGAGAATTTCCCAACTTGTCTTTGGACAGCCATCATCTCCCAGAATTTGTCAAGAACCTTCACTAGACTTTCATTGGAGTCCCTGGTGCAGCCTGCCTGCAGAACCTGGACTTGTGCATCCCCATGGCTGTGTGAAAAACTCCTATAAAATCGCATCCTATTGACAGATACCTCTTGTTGATTCTGTTTCTCTGGAGAACCCTTACTAATACGCCATATATCTGAAAGGAGCCTAATATCAAACATCAGTAAAGAAGTCCTATATCTCAAAAATAAAAAAGATAAATAACCCATTCAAAAAGTGGGCAAGAGATTTGAACAAACACTTCTCCAAAGAAGAAATACAAATGGTTAAAAAGCACATGAAAAAGGTTCAACATCACTAGCTATTAGGGAAAAGCAAACCAAAAGTACAATAAGATACCATCTACACCCATTAGACTGGCGGCTATTAAAAAAATGGAGGACTACTAGTGTTGGAGATGATGTGGAGGAATGGGAACACTCATCCACTACTGGAGGGAATGAAGAAGGATCCAGACATCTGGAGGGCAGTTTGGTGGTTCCTCAAAAACTAGCTATAGATTTCCATATGATCCAGCACTTCCACTACTGTGTAAATACCCAGAACTGACAGCATGGACACAAACTGATACATGCACACCAGTGTTCATATCGGCATTATTCACTATTGCCAAAAGTTGGAATCAATTCAGATACCCATCAAGAGATGAATGAATAAACAAAATGTGGTATATACATACAATGGAATACCACTCACCCATACAATAGAATACAGTACTAACAGATGGGATAACGGATGAATCTTGAGGACCTTATGTTGAGAGAAGCAAGCCAGTCATTGAATGACAAATACTGCATGACCTCTCTGATATGAATTAAGCAATTCAAGCTGTCTCAGAGAGCTAGAAACTGGAAAATAGGCTTACAGGAAATAAAGGTGGGAGAGAAAGGTTGTGAGCTGATGCCTACAAGGGTGAAATCTATGATGCAGTGGAGGTAAGTAGTTGTGCAGTGAAGGGATAAGACTGGGGTATAGGGATGTTAATGGGTGGGGCTTTGCAGGCTTGAGGGGGGCTGGGGTTGGGAGGATGGGTCAGATGATCCATGAACTTGGGGGGAGAGTTTGAGGGGAGGGGGTGAACATGGGAGTTTGTCAGGTACATGGTGGAAATTATAATATTGAGAAAACCCTTCAGAAAATATAATAAGAAAGTGTTACTTGTTTAAGGTGTTTAACGGGGACATCTGGCACAGGGTGTTCCTGGGGCAGGCTTCTAGGGAGTGTGTGGGTGCTTATCTTGTCTATTGGGTTATAGCAGTGGGTCGAGACATGTACAATGAGCAGGAAAGTGTTGTACCCCCATGCTGGGGAGGCCTGATATTCTCAAATGCAGGAGAGGGTGTCTCTTGAGAGCAATGGTGGCTCCCAATGGGGGTGGACAGACTAGAGTGTCAAGCCCTCAACACTGTTGTGAGTATCTATGAATCTTGTCTATCAAGCAGTGAAGCTTGGTTGTCACTGTGGACCTTGAAAGGAGGGGGAGAGAGGAATAGAATAGATGGAAGAGAGGGTAACTAGGGGGCAATGGAAGTGTGCCACAAGATTGTGCAATGATGGATATAAACCATGCTAAATTTCACTAAAAATTTATAAAAGTCTGTAGTCTAAAATATAAACCATAATGTAAACCATAATGAAATCAAAGATTTAGAAAAGCATACAGTCTAAAATATAAACCATAATGTAAGCCATAATGGAATCATAGTTAGTAGCTGTTTCAATATCTATACATCAGCTATAGCAAATATAACATCAACAAGTAAAAAATTCATTGTTGGGGAAGGGGGAAAGGGTTTGATGTTGGATATATGGGAGTCCCCTATACTGTATATGTGACTTTACTGTGATCTAAAACTTTTAGAAGACAAAATTAAAAATTAAAAAAGGGACGCAAACACTGAGGAAGGAATGGAAGAGAATGCCTTGCCACTGTACCTGCAGGGCAACACCTATTACTGTAATGAAAGGCAAAATGCCAAAAAAATTTTTTATGATATTTTCTGTTTTTTAATACCCCAATCTATTTTTCACTTTATTTTAGCTTTTCTTAATTATTATGTATTCTATTTCTAATCTTTAAACTTCTCAATACTATTTAATTTTCCTACTAATTGAGTTGGCAATATATTAGGCTTCATTTTTGAAGAAGTTTTGGATTACAGAGGGGATCAACTAGGTTAGGGAAGGAGCACTGGTGTGGGATATCATTGATTGGGGATGCATGGGTGGAAGGGAATTCTCCAAGGCATGCATATAGGGCATATAGATATGTTCGGATGTTCTTTGGGTATTGTCATAGTGGATACAGTTACATGTGACAACTGAGGGAGTGCTGAGTTCCCATCTAGGGGAGTTCTGTCACATTTCCCAATGGAACAGCAACAATCCCCCAAGTGCAATGGCAAAGATCAGTGAAGAAGGGTGGTCCAATGATGGGCCCTTGATACTGATGACTATGTTTATAAGCCTGTGTGCTTGAAATTCCAACTAGGCCTAGAGCTGCAGGGTGCCTAAGAGTTACCTCCTGAGAGCCTCCATGATGCTCAAATGGGGCCACTTTCCAAGCCAAACTCATCATGTAAATGCATTACCTTCCCACCAGCATGGGACATGACTCCTGGGGATGAGCCAATCTGGCACCAAAGGATTACTACCAATCACCAACTGGTGATGCAGTTAGAAAAAGACCTTGAATAAAAAGGGGAAATGGTAAAGACAAATAAGTTTCTATGACTAAGAGGCTTCAAAATGAGTTGGGAGGTCATCAGAGGGGTTGCGCTTACATGCGTCTCAACAGGATCCCAGAGACAGCCAAAGTAGATACCACCCCAGGTACTGGTGCTTCTGAGGGCTATGGAGACACATAGGTTCTACAGTCATGGCAGATGGCTCTGGAGTTCAGCACCTTGCCAGTGGACCTGATTTGGAATTTGTGCTCCTGAATGTGACGCATTTAGACTCAGATGTGACTTTTGTACACATACTTCTGTCACTTTTACTGAACCTGTTGTTGGTGCTGATGTTGGTGTATACTCAAGAGACTTGACTCTCTGGACTGGCTATGTGCCAGCTGGGCTCTGACCCTCAGCAGAGTTCAACACCTACTCCCCATTTTGTTGGACATACCCAGTTTACCTAAAAGGGAAGTAAAGATGGTCAACCACCATACCAGGGAACCAAGAGAGTCTACAACTGCAAGCAGGAGAATTGCATACATCAGCCATGTGGGATCTAAGCTCCCTCTCAATTTAGAGGTGGAGTGAACATCACCATCCAAGGGTCAACAGGATGGAGCAATAAAATATGGATTAGAGTGCACTTAATGGTATTCTACTATAGAGCTGTTGTGACTCTAGCAATATAAGAAATCGTATCATTGATGTGCAGACAGTGGCCACGGGAGTTCCTGAGGGCACAGTTCCTGAGGCTCAGGGAGTTCCTGAAAAGGTGTGATGTGGGGGCATTTTTGGGACTTAGAGTTGTCCTGAAGGATATTGCAGGAACAGATGCAGGACATTATATATCCTGTCATAACCCAGTGAATGGACTGGGGAAGTGTGTAAACTATGATATAAACTACAATCCATGCGGCATAGCAGTGTTCCAAAATGTATTCACCAAATGCAATGAATGTGCCACAATGATAAACGACATTGTTGATGTGGAGGAATGGGGTGGGGTGTTGGGTATATGGGAACATCATATTTTTAATGTAACTTTTTTGTGATCTATGTATCTTTTTAAAAAAAGATTTAAAAGATTATTTAAATTAACAGAATACCTAAACAGAAAACCAATAAGGGAATAGAGGACTTGATCAATGTATTAACCATTTAGACATAACGGACATATTTAAAACACTCCACAGAAAACAGCAGAATACGCATTCTTCTCAAAGGCCCCTGGGACCTTTTCCAGGATATACCACATGTTAGGACATAAATCAAATCTATTTAAATATTGAAATCATACCAAGTATCTTCTTAGACCCTAAAGGAATAAAGCTAGCAGTCTATAATAGATGGAAAAATGGAAAATTTCAAACATGTGGAAATTAAATGTCACACTATTAGTCAATCAACTAACAAGGAAAATTAGGAAATATCTTGAGATGAATGAAAATGAAATACAATATAACAATGTACCAGAATATATGAGATGCAGGGAAGGCATTACTCAGAGGGAAATTTATAGCTTTAAATGTCTACATTGAAAAAGGAAGTCCAGAAATCAATAATCTAACTTCAGGAAGCAAATGTGGCTCAAGCAGTTGGGCACCTACACACCAAATGGGAGGTCCCAGGTTGAGTTCCCAGTGCCCCTTAAAGAAGATGAGCAAGATAGAGAGCTGATGCATCAGGCTGGTGCAGTGAGCTGACACAACGAGCTAACACAATGAGGAGACACAGTAAGAGACACAGCAAACATGGAGCAGAGGTAGCTCAAGTGATTAGGCACCTCCCTCACTGATAGGAGGACCTGGGTTCACTTTCCAGTGCCTAAAAAGAAGACAGGCAGACAAAGAGAGCACACAACAAAGAGACACAGAGAGCAGACAGCAAATGCAAACAATGAGGGGGGATAATAAATAAATAATCTAATTTCGCACCTAAAGAAACAGAAAAACAAGAGAAAACCAAACCCAAAGTTAGTAGAAGGAAGAACATAGTAAAGAGTAGAGTGGAGATAAATAAAAAACTAAAAATAATACAGAGAAGCAACATATCAAAGTTCGGTTTTTGAAAATATCAACAAAATTGACAAACCTTTACCAAGACTGACAAAAAGAGAGAGAACACAGGTAACTAAAACAGGAATGAAAATGTACACATTACTATAGCCTTAAAGAAGGCATATGAAAGGGCACTAGGAACAATTATAGGTGAATGAATTTAAAAATCTGGATGAAAGGCACCAATTCCTTGAAACATACAAATCATCTAATCTGTCATGAGAATAGAAAATCTTGGGAAGCGGACTTGACTCAGTGGTTAGGGCATCCGTCTACCACATGGGAGGTTCACGGTTCAAACCCCGGGCCTCCTTGACCAGTGTGGAGCTGGCCCATGCGCAGTGCTGATGCATGCGAGGAGTGCCCTACAATTCAGCCCCATGTGCAAGGAGTGCACCCCATAACAAGATGATGCAACAAAAAAGAAACACAGATTCCCATGCTGCTGACAACAACAGAGGCGGACAAAGAAGAACATTCAGCAAATAGACACAGAAAACAGACAGCTGGGGGAGAAGGGGAGAAATGAATAAAAAATAAAATAAATAAAATAAAATCTTTAGGAAAAAAAAGAAAGAAAATATCAACAGACCTATAACAAGTACAGACTGGATCAGTAATTTTAAAAACCTCACAACAAAGAAAAGAAAATTACCAGATGGTTTCAGAGCTGAATTCTACTAAGCATTTAAAACAAATTTAACACCAATTTTTCTCCAACTCTTCAAAAAAATAGAAGAAGAGGGATTATTTCCTACCTTAGTCTATCAGGCTAGCATTAGTCTGATACCAAAGATAAAGACAACACAGAAAAAACAAATTACAGACCAATATCCTTATGAATATAGATGAAAAAATCCTCAACAAAATACTGGCAAATGGAATATAACAGTATATTCATTGGATTACACACCATAACCAAGTGTAATTTTTTGGTTCAACATAAGAAAATATAGCAAAGGTAATACCACACTAATAGAATGAGGAAAAAAATACAGGATCATCTCAATTTGTACAAAAATGGCATTTGACAGCATTCAACAGCCTTTCATGATTGGAAAAAAAAAACACTCTGAAAACCAGGAGTAGGGAGGCAGACTTGGCCCAGCGGATAGGGCGTCTGTCTACCACATGGGAGGTCCACCGTTCAAAGCAGGGGCCTCCTTGACCAGTGTGGAGCTGGCCCATGCACAGTGCTGTTGTGGGCAAGGTGTGCTGTGCCACGCAGGGGTGTACCTGGTGTAGGGGAGCCCCATGCACAAGGAGTGCACCCCGTAGGGAGAGTCGCCCAGTGTGAAAGTTCAGCCTGCCCAGAATGGCACCACACACACAGAGAGCTGACACACAAGATGAAGCAACAAAAAGAAACATAAATTCCTGTGCCTCTGACAATAACAGAAGTGGACAAAGAAGAACACACAGCAAATGGACACAGAGAGCAGAAAATGGGGGGGGGGGAGGTTTGCAAGGGGAAGGGGAGAGAAATAAAAAATAAATTTAAAAAAGACATTTAAAAAAAAAGAAAACCAGGAGTAGAAGGGACTTCTCAAAAAATTTAAAAACAAAAACAAAACCACTAAAAAAAAGAAGGAACCTCTCTCAACATGATATAGATCATTTATGAAAAACCCACAGTAAATATCATACTTAATGGGGAAACACTGAAAGCTTTCCCCATAAGATCAGAAATAAGACAAATATATCTGCTGTAACCACTGTTATTCAACATTCTACTGGAAATTCTAACCAGGGTAATCAGGCAAATTGGAAAGGAAGAAAACAGACTATCTCTCTTCACAGATGATATGGTCCTATAGGTAGGAAATCTAAATAATCCACAAGAAAGCTCCTAGACCTAATAGACAAAATTAGCAAAATTGGAGTATACAAGATAAACATACACAAGTCAGCAGGGTTTTTAAACACCAGTAGTGGACAATCTGTTAAGGAAATCATTAACACAATTCTTTTTACAATAGCAACTAAAAAACTAAAACACTGAGCTGTGACAGTTTGAAACTGGGTGGATTCCAGAAAATCATATCCTTAGGGCTAATTTGTTTCTGTAGGCTGAGAGTCTTGGACTGGATTGGATTGGACTCAGTTGGGGGGCCTTTGATTGGATTAATTCAATGAGGTGTGACCCAGGGAGGGGCTTGGTCTGCTTGTTGGATACATTTAGAATTGAAGGCCTGAAAGCAGCAGACACACAGAAAATGGTGGCAGAGACAGAAAACCCTGTAAGGCTGAAAGAGAGGTCCCAGAGACTGGAGGCTGGAATCCGTGGAGCATAGAGTATCAGTAAGAGGCCCATGACAGACTCAAAGAGAAGAGGCCTGGAAGGGAAGGAAGAGACAAGCCATAGGTCTGATCAGTCACAGCTGAGGTCAGGGAGAAACTAAGCCTGGAGGAGAAGGCAGAGACCCAGACAAGCAGATGACTCCATGTGTCTTCCCATGTGGAAGGAGTCCAAGATCTCCAGCAGCCAACCTCAGTAAGACAGCATCTCTGATGATGCCTTGATTTGGATATTTTCATAGCCTAAGGACTGTATGCTTTTAGCCTAATAAATTCCCATTATGAAAGCCAACCCATTTCTGGTATATTGTTCCCAGCAGCCTTTAGCAACCTAAAACACTAGGAATAAATTTTACCAAGATGAAAGATTTGTACACTGAAAACTAAAATCAATGCTTAAATAAATTAAAGAAGACTTAAATTTAATTAAGGAGGTGAAATGACTTGTACAATGAAAACTAAGAAACATTGCACAAAGAAATTAAACAAAATTAAACATGGAAAGACATCCCATATGCATGGATTGGAGGACTGAATATTGTTACGATGTCAATACTACCTAAAACAATTAAAAATTCAATGCACTCCCTATCAAAATTCCAGCATTCTTTTTTGCAGAAATGGAAAATCTGATACTCAAATTTATATGGAATTGCAAGGGACCCCGACTAGCCAAGTCAGTCATTGGGGAACTCAAATGTCACACAAAACACTCTCCCTAAAATGACCAATAATGCCAAATGGCATCGGCCCACGCTGCCTTTCCTGCGTGCGCCAAACTGAAGTCTTCCTCTTCCCCTGGTAACAAGAATCCAACAGCCTATCAACACTGCCACCATGCTGCAGCCTATAAAGTTTTGCCATGTCGCACCAACTCCCTCTCCCTGCCCATATAAGCTGTAGCACTTCCTCAATAAACCAGACCTGCACCACGAGCCTGCGTCTCCAGAGCAGTCGCTGTGTGTGAAAGTCTCTGTGCATCCTTACCTGCTCGGCTCCTCTTCTGGGCCCTCCTTGGCCATGGTAACCTCGGCACAGCGGTGCACCCTCTCCAGTCTGGCTCCTACTGATCCTCTCCGCGCGCCCTCTGTCTCCCCGGCTCCAGTGGGGTTGAGCGGGTGGCATAAGTGGCTGAGCAGGAAGTAGGCAGCAACAGTACATTAAGAGAGCAAACCTGCTGGCCCCGCCCAGCAAGGCCCCTAGGAAAGGAGCAAGCCTGGGAAAACACCAACTCCCATCTGCAGATAAGATCCGAAAGTAGAGAACAGCACACTCCAGAGACCAGTGCCCATCCTCCACTGGCAGCACTAGACACCTCAAGAGCTATTCCGTGGCTGGAATTGGAAGCTCCACTTCCCAAAACTGGGGGAGGAAGAGGCAATTGGGCCCCATCTTCACTTACTGATTGGTAAATTTGGCAGGCTAAAGGATAATCTTAAGAACAGCTAAAGTTTGAAACTGTCCAAGTCAGAAAGAAGCTGGTAGCTGCATTTTAACTCTGCCCCTGCCACTAGGGAAAGCGGGACAGACTGAAAATCACAGTGCTGGTAGGGACTAGCTTCTTTCACCCAGATCTCAGCTTGCAACCCCATCTCTAGCAGAGAGGAAGCTGGTGGACCATGCACCATCCTCTCTGTGTAACTGCAGATACATTTGTGGCAACTGCAGTCATTTTGGACCTTCAAAGCATAGATTGCTCCCTACACCTGCAGCTCTATCCCCACCATAGGCAGGGGAGAAAGAGGCTTGAAGCTTCATCAGTCTCTCTGGGCAACTACAACCTAGGCCTGCACAACTTGGATTATTACACACAACTGTGGCTCTGTCCCTACTCCTGGCAAAGGAGAAAGTTGGGAGAAGCTGCATCATTCCCTGGGGCAATGAGGGCAGCTTGAGCCTCCCTAGCTTACAGTACCAACTACATCCTTGGCTCCTACAACACAACCAGCAAGGGAGAAAGGGCAAGAAAACTCCAAACTAAAGAGTGGTGAAAATAAAATATGACAGATAAAACCCAAATATTTAGAAATACACATAATCAATAATGTAAAGCACTTGAATTCAAAAAAACTACAAAAGAAATTTTTTAAAAGACCTAAATAATTGGAAGAACATTCCAATGCTAATGGATTGGAAGACTAAATACCATTAAAATTCCAATTCTACTCAAATGGATATACAGATGGCAATGCAATCCCAATAAAAATTCACCAGCATTTTCAAAATAAATGGAAAGCATAAGTATCAAATTTATTTGGAAGGGTAAGGAGTCCTGAATGACCAGAAACATCTTGAAAAGGAAAAACAAAGTTGGAGGACTCTCACTTCCAGTTTTTAAATCATATTACCTAGGTACAGTGGTAAATTAGAATGGTACATTCATAAAGACAGACATATAGACCAATGGAACCAAATTGATGGTTTAGAAACAGACCATCACATCTAGAATCAAGTGATTTTTGGCAAGCCTGTCAACACAACCAGCTCAGGCAGAATAGTCCATTCAACAAATGATGCTGGGAGAACTGGACAACCATAACCAAAAGAAGGAAAGAGAGCCCCTATTTCACTCCTTATACAAAAACTAACCCAAAATGGAACAAAAACTTAAATATAAAAGCAAGAACCATAAACCTAAATATAAAAGCACAACCATAATGCTCCTAGAATAAAATGTAGGAAAATACCCTCAAGACCTGGTTGTAGGTGGTAAATTTTAAAGGAGGAATAGGAGGACTGAGATGCACTACTGATACTTAATGTACGTAGAAGTATTAATTAACTTTCTTGTAAAAGTGTGGAAGTGTATAGAGTTGATGGTAACACATTATAGTAAGTAATAGCTGGTTTATAAATGGGAATGAGGCTCAAAAGGGTAGTCTAAGGATGTAAATGCCAATTGACAGCTGGAGAATAGTCTAGGGACTGATTAACACAGTAAACCCAGAGGTGGATAAGAATTGTGGTTGATGGTACAGAAATAAAGAGTGTCCTTTGTGAGCTAGAGCAGATGTACAACACTCTTGCAGGGTGGTGGGAAAGTGGAGAAGCATGGGAAAAGAACAGCTGGAGTGACCTATGGACTGGGGTTAACAGTAATAATGTAATATTCATGCACCAATGCCAAAGATGTACTATGTTGATAATTGGGGAGTATAGGAAAAGTGTGCCAAATGTATGCTGTGGATTATTTAATAATCTGATGATAGCTCATAAACTGTAACACATGTTCCACCATGGTGTGGTGTGTTGATAGAGGGGTGTTGTATGGGAATTCTACACATGTGCATGATTGTTTAGTACATTGACAACTTCTGTCATAAAAGTATATTTTAAAAATAATAATAGGGTAGGTTGGGGGGGGAATACACCAAACGTAAGATAAGGAGTATAGTTAGCAGTAAGATTTTTATGATATTCTTTCATAATTTGTAACAAAAGCTAACAGCAAGGCAAGGTATTGGTGGTGGGTTGATGTATGGGATCCCTGTATGATTTTATGCATGTTTGCATTGTAAGTTCACAACTTTTACTATACATTTTTTGTTTATGTTCATTGATAATTGATATAAAAGTAATAATAATAATAGGGTGGGTAGGGGGAAAATACATGTAATGTAAGATACTTTGATTAGTACTAATATGTTAAGGATGCTCTTTAATTGACAGTTAAAAATATTTCACAACAATGCAAGGTATTGGTGGTTGGGTGAGGAAGGAGAGCCCTGTATGATGTTATGCATGTTTGTTTTGTAAGCTCACAACTATTACTCTACAATTATTGTTTATATATGTTAATGTATGAGTGATATACTTCAAAAAATGTTTTAAATGAAAAAAATACAAATGAGGCATATAAGCACAGATTTGAAATCACAGAAGAAAGAATCACCTATACAGAGGACAGAGCAGCTGAAATTGAAAAGAGAGATGAATAGAGAGAGAAGAATGCAAAAGTTTGAGGCGGGTCTAAGGGAGTTGAATGGTAATACAAGCACACCAATAGACATGTCATGGGAGTTCCAGAAGGAGAAGGGAAGGGGAAGGGGCAGAAACAATATTTGAGAAAATAACAGCCAAAAATTTCCCAACTCTTGTGAAAGACATGAATGTACATGTCCAAGAAGCACAGCATACTCGAATCAGAATAAATGCAAATAGAACTATTCTAAGACACATAATTTCCAACATGTCAAATGCCAAAGATAAAGGGAAAATTCTGAAAGCAGTAAGGGAGAAGCAAAACACCACATATAAGAAATGCCCATAAGACTTAGTACGGATTTCTCCTTAGAAAAAATGGAGGGCTGAGACAATGGTATGATATAATTAAGATACTGAAGGATTAAAACTGCCAGCCATGAATACTTTTTCTGGAAAAACTGTCCTAATATGACAGTGAATTTTAAATATTCACAGATAAACAGAAACTAAATGAGTTTGTAAACAAGTGTTTCTATGGAAAAGACTAAAGATAGTACTGCAACCAGAGAAGAAAAGAAAGGAGACAGAGACATGGAGGAGAGTGTAGAAGGCAAAACTAAAAGAAAGAGTAACCAAACATGTAAAAGCACAGACAAAAATAAGATGTGACGTATGAAAGTCAAAGATTAAATTGTTGAAGTAAGTAATGCCTTTACAATAACAACACTGAATGTTAATAAAGTCCTCCATCAAAAGACAGACTGACAGAATTGATTTTTTATTTTAAATGAGCCATCCATATGCTGTCTGGAGGAGACACAACTTAGAACCAAGAAAGCAGATAGGCTGAAAGTGAAAGGTTGGAAAAAGATATTTCACACAAACAGTAACCAAAAGACAGCAGGGGTAGCTATACAGGTGCCGAGCAAAACAGACTTTAAATGCAAAAAAGTGAGACTTTCGGGAAAATGGCAGACTAGAAAGACATGGGATTTCTTCTCTCCCAGAAAAATAGCTAGAGGACAGGCAGAAACAGGCTGTAAAAAAATCTTCTAGATGAGGAGCAGATGTGGATCGAGCAATTGAGTGCCTGCTTTCTATATGGGAGTTCCCATATTTAGTTCCTCGAGCCTCCATACAACAGCAAAGCAATTCCAAAGAAAGAAGGAAAGAAATAATGAAGCTTAGAGCAGAAAAAAATGACATTGAGAGAAAAAACACCAATAGAGAAAATCAACAGTACCAAAGCTGGTTTTTGAGAAGATCAATAAAATTGACAAAACAATATCTGGACTAAAAAAGAAAAAATAAATAAAGAAGACACAAAGAAATACAATAAAAAAATGAAAGTAGGGAAGTTACAACTGACTTTACCAAAATAAAAAGGATCAAAAGAAGATTTGAGAAACTGTATGGCAATAAACTAAACAATGTGGATGAAATGGACAAATGCCTAGAAATGCACAATCTACACTGACCCTACGAAACGCAAGAACTTAACAAACCAATCTCATTTTTAAAAATTGAATTTGTCATTAAAAATCTCCAACAAAGAAAAACCCAGAAGGAGATGGCTTCACAGGTGAGTTCTACCAAGTATTTTGAAAAGAATTAACACCAATGCTGTCTAAACTCCTCCAAAAAATTGAAGAGGAGGGAAAATTATCCATACATTTTATGGCACCAACATCACCCTAATACCAAAGCCATGTAAGGACACTACAAGAAAAGAAAATTACAGACCAATCTCTTTAAAGAACATAGAAGCAAAAATTCTCAAGAAAAAACTTGCAAGACAAATCCAACAGTATATCAAAGACTTATACATCACGATCAAGTGGAATTTATTCCTTGTATGCAAGGATGGTTCAACATAAGAAAACCAAACAACATAATACACTGAATCAATAAATTGAAGGGAAAAAAATACATAACCATCTTAATCAATGCAGAAAGGGCATTCAATAAAATCCAGCATCCTTTCTGACAGAAACATTTCAAAAGTTAGGAATAGAAGGAAATTTCCTTAATATCATAAAAGGCATATCTGAAAAACCCACAGCCAACATCGGACTCAATGGCAAAAGGTTGAAACCTTTCCCTCTAAGATTGGGAACAAGACAAGGATGCCCACTGTTAGCATGGTCATTGAACATTGTACTAGAAGTTCTAGATAGAGCAATTAGATAAGAAAAAAAAATTAAAGGCATCCAATAGGAAAAAAGGAAGTAAAACACTCATGTCATTGCAGATGACATGATCCTATACTTAGAAAATTCTGAAATGTCTGTGACAAAACTACTTGAGCCAATAAATGAGATCCACAAAGTGGCAGGATACAAGATCAAGACACAAAAATCAGTAATGTTTCTGTACACTGGTATTGGACAATCTGAGGAGGAAATCAGGGGGAAAATTCCATTTACAATAGCAACACAAAGACTCAAATATCTAGGAATCAATTTAGCCGTAGAGTACAGGGCCTATATTCAGAAAAGTATAAAATGATACCAAATGCAATCAATGAATGGAAAGATATTCCATGTCCACAGATTGGAAGACTAAATACTGTGAAGACATCAACAATTCTGGGCAAGATGATTTATAACTTCAACACAATCCCAATCAAAATTGCAACAGCCTACTTTACAGAAATAAAAAGACAATGATCAAATCCATTTGGAAGGGAGAGTGCACCCAAATAGCCAAAAGCATTCTAAAAAAAGAAAAACGACATGAGTGGAATTTCACCATGTGGCCTTAAAACATATTACAAAGCTACAGTGGTCAAAACAGCATGGTAGGAAGCAGACTGGGCCCACTGGTTAGGGCATCCATCTATCACATGGGAGGTCCGCAGTTCAAACCCTGGGCCTCCTTGGCCTGTGTGGAGCTGGCCCATTCACAGTACCGATACACGCAAGGAGTGCTGTGCCATACAGGGGTGTCCCCCACATAGGGGAGCCCCCCACACAAGGAGTGTGCCCCATAAGGAGAGCTGCCCAGTGTGAAAGAAACTGCAGTCTGCCTAAGAATGGAACCACCCACACAGAGAGATGACACAACAAGATGATGCAGCAAAAAGAAACACAGATTCCCATGCCGCTGACAACAATAGAATTGGACAAAGAAGAACATGCAGCAAATAGACACAGAGAACAGACAACTGGGGTGGGGGGGAAGTGGAGAGAAATAAATAAATCTTTTTTTTAAAAAGCCAGCATGGTAATCACACAAAGATAGACACACTGATCAATGGAATAGAATTGAGAATCCAGAAATAAACCCTTACCTCGATGGCCAGTTGGTTTTTGACAAACCTACCAAGTCCATGTTAATGAGCAAAACAGTCTCTTCAACAAATGGTGCTGAGAGAACTGGATATCCATAACTAAAAGAATTAAAGGGGACCCCTATCTGACTCCCTATAAAAGAATCAACTCAAAATGGATCAACTACTTAAATAAAAAACCCAAAACCATAAAACTACTAGAAGAAATGTAGGAAAACATCTTGAAGGCCTTGTGGTAGGTGTGGTTCTTTGGACTTTACAACCAAAGCATGTGCAACAAAGGAAAAAATAGATAAAAAGTACCTCCTAAAAATTAAACACTTTTGCACCTCACAGGACTTGTCAAAAAGTGAAAAGGCAGGGAACTCAATGGAAGAAAATATTTGCAAATCACAAGTCTGAGAGAGGTTTAATATCCATGATATATAAAGAGATATTAAAACTCAACAATTAAAAGTCAAATGACCTGACTAAAAAATGGGCAAAAGACTTGAATATACATTTGTCCAAAGAAGAAATACAAATGGCAATAAAACATATGAAAAATATTCAACATGACTAGCAATCAGGGAATTGCAAAACAAAACTATGAGATATCATGCCACACCTATCAGAGTGGTCACTATTAAAAAGATAGAAAGCTACAAGTGTTGGAGAAGATGTGGAAAGATAGGAACACTTGTTCACTGTTGGTGGGAAATGTAGAATGGTACAGCCACTGTGGAGGAATGTTTGGCAGTTCCTAAAGAAGTTGAATATAGATTTGCCACATGACCCTGCAATACCATTTCTGGTTCATTCTCTTTAATGAACATAGAAGCAAAAATTCTCAAAAAAAAACTTAAAAGTCAAATCCAACAGTATATCAAAGACTTATACATCATGACCTAGTGGAATTTATTCCTTATGTGCAAGGATGGTTCAACATAAGAAAACACAACACACCAGACATCTGCACACCAATGTTCACAGCAGCATTTTTCATGATTGCCAAAATTTAGAAACAACCTAGATGCCCATCAACCAATGAATGGATAAACAACTCTGGTGCAGCCACACAATGGAATATTACGCATCTTTAAGAGGAAATGAAGTCGCAAAGCATATGATAATATGGTGAACCTGGAGGACATTGTGTTGAGTGAAGTAAGTGCAGACCAAAAAGACAAATACTGTATTATGACTGTGCTACTATGAACTAAATAAATTGTGTAACACATCATGTGAATCCATTTCTATAAAATGTAAATGTAAATCAATTTATAAAAGTGAAATTAGACTGGTGGTTATGTAGGGATGGGGAAGGCATGCTGAGGGACGTGGAGAGTTTCTTATTGGAATAAGATTTTCTGTGACAATGAATGCACAACATTGTAATTGTACTAAAATCCACTGGTTATACACTTTGGATAGATTATGTGGCATGTGAATATATCTCAATAAAACTGCTTAATAAATGAATAGTTGCCCAAGAATAGGCAGAAATAGCAGCTATGTAGAGCAGGGGAAACACAGAGATTGAGAGGTAAAGAATTTTGTTGTTTTTTGTCTTTTTTTGTTTGTTTGTTATTATTATTGTTGAGATAATGAAAATGCTGTAATAATGCTTGAAGTGATGAATATACAACTATGTGATTCTACCAAATACCATTGACTGTAGTATACTTTGGATAAATTGTATGCTTTATTAATATGTATAAAATCATTTGTTTCCTAAAAAAAGAACATTTTCAATTTTAAAAAGATAATACTAAAATTAAAGGATAGGCAAGGCCATTATAGGCCAAATCCCCCCCCAAAAGCAAACAGTGATAAGATATGCAGAAAGTCATTATGTATTAATAAAATGGACATTCCACCAGGAAGATGTAAATCATAAATACGTATGCATGTAACCAAAATACATGAACCCCAAATACATGAAGCAAACTCTGGCAAAACTGTAAGAAGAAATGGATATCTCTATAATAATAGTTGGTGGCCTCAACACACAACTCACATCAATTGATAGAATAACTAAAGAGAATATCAACAAGGAAACTGAACATGAACAATATGACAAACAAGTGGGACCTGACAGATGTATATAGAACATTGCACCCCCAATCAGCAGTTATACATTTTTCTCAGGTGCTCATGGATCTTTCTCCAGGTTAGAGGGTAAATAAACAGCACATTCCTAAATAATAAGTGGGCTAAAGAAGAAATTGCAAGAGAAAGTAGTAGCTATCTCAAAATGAATGAAAACAAGAACACAACTTATCAAAACTAATGAGATACAGTGAAGGAGGTTCTGAGACGGCAATTTATAGCCAAAATGCCTATATTTTACAAGAAGAAGGAGCTAAAATTTAAAAAACAAAATGAAGACTGAGAGGAAATAGGAAAAGAACCTTAAACTAATCCCAAGGCAAACAGAAAGAAAGAAATAAAGATTTGAGCAGAAATTAATGAAATCGAGAACAAAAGCAATAGAGAAAATCAACAAAACAAAAAGCTTGTTCTTTAAGGAGACCAATAAAATCAACAAACTGTAGCTAGTCTAACAAAGAAAAATATGAGAGAAGATGAAAATAAATACAAACAGAACTGAAAGAAGCATATTATGACTGAACCCACAGAAATAAATAGGATAATAAGAGTATTATGAGAAACCCTATGCAACAAACTAGAAAACCTTGATGATATGGGCAAATTCCTAGAAATGCACAACTTACACTGACTCAACAAGAAATACAGGAACTCAACAAAACAATCACAGGTAAAGAGAATAAATGATTGAATCTGTCATGAAAAATCTTCCAACAAAGAAAAGCCCAGGACCAGATGGCATCAGCAGTGATTCTGCCAAGCATCGAAAATTATTAATACCAAACCTGGGGAATCAGATGTGGCTCAAGCACTTGTGTGCCCGTCTAACATGTAGGTGTTCCAGGGTTCAGTCCTGGTGCCTCCTAAAAGAAGACAAGCAGACTTCACCCCCACAGCAACTATCAGATGCCACAAGACAAAAGAAGCTGCAGCCCAGAGGGACTGGATGTGGCTCAGCCCATTGGGCGCTCGCCTCTCATGCAGGAGGTCCCAAGTTCATCTCCCAGTGCCTCCTGGAGAAGGCGAGGAAACAATGAGCAGACAGTTGACAGAACCACCTGGGAGAGGGGGAGATAAATAAATAAAAAAAATATATATATGTTTAAATGTTTCCAAAAAATTCAAAAGGAAGAAAAATTACCTAATACATTGTGTGAAACCATCATCACTCTATTACCAAAGCTATGTAAAGATACTACAAGAAATGAAAATTATAGATCAATCTCTCTAATGAACATAGACACAAAAATTCTTAGCAAAATACTGGCAAGTTGAATCCAACAGTAGCAGGGCATGACTCAGGGTTGAGTCTCTGCCCGCTTGGTGGGCTGACAGAAACAGACATATATGGAAGAAGATACAGAAGAGGAGAGAACTTGGTCATTTCAGTCCTGCCATGTGATGGGAAGGAGAAGGCTCAAACCACAAAAGCCCCAGGAAGAGAGATGAGCCTATGCCAGCCCACAGCTGAGATCAGAAGCTGGGCCCACGGAGTCCTAAAAGTAAGGAGAAAGGAAAGGCCAGGCAGAGGTCACCTGCCAACTCACCTCAACATGTGGCAACAGGCTTTGATGAGTAAGTAGCCTTGAGTTGGATTCTTTAGGGTCTTGTATCTGTAAGCTTCAATTCTAAATAAATACCCTTTATAAAAGGTACTATATAAAAGGTACTGGTACTTTGCATCTGCAGCTCTTTGACTGATAGTGGCTGAAACGGAAAGTCTAAGGAAGTGTATATCACTAGAATGAAAGTTAAAAAAGGAAACATGACACTTTAAACCACAGCAAACTTCTTGTGAAAATTGAGTATGGTTAATAATGCATATAGGAACAATTGGAATTGTCCTGCATGACGTTGCAATGAGTCCATAGGTCATTATATATTTTATCATAACTTACAAAATTGTGTGGAACAGGGTGGAAAATATAATGTAAACTATAATCCGTGCTTAGGGGCAATGGTTCAATACATGTCCATCAATTGCAACAAATGTGCCACACTCTATGAAGGATGTCGTTAATGTGGGAAAGTGTGGGAGGGGGAGAGAGTGGGACATGTGGGAATCCCCTATATTTTTTATGTAGCACTTAGGTAATCTAAAGTCCCTTTAAAACATAAGTCAAAATTTTTAAAATGCATATATAAGAATGTTTTTCTCTGAAACAGAACAAGTGTAAGTTAATATTACAAGAGGCTAATACCAGGGTAATATTTGGGCAAAATACAACCAAGACAAACTATGGACAGTAGTGTATAGTAATATATTAATAATCTTCCATCAATAGTAAAAAAAAAAAAAGATGTTTACTATTGTAAGGAGACGGTTAAGTTTGGTTTTCACATAAAGGTGAAACCGAAATCAGCTCTGCAGTTGGAGGAGGGAGGGAAAGGGGTTCTAGCAACTTTGGCATAAAGAATTTGAAATGTGGCACCAAAGCGAGGGTGGGACAAAGCGAGGGCAGGGCCAATGGTGAAGAGCAGCGCTGAACTTGAAAGCGGCACCAGGAGTGAACATGGTGCTGAGCCGCTGGAATGTAGGGAATGGGAGCTGCAACTCAGAGTGAGCACCCACATAAGTTAGTTAGACATCTCAGATAGGCTGTAACCCCTGAAGTACCCAACTATAGGGAACAGGGGAAGGACCTACAGGCTCGGTTTAGCATATAAACGTCATTGTGTCTTGCTGCGTGTCGCGCCGGCCATTTTATCCAGGTTGTTAGCCTGTTTTTGCAAGATCATTGATAAATTTCTTTTCTCCTCCACAATCGGGGGAGTTTTTATTCTCTTACAGGTGCAGCTTCCTTTCTAATAAGTTTGAGGGCTCAACTGGGATCTAAAGTTTCTGAGGGGTCCCTCAGGGCAGACAAGGGGAAGGTGCGCCCCACTGAGTGAGTGGTCTCGGACTTGGCCATTGGGGGCCCTGCTTTGACAGGTGGCAGGACCTGAGACCAGAGGCTTAGATCTGTTTATTGTGGAAGAGGAAAGGGGGAAAAAAACCTGTCACTCAGTGACCAGGTACCTTTGTGCACAGACCAAAGTATTGCCTTAGTGGTGGGGAAGTTCTGATGAGCCTGGGGTTGACTGTGTGTGCATGAGATGTGCGACATACTGCGTGAAGCAAGTGCAGTGTCCCAACTCACGTTTTCCATGAGAGAAAGGGATAGAGACGATCGAAGTGGAAAGATTTGACAGGAAGAAACCCGGACAAGACTCAGAATGGGGAAAAGGGGCTGTCAGCCGGCAAGAAAAGAGGAAAGGGGGTACCTGTAGGGTCCCCTGGGGACATACCTCCAGATCATCCAGTAGGGAGGATGTTGAAACATTGGAACAATAATGATTAGACCAAGGGAAAGGATAAAAAGAAATTGATTGGGAAACAGACTTTGGCCCAGTGGTTAGGGCGTCCGTCTACCACATGGGAGGTCCGCGGTTCAAACCCCGGGCCTCCTTGACCCGTGTGGAGCTGGCCCATGCACAGTGCTGATGCACGCAAGGAGTGCCGTGCCACGCAAGGGTGTCCCCCGCGTAGGGGAGCCCCACGCACAAGGAGTGCACCCCATAAGGAGAGCCACCCAGCGCAAAGGAAGGAGGAGCCTGTCGAGGAATGCGCCACCCACACTTCCTGTGCCGCTGATGACAACAGAAGCAGACAAAGAAACGACGCAGCAAAAAGACACAGAAAACAGACAACCGGGGGAGGGGAGGGGAATTAAATAAATAAAAATAAATCTTTAAAATAAAAAATAAAAAAAAAGAAATTGATTAAATATCGCTGTTACATTTGGGCGAAGGGAAGCATTTTATTACCCAATGTATTTTGGACAAAATACGGGGCAGAAGAGGATTTGCTATGTGCTGACCTTGTAATTTGAAACATGAAAGCTAAAACTCTGAACCCAGAAACTAAGTCTATAAAAGCTAAAACCTGGGACCCTCTATTGAGCCTTTTCTGCCCTATGTTTCCCTCCCCTCCCAGGACAGGAACTGGCTGATTCAGAAAGTCCCACAGAACCTACCCAAACCCCCAGGGATACAGAGGGCCAATGGGTGCCAACCGCCCCACCCCTTATGACCCACCAGCAGTTAAGGAAGGAAGTGGAACAATGGAGGAAGGACACACAGAACTTTCTGTTCCCCAAGGCCACTGAAGAAAAGGGGGTGAGGGAACATATTCCCACTGAGCCTCTATACCCCTTGAGAGAAGTACCAATTGGGCTAGGAGAAATTGGTTATGTAACTGCCCCACTGACAAGTACAGAAGTCAGAAACTTTTTAAAGGAGATGAAGTCATTAATGCCAGATCCAGCAGGGCTAGCTGAGCACAAGTGGATTAATTCCTAGGCCCTAGTTTATTTTTATATATGCAGTCTGAACATACATCTATATTGAATATCCTCTTTACAGTAGAAGAAAGGGGAAGGGTGAGGAGGGCGGTGCTGAAGGAATGGGAAAGGCAGCACATGCCCGGACAGGGGGTAATGGCAGGAGAGCAAAAGCTCCCCTAACTGGGATAATAATGATCAGGGTGATGAGCACAAATGAAGGACAGGGAGTGGGGTAGATGTCATCCTGGCAGGAGATGGAAACCCGTCTGAGAAATTCCTCAGACAAATATCGGGGGGCTGCAGAGGGTTCCAAGTGCCACCATCGTCTCTGGAAATGCATCTTCCCATTGCCAGAGGTAGAGCCAGACAGGCTGTAGCTGCCCCGAGACCCAGCAGCCCCAGCCACGTAGAAAACACACAGAAAGTTCTGAGCGAAGAGGATGATGCATTCTGGTTTGTTTCGATGTGGCAGGGTCTGGCGGTCATTTGGCTCTAAACAAGTGAGAGCCGATCACGCCATCCTTTTCACTTTCAGTCATACAGCAGGAGTAGGATGACTCCTGGACTCGGGAAAAAAATGAGCCCCAGGGAGCTTAGGATGGCCGCCTGAGGGCATGGGAGAGGGACTAGTCCTGGAGCAGAGTCCTCCAGCCTCACTGCGACTCCATGGGCCTCTGAAGGGCGGTGTCTGTAGCTAAAAGCTCAGAACATCCAGCATTTGTGAAGTGCTTGGTGGCAGGCACTCCCCTCCCCATCCCTGCCACCCTGCCCAGGGGCACTCACCAAACCCCCAGGCTCAGCTCATTAGAGGCCTCCACACCTCTCACGCACACTTTCTGTGCATTCACCGCGGTTGTGAAGTGGGTGACCTTTAAAGGCCCTTATCTGGGTCTTAACCCCGCCCCCCCCCCCAGCGCACCCCGTGACCCAGCGCCCGGAAAGGCGCTTCCTGATGGGCTTTGCTTCTTTATCTGTGAACACAGAGCTTCCCAGGAACCTGTCGAGCGCCGGACTTCATCCTGTAAAGAAGGGTAGGGTGGCCCATTTTAATCCGTGCGCGGGGCGAGGGTGGGTCGCTGCGGTGAAGGGCAGTGTGCAGACCCGGGGCGTCGGTGGGCGGAGTCCGGGCTCCGAACAGTGAGGCGACGTTCGGGGTCGGGGCCCCAGGGGGGGGACGGGGACGCAGCCGGGCCCCCAGGAAGGGAGCGATCATGCACACAAACGGGGGGCGGGCTCTGAGGGGCGGCGGCAGCAGGTGGGTGGCAGCCTGTGCCGGTTAGGGCTGAGACCTGGCGGGGAGTGGGGGGATGAAGACCCGGGTACTGGGGACAGGGACGCGGCGGAATTGGCTGCGCAGAGACTTGCGCCGGGCGTCAGCTTCCTCACCTGGGACTTGGCACAGGGTGAGGGACTGACCGCCACTGTCAGAGGCGAGGTGGCCCGTATGGGCGACGCCCCGGATGATAGAGCCGCTCCTATTCCGGATCGCTGAGCCTCTGGTTTCCACCTTGCTCTCAGATCCCAGATCAGGAGGGTTTCCCACCTCATGCTCCCCGGGAATGTTCCCACCTTGCCCTCAGTGACACTCGGCTCACCCCCCAGGTCTGGCTGCACCAGATTCGCTGGGAGAGGAGGCAGGCAGGCAGGACCCCCGGGCTTCCCCGCGACCCCCTGACCCCGGTAAGCGAGCCCTGAGCCCTCCCCCATCTCAGCCCTCCAGCAGGTGCATGTGCTCCCATCACCAGGTCAAGGACGGGGACTGGGCTGTGGGTGGGCAATCCAGAAGGGACTGAAGATGCCTGACCCCACCCGGCAGCCCGTCATTCCCCTCTGACCCTGGCAGGTGACTGGGCCCACACTCCTCTCTGCTGCCCACCATGGCCTGGCAACTGCCCAGCGCCGCCAGCCTGGCACACTTCTGCAGGAAGCTGAACCGGCTGAAGCCACTGGAGGAGTCCACCATGGAGACGTCACCTAGTCGCGGCCTGTCCATGCTGGACCTGACCCTTCGGGGAGTGGGTGGCATGGTGGGCGTGGGCCTCTATGTGCTCACGGGCAATGTGGCAAGGCAGATGGCTGGTCCAGCCGTGCTCGTGTCCTACATGGTGGCCGGCGTGGCCGCCCTGCTGGCAGCCCTGTGCTACGCGGAGTTTGGAGCCCGCGTACCTGGTCCAGGTTCTGCCTACCTCTTCACCTACGTGTCCGTGGGTGAGCTGTGGGCCTTCGTCATTGGCTGGAACTTACTTCTCCAGGGCCTCCTCAGAGGTGCCACGGTGGCCCAGGCCTGCAGTGGCTACTTGGACTCCATGTTCAATTACCAAATTCGCTACCTCACTGAGACCCACATAAGCCACTGGCAGGTGCCCTTCCTGGCCCCGTACCCAGACTTCCTGGCCTCTGGCATCATTCTTCTTGCCTCTGCCTTTCTCTCCTGTGGAGCCCGATTCTCCTCCTGGCTCAACCACACCTTCACAGCCATCAGCCTCTGCGTTATCCTCTTTATTGTCATCATGGGCTTTTCCCTGGCCAGTCTGGAAAACTGGAGCACCAAGGAGGGCGGGTTTGGGCCCTTCGGCTTCTCAGGCATCATGGCTGGCACCGCCATCTGCTTCTACGCTTTCGTGGGCTTCGACGTCATCACTGCCTCTAGCAAGAAAGCCCGGAACCCACAGAAGGGCGTGCCCATGGCCATCACCATCTCTCTCGGCCTGGTGGCCACGGCCTACACCCTGGTCTCCACCGTGCTTACCCTCATGGTTCCCTGGCACAGCCTCGACCCAGTCTCGGCGCTCGCCGACGCCTTCTACCAGCGGGGCTACAGCTGGGCCAGCTTCATCGTGGCAGCAGGCTCCATCTGTGGTGAGGAAGCAGCATCTTGCAGGGTGGGAACTGGGTGGGGTGGTGGGGGGAGAGGCAACCCCCTGTCCTGGGCTCCCTGGGTTGACCCCTGCTGTGTAACTGTCCCAGGAGGGCTCTGATGATTAGAGAATCCTCCACTCCCACTCACCACCTTCCCCAAATTCTATAATGGACCTGTGACTGACACTGGGTGGGAGGTGACTGAGCACCCACACCCAGCCAGGTCCACACACCCTTGCTGACGGGCCCCTCACTCCTGCTCCTCTGCCACAGCAATGATCACGGTCCTGCTCAGGATTCTCTTCTCCCTGCCACGCATCCTCTATGCCATGGCGGCCGACGGGCTCTTCTTCCAGGTGTTTGCCCGCGTGCACCCCCGGTCTCAGGTCCCCATGGTGGGTACCCTGGTGTTTGGAGTCCTCACGGCCCTCCTGGCGCTGGTGCTGGACTTCTACGCACTGGTGCAGTTCATCTCCTTCGGGACACTGCTCACCTACACCTTTGTGGCCGCCAGCACCCTAAGGCTGCGCTTCCAGAAAACCTCTCAGCTCAGGTCCGTGGGTCCAGCCAGCCCCGAGCCTGAGGCCAACTCCTCAGTGCCCCTCCAGCCAGTGAGCGATGAGCATGCCTCAGGTCCTGAGCCCGGGCAGTTGCGGCCAGCCCTGAGGCCCTACCTGGGCTTCCTGGGTGAGTGCGGCCATGGAACTGCCGTGGCTTGGGCGCTCGGCCTCCTGGTGGCCTCTGCCATCACCCTGAGCGGCGTGCTCATCTTTGGGGACTCGGCCCTGCACCTCCCACACTGGGGCTACATCCTGCTGGTCCTGCTCAGCGGGGTCACCTTTCTGCTCAGTCTCGCTGTCCTGGCAGCCCACCAGCAGGAGCGCCTACAGGATGCCTTCCAGGTACCGCCCCAACCCACCCCCTCCACCCCTTGCTCGTAGTTCAGCTGGCTCCATGGCCAGCTTCTGCCACTGCAGAATGAAGGAGGAGAACTTGGAGGGCTGGGGACACCACTGTGTCCAACCCCCTTTCTTTCAGCATCTGGGATGGGCACATGCCTCCCAAATCTCCCAAGGAGGAAAATGAGGCCCTTGGCCAGCCGATCTTCCCCACAGCTCAGCCGTTGTCCCCTCAGGTACCCCTCATGCCCCTGACGCCAGCTTTGAGTATCCTCCTCAACATCTACCTCATGCTGAATCTAGGCTACCTGGCCTGGCTGTGCTTTTTCGTCTGGCTGCTGATTGGTGAGTTGGGGTGAGGGGGGACATGGGAGATTGGGATGCTGAGCAGGTGGTGGAAAGAGGGCCAGGTGGGCTGGACCTGCCTCAGACCCCTCCCACCACCACAGGACTCACTGTATATTTCGGCTACGGCATCCGGCACAGCAAGGAGAACCTGCGGGAGCCACGGGAGCCGGCTAGCGAGCTCACACCATATGGTGTTGCCCAGTGCAGCCTGGAGGAGATGGTGCAGGCTGTGCAGCCACCTGCCCAGGAGCCTGACTGCACGGAGCAGCCTGTTGGACCATGAGGCTGCCCATGGCCTGCCAGTGCCCATGCCCTTTCTGTCCTTGGCAGCTTGGGCTGGTGTGGGTCGGGGAGCCTCTGGCTCTCAGGGCCTCAGCTGCTGGTGCCAAATTCCGGGTCCTCGAGGATTGGGCCATGGCCAGTGGTGGTGCTGTGGACTCTTGCCCAGCACCTTCAAACTGATTGGGACAACTGGGGGCAGGTCTGCCTCTCTGACATCTCATGGTAGCATTCCTTCTAGATAGCTCTTCCATCTGGGGGGCCTGGGCCTCCCAACTATAGGCGCCCCAGGCTATGGGGGGGCAGCTGCCCAGATAGGTTCCTAGGCATGGCCTGGGGCAGCAGTGAATTCCAGATGCACTGGTTGCCTGTCTTCAGGGCTCCCAGGAAGCCCAGTAGGCAGGGTGGGGCTGGGCTGGGGGTTACCAAGGACTCACATAAAAGGTCCCCAAAGGCCTTCAGTGACCACCAACACAGCCCCTCTGCCCTCTCCTCCCCTCCTAGCCCTCCTGTCCCTAGCGTGGCCCCCCAGAGAAGGGGCTGATGCTCTGACGCTGAGCAGGTGCTACCCCCACCTCCATTCTGCAGACGAGCCCCAAAGCTGGATGAGACCAGCCCTGGGTGGCCTCTTGCTACCTTGCCTGGGCTCAGGCTGCACGGACCCCAGGGAAGGAGAGTTCAAAGGGTGGAGTCCACAACAGCCAGTGGGCAGCACCTGTGGGAGACAGGGGAGGAGGGGCGCCTGTGGGAGATGGTGACAGAGGCTGGGAGAACGGCCTGCCAGCAGCAACCAGAGATGTGCGTGCCCCAGGCTCTCCCTGTCTCCCTGGTTTCATAGTAGGCCTCTATGGAAGCAGATGGTTCTGGGTTCCCACATCAGGGAGCACCTGCCAAGATTACAGTAGGGAGGGTGGGAGGGTGGGAGGGAGGGAAAGAGAGTCTTCCTAGGGGTATGAGGGTGCTGGTCTTTCGTCCCTGAGGTCCCCCACCCTTCCAGACCCCTGACCCAGGAGGAACAGCTCCAGACCTCAGGCATGAGCTGGTGGTGGGACCAGAGCCCCGAACCCTGGTGTCACCACCTGGCTGGGGGTGGGTTCTGGGCCCATCTAAGGCCTCTGGGCAGCCTGCTGTGGTGTTGGGAAAATCAGGTGGGTCCAGACGGGGTGAGCTCTCCCACCCGCGGCCTTTGCCTGCAGGTAAGGACAGCGGATCAGGGCTCTGGCCTCTGTCCTCCCAGGGAGCACAGCAGCCCGGCACAGTGGCCTCAGCACCCAGCTGGCCTGCAGCTCACCTCCTCGTACTTGTTCCTGCAGGAGAAATGGGCTTCTCTGTCCACATACAGCAGCAGCAGGTCACAGAGGAAGGTGACCTTGGGAGAGGCAAGGCAGACCCACGTCTAGCTCCCCAACCCAACCTGCACCCCAAGACACCATCTGCAAGCACAAGGTGCTTGTGCACGCAGGCACCACAGCCACTGCCATTGGAAGCAGGCGGCGGCCACTCACCATGCCCAGACAAGCTGCTCCAGTGCCCAGAGTGAGGGTCGTGGGAATAAGCCCGAACCTCCCTGCCGGAGAGAGAAACCCCGGCTGAGCCAGCCTCAGGTCGTACCTGTGGCCCCACACCTCCAGCCCTCTCTTCCCCACTGGGCCCCTCTGGCCCCTACCCGCCCAGTGACCAGGTTGTCGAAGCAGCCTGGGGTTGGCAGGAGCCCCGAGGAGGGGCCAAGGAAAGCTTTAGAAGAAATGACCTCTGAGCTGACACCTGAAGATTGTGAAGTTCAGCAAGGGATAGAGCTGGGGCAGGATGGAGGGAGGAGTATATGCAAAGGCTGAATGAAAAGCATGAGAGAGAGCTGGGAGCCACGGAAGAGTGGTGAGCAAGGGTGTGCAGAGTGGGGTATGACCCCTCATTGTTTGCGCTCATTGTCTGCTCTCTGTGTCTGTTCGTTGTGCACTTGTCTCTTTTTAGGAGGCACCAGAAACAGAACCCTGGATCGTGCATGTGGGAGGGAGGCACCCAATCACTTGGGACACCTCTGCTCCCAATTATTATGTCTCTCAATGTTTTCACTCATTGTGCCTCTTTGTTGAATTGTCTTGTGAGAGCTCGCAATGCCAGCCTATTGCCTCAACTCGCTGTCTTGCCTGTCTTCTGTTGGAAGCACCAGGAACTGAACCTGGGACCTCCTATGTGGTAGGCGGGCACCCAACTGCCTGAGTCACATCTGCTTCCCTGTTGGGAGATTTTTTAAAACTGAGTCAATCTCTTTAAATATGATTGGTTTGTTAGCTTCTTGTATTTCTTGTAGTGTCAGTGTACATAGTTTGTGCATTTCTAGGAATTTGTCCATTTAATCTAGGTCGCCTACTTCATTGGCATATAGTTTCTCATAATATCCTCTTACAATCTTTTTGTTTCTGTGGGGCCAGTTGTAACTTCCCCTCTTTCATTTCTGATTTTATTTATTTACATCTTCTCTCTTTTTTTCGCTGTTGGTCTACCTAGGGGTTTGTCAATTTTATTGATCTCAAAAAACCAACTTTTGGTTGTGTTGATTTTCTCCATTTCTTGTTCTCAGAACCATTTATTTCTGCTCTAATCTTTACTACGTTTTTCCTTCTGCTTGCATTGGGAATGGTTTGCTCTTCTTTTCTACTTTCTCATTGTTTGGTTAAATCTTTGATTTCAGCTTTTTCTTTTCTTTCTTTTTAAATATAGGTCTATAGTGCTATAAATTACCCACTCAGAATTGCCTATGCTGTATCCCATAAATTTTGACAAGTTCTGTTCTTGTTTTCATTCATCTGAATATTTTTTCATAATCTCACTTATAACTTCTTCTCTGACCCACTGATTATTTAGGTGTGTCTTTTGTTCAGCCCCAAACATTTGTGAATTTGCCTCTTTCCTGTCAGTTATTTGAGTTTCATTCCATTCTAACATGCGAAGGTGCTTTATATAATTTTAGTCTTTTTGTATTTGTTGAGGAATGCCTCATGCTAACATGTGGTCTATCCTGGAGAAAGACCCATGAGCACTTGAAAGAATGCAGAGTCTGCTGAGTTTGATGCAATTTTGTGTATATGTTGGGTCTAGCTTGTTTATCATATTGTTCAGGTTTTCTGTGTCCTTGTTGATCTTCTTTCTAGGTGTTCTAATGATGTGAGTGGGGTGTTGAAGTCAACAAGGATTATTATAGGGATGTCTGTTTCTCCCTTCAGTTTTGCCAGAATTCACCTGATGTATTTTGGGACATCCCTGATAGGTACATATATATTTATGGCTATTATTTCTTCATGGTGGATTGTCCCTTTTATTAATATGTAATGGTCATGAGTATCTCTGATATGTTGAGGCAGCAAGAAGCAGAGTACCTTTGGGGAGTGGGTGGTGAATAAAAACTTCTGCATCCTAAAAAAAATCCTGTATCTCATCTGGGGCTTTGATATATTCCTTTGCTTGGGACATTTCTTCAGTTTTCATAGTATGCCTTATAATTTTTTGCTGATATCTAGACATCTGGTTAGGAGGGTGAGTTTACTCAAATGCTCAATTTCTCTCTTTCATGGGGATTTGGTGGCAGGAGGTTGTGTTTTACTGCTGTTCTTTGATTCTTGATTCAACCTGTTCTGGGTCTTTAGGATTCTCAGTTAGTTGCTCAAATCTGGGCACTGGAGCCAGTATTGGGTTGCAGACCTGCTTCCAAGGGCCTTGGGGAGTGACTCTGTAAAGGCCACAAAAGCCTCATGTATTTATTTACTTTCAATTACCTTATGTGAATTTCCTTGCTCTGCCAGAAGATGTCACGTATCAACAGCCCTCAGTTCAGAGACTGGTTGTGTCTTGCTGCAACATGAACTGGATCAATGTGGTAGAGGATCCTACCTGGAGACTAAGTGTATCATAATTCAATCTTGCTCAAAGGTAGTTCTGCAACCTTTGCTGGCAGCCCCCTCTCTTCCCAGGTAGGAAATAATTCCTCTCCCCTCTGCATCCTGAACAACGAGACTCCATCAGGAGAGAGGAAGACTGAGAGTGTTGAATCTCTCTAGTCCATGACTCCCAAGGCAAACAATGGTGTGGTCCCACCCAGCCCGGAAGGACTCCTGGGATAAAGAAACCAAATCTGCAGAAACTGAAGCATTGATCTGGAGAAAGTGGCCACGGTAGTTGCTGAGGGCAGGGAGAGGAAAGAAGAGATGAGATGTGGGGGCATTTTCGGGACTTGGAGTTGTCCTAAATGATATTGCAGGGACAGATGCTGGACATTATATATCCTGACATAACCCACTGAACGGACTGGGGGAGAGTGTAAACTACAATGTAAGCCATAATCCATGCTGTGCAGCAGTGCTCCAAAATGTATTCACCAAATGCAATGAATGTGCCACGATCATGAAAGAGGTTGTTGACACGGGAGGACCGGGGGGTGGGGTGTGGGATATGTGGGAACCTCTTATATTTTTTATTGTAACATTTTTTGTAATCTATGTATCTTTCAAAATAAAAAAGGATTTAATAAAAAAGAAAAAGAAAAACCAAAAACTGAGTCAGGGAAGCCAACATGGCTCAGTGGTTGAGCACTCGCTTTCTACACATGAGGTTCCAGGTTCAATCTCCAGTCTCCGTACCTTAACGGAAAAAAAAAAGCTGAGTGAGCCTTACACTGTGTCCCTCTCACTCTCCTTTCCTAGGGAGGTGGATCCCTGGGTCCCACTTTGCTGTAGCCACCAGCTCCAAGGCCTGACAATTCAAAGTGTCTATCAGGTGGTGGAACATGCCACCAGTTGCAGCTGCAGCTTTTAACTCAGTTTTGCTATCATGATTCTTTTCCTTTGCCCCTTTTTCTTCAGGGTGGTGTCCAGCCTTCCTGTGGTGTCCTAAACCCTACAACATTTTTCCCCAGGCCTTTTCTGACTATCCTCTAGCTATTTTGCTGGGATAGAAGAGAGGCCGGTATCTTTCTGGTGGGCCATCTTCCTGGAAGTTGGTTCCTCACTGGTTTCTGAAGTGACCAGCTGAGTAGAATCCTCAGCTGGCACTTCTCTTTCTGTTCCTTCATTGCCTTCTGAAGAATGATGTATTTGAGAGTGATCAGGATCTTCTGATTCTTCCTTTACTGTCACAGCTTCCATTTCTAGGGAAATTCCAGAACCTTCCATGGATTCAGCTTTCACTTTGATGAGGCCACAACTTCCACACAGAGACAGGACTGACCTTTCAGCATCTGCTACCATCCCCTCATGACCTAGGTGCTTCTTTGGCTCCAGGAAATGATTCTTAATGATAAATGAAATCCCTGCTTTGTTCTCCAAAATCCATTGTCTGTTTTTATGCTAGTACCATGCTGTTCTGGCCACTATAGTTTTCTTTCAAGGTCAGGCAGTGAAATTCCTCCACATCACTCTTTTTTTTTTTTTTTAGAATGCTTTGGCTATTAGGGTGCAGTCTTCCTTCCCAATGAATTTGGCAATTGCCTTTTCTATTTCGGTAAAGTAGGTTGTTGGACTTTTGATTGATATTGCATTGAATCTATAAAATCAGTTTGGGTCAGATTGATATCTGCACAATATTTAGCCTTCCAATGCATGAGCATGGAATGTCTTTCCATTTCTTTAGGTCTTCTTTGATTGCTTTCAGCATTGTTTTGTAGTTTTCTAAATACACATCCTGTACATCTTTGGTGAAACTTATTCTTAGGTATTTGAGTCTTTTTGGAACCCTTCAAAATTTTCCAGGGCTTTAAAAAGATGTTTCCCAATTCTTGCTTGTTGATTAAAGCTTCTGTAGAGGTACAGAGCCCTGCCTAGAGTGTCTTGTGCCACCATCCACCTTGTGGGGACAAGTCAAAGGGGAGGCAGAGGAAGGTGTTCAGACATGAGGGATAGGGTGCACAAAGAGACAACCAGAAACTAGCACCTGTGGGGAAGGGGCCCTGCAAAGGGATCACAGGTGCCCAAGAAGAGAGAGCTCTTAGAGAAGGCCAAGTATACACCAAAGGGCCCAGTAAAGGGTAGTCTCAGCTGAGATAGTGTGACAGAGAGGCAGAAGTGAGATCCCCTATGTGTGAGTCACAGTCCTTTTAGCAATGAGGGGGAACAGGGCCCTATGGCCTTGTGGGCTGTAAGCTACCCATGCCGGTAGCACACGAGCATAGACCTGGAACTGAAAGGTTTTCTAGAGATGGCCTGCAGGGAGGGAGTACTGGATTCCCATCCTGGGGAGCTCTGCCACATTCCCCAATGGAACAGCAACAATCCCCAAAGTGCAAGGGCAGTGTCCAGTGAAGAAGGATGTCCCAGTGATGGACCTTTGATACTGATGACTATGCTTATGAGCCTGTTGTGCTTGAAATTTCAACTTGACCTAGTCTTGCAGGGTGCTTAAGAGTTACCTCCCGAGAGTCTACATGTTGCTCAAATGTGGCCACTCTCTGAGCCAAACTCAGTATATATATGCACAACCTTCCCCCCAGCATGGGACATGATTCCTAAGGATGAGCATCTATGGCACCAAGGGATTACTACTGTAGCAGTTTGATATGGTTATGAAATCCAAAAATAGATATTGGATTATGTTTGTAATCTGATCTGTACCTGGGCATGATTGAGTTATGATTAGAGTGTTGAGTTCCCACCCCTTGGTGGGTGGCATCTCACAGATAAAAGGCATGGCAAAGAACAGAGTTGAGGGATTCTGATGTTCAAGATTTGATGTTGAAGTTTGATGCTGAAAACTTAAGCTGGAGCCCTGGGACATAAGCTCACAGAGGAAAGAGAAGCTAGCCGCAGGAAGAAAGGAATCATGAACCCAGAGAGAAGCAAGACCCTGGAAGGGAGGAACCCAGGAAGCCTGAACCCTCTCAGCTGTCGGCAGCCATCTTGCTCCAACAAATGAAAATAGGCTTTGGTGAGGGAAGTAACTTATGCTTTATGGTCTGGTATCTGTAGGCTCCTACCTTAAATAAATACCCTTTATTAAAACCAACCAATTTCTGGTATTTGGCAACAGCATACCTTTGGCTGACTAATACAACCACCAAGCACTGGGTGGTGATACAACTGGAAAAAGACCTTGTCTTGCAGGAAAATCCCATCCACCAGTCATGTGGGTTCAAAGGCCCCTCTCAGTTGAGAGGTGGAGTGGGCATTGCCATCCCAGGGTCCTCAGGATGGAGGAATAACTGTGCACTTACTGGTATTCTACTATAGAATTATTGTGACTCTACCAGTGAAAGAAATTATATCATTCATGTGGAGACAGTGGCCAGTGGAGTTGCTGAAGGCAGGGAGAGGGAAAAAGAGGTGTGATATGGGGACATTTCAGGGACTTGGAGTTGTCCTGAATGATATTGCAGGGACAGATGCATGACATTATATGTCCTGCCATAACCCACTGAATAGACTGAGAGAGAGTGTAAACTACAATGTAAACTATAATCCATACTGTGTAGCAGTGCTCCAAATTGTATTCATCAAATGCAATTAATGTATCACACTACTGAAAGAAGTTGTTGATGTGGGAAAAGTCGGGGTTGTGAGGAGTGAAGCATATGGGAACCTCCTATATTTTTTACTGTAGCAATTTCTATTATCTATATATCTTTTAAAATTAAATAAAAAAATATATAAAATAAAGCCTGCCCCTTAGGGTCCTAGGAACATCTGGACAGCATAGGCAGACCACAGGGCCTCATGAAACCAGCACACCCTCAGCAGGCTCTATCTGGGGATATATGAAAAGGTATTTCCCCAATAGAACATAGTTATCCTCATTTATAAATCCCCTAACTATGATTCTTCTCCTTTTATGAACCTATAATTTTCATTTTAATTATTTAGACTATTTCTCAGAGACTTAAAGCCTTTTGTACTCTTCCAGTGCTAGCGGAGTCTGAAAGCCAGCAGATACATGGCCAGTTCCTACTCTCCAGTTCTTCAGGCCTGCAATGGACAATGAACACAATGATGATGGACCAGCCCCAGCCCAAAAGGAAGGAGTATCTTCAACTGCAAAATAGTTCCTCTGCCCCATAACATCTACATCTGTTCTCAGATGGAAGTAGTCAGAATGGACAGCAAAAGACTGAGGAAAGAACAGAAATAAGGGAAGAGTGTAACTGCTGACTAAAGCAGATTTATTGTTACTGTAATTAGTATCTTGTTAACTAACATGTAACTCTGATATAAAAAAATAAATTCATCCAGGAGCACATATAGCTCAGTAGTTGAGCATGTACAAGGCCCTATGTACAAGGTCCTATGTACAAGGCCCCAGGTTCCTATGTACAAGGTCTGGGGTCTAATTCCCAGTCCCTCCAAGCAAACAAAAATAAAACAAAATAAAATCTGCTCTCCCTCAAGGAGAGCAGCCCAGCACAAAAGAGGTCCAGCCTGCCCAGGAGTGGCGCTGCATACACGGAGAGTGGACGCAGCAAGATGATGCAACTAAAAGAGACACCAATTCCCGGTGCTACAGAAAAGAATACAAGCAGACAAAGAAGAACACTCAGCGAATGGACACAGAGAGCAGACAACTGGGGGAGGGGAAAGGAAGGAGAGAGAAATAAAAAATAAATCTTTAAAATAATAATAATAAATAACCACTCAAGACAGAGAATAAAAATAAAATAAAAAGACAGGGTGAGTGAATTGTAAACCATTTTGTTTTGATCATTTCTTAACTTTAAGAAATAGAGTAATTTAAAAACAGAATGACAAGATGACAACCTTTCAGAACCATGTGAAATGGCAGGCTCTGCCTTGTTGGTGTCTCCAGCTTCTCCCCTAATGGGCACAGGGATTTAACAACAGAAAATATAACTGAGGCTTCCCTTGTAGTCTTTTATAGAATTAGAGTCATTTGTACTTTGCTCTCATGTCAAGAGTAGTGGCAGATTCACTGGCACATGTGAGCTTCTTAAAAGATGAGTTTCTTTGGACAATGAAAATTTAAGTTAGTAGCAACTTAATTCTTTGTAAGTAATTCACCAGATATTACTGCTAAGGAGAAGGAGGAAGAAAAGGCCTTCTGGAAATCTTGCTTATTTCTTGTAAGATTTCTGGCACTGTGGGTTAAAGGAAGTGGCATATGAGTTTGGGGAAGTTAAATGGAACAGCCTTCTGTGTTTATCTCTCTACTTAACTTCATAAAAAATAGTCTAGGGAAGAGGATGTGGCTTGAGTGATTGAGCCTCCATCTACCACACAGGAGGCCCACGTTCAATTCCAGTAGCCTCCTGGTGAAGGCAAACTGGCCCATGCCACAGAAAGCTGATGGCCCACACCACAGGCAGCTGGTGCAGCAAGATGATGAAATAAAGGGGAACAAATACACACAGGAGAATGCGCAGCAAATGGACACAGAGCAGACAGCAAGCGCAAATGGCAAGGGGGGGATAAATTATAAAAAAAAAAAAAAGCCTACAATTTACAGGGGAAAAAAAACAAAGTGTGTCACCATGAGGAAATTATCAGTCACTTCTTAGGTACAAAACCTACCTGCCCAGGGTCTAGAAGTTCCAATGCAATGCTGACAGCATTCATGAATCCAGGGCTCCAGAGCTGGAAACCACAGGAAGGGCTCCATGAGGAGTCATGTGACAGTTCACACAAATCTGTGCTGGCAGGCCAAGGATTAGGATGCTAACCAAGAGAGAAATAAAGATTTGCCATTTTCTTCACAAGATTGTGATGGTTTTTCTTTGAATCAAAAACTGTACAGGATGTTGTAGCAGTTTGATATTATTTATGTACTACAGAAATAGATATGGATTGTGTTTGTAAACTGGTCTGCTCTGGGCATATAAGATTGTATTAGATTCAGAGGTTTCCCTTTTTACTTTATTAAATCAAGATTAGGGCTTTTTTTTTTTACATCATTAAGGTGACTCAGTTTGATTTCTCACCCCCAGCTGCTTTCTGCACTATATAAACGGATGCTCAATCAAAGACAGGGAAGTAAATACACAGAGAAGGAGAACACAGAGTTTTGTTTTGGATGCTGGAGCCCTGAGGAGAGAGCCATATAGTGCATCTGGTAGTTGGTAGCTGAAGAGACCAGAGCTCTGAACAGCTGTGAAAGCCCAGAAAGAAACAAGACCTGGGGAGTGAGAGGAGCCTTATGCCAGCCAGTAGCTGAGATCAAAAGAAGCTGGGACCATGGATCCTAAGGAGGAAGTGGAACGCTGAACCCTAGCAGACACCAGAGCCATCTTACTCCAACACATGGCAACAGACTCTGGTGAGGGAAGTAACTTTCTCTTTATGACCCATGACTGTAAGATTTTACCCCAAATAAATACCCTTTACAAAAGCCAATATGGGAAGTGGATGTGGCTCAGGCAACTTGCTCCCACCTACCACATGGGAGGTCACTGGTTCAGATCCCGGTGCCTTCTAAAGAAGACAGCAAGCTGGCTCAACAGGTAGGTACTGTAAGCTGACACAGCAAGAGATCAAGAAAAAACATAATGAGAGACCCAACAAAGTAGGGAGCAGAGCTTTCTGGTGCCTCCTAAAAGTAGACAGCGAGCTGACGTGACGGACAGGTGTGGCAAGCTGACACAACAAGATAACAAGACACATGGGTAGGAAAATCATGAGCGACACAACAAAAGCAGGAAGTGGAGGTGGCTCAAATGATAGGTATCTCCCTCCACCATCAGAGGTCCCAGGTTTGGCTCCCGGTACCTCCTAAAGAAACAAGGAAGAGAAACAAGCACAGCAAGTGAAAACAACAAGGGGGTGGAGAGAAATAAATGTTAGAAAGAAAAAAAAATGAAAGTAAAATAAAAGAAACTATGCAATATGTAATACAGTGCTCACTTTGGCAGCACATACACTAAAACTGGAGCCATACAGAGAAGATTAGCATGGCCCCTAAATAAGCATGACATGCAAATTCATGAAGTGTTCATATTTTTTATTTACCACTGAGATTTTTATCAACTTTAACTGTTCTCAAAGCAACACGCAAAGCTGAAATAGCATAGTAAAGAAGCAGTGTAACATAGGAAGCTGGGAGAGAGTAATTTTAATATGCTGATTATCTGGCTCAGACATCTGATTCTCTTTGTTGGATCTGAAGACAGATGAAGGAAAACCTTGCTTTGGAAAAATCAAGCTGAACCAGTAATATTAAGTCATCTAAGACTATCCAGTAAAGGACTCTTGTCCAATGTCATTGATAGTTTGCTTTGGATGACAGTAGACTCTAATTCTTGCAGCCTTTTCTGGAAGCCTGTACCAATACTTTATTTTTTTCATTCTTGGTCCATGTTGCTTCAAACCCCAAAGCTTGATCTTCAAATACAGAAAAGCCTAGTGTTGTTCTATAGGAACTTTACAAAATCAAGAGTAATAAGAAGCACTTTCAACTCTTTACAATTCATCTGTTGCTTCAAGAAATACCAAGAACAACATGTCCAGAGCATGTCTTTCTCTGTAAGAACCTAAATTCAACTCTGTTCAATTTGGGTTTAGCAAAATGCAAGTCCTGGGTCTCCAATGCAAGCCATTAGACTGACTTGTTAGTTATATATATGATATATGTGTTCCATATTTGTAAAACCAAAAATTATGTAAGTAAAATTCTGCCAAGGGAAGGTATCAGTAGCATCATTTATCATGAAATATAAATAGAAAGGTTTTTATTTTTACTGTTTAAATGAAATCTGTAGATACTATGGCATTTTTGGACAGTTTCAGTGCAACTAAGATAGTATTTAGGTACAAAACAATTTCCAGATATGACACTTGGGGTACTTTTTATAAAAAGTTTAAGAAGTAATTTTTTAAATTATGGGATTATTAGGAATAAAATTGGTGCTTATATTGGGGAAAAAGTAATATACATTGCTGAATTCCATCTATGCAAAATATAAATGCAAATAAATTACAAAGACAGAAATAGATTAGCAATTTTTATATGGCAGGGGAAGGATAGAGAGACTGAGAGGTGGCTACAAAGGGGTAGGTTTTTTGTGCATCTATTTTTCCTTTATGTTGTTTCCTTTTGGGGGGAGTAAATGAAAATGCTTTAATGTTGACTGAAGTGATGAATGCACAACTCTGTGATTATACCAAATGCCACTGATTATATACTTTAGATGAACTGTATGGTTTATGAATATGTTTTAATAAGAATTTTTAAGGAAAACAACCTCCCAAAAAAGAAAAGCTCAGGACTAGAATGATTCACAAATGAATTCTACCAGTCATTCCAAGAGGAATTAAAACCACTCCTGCTCACGCTATTCCAAATAATTGAAGAGAACACTACCTAACTCATTCTATGAAGCCAACATCACCCTAATTCTATAGCAGATAAAGATACTAGTCTAAAATAAAACCAATAGACCAATCTCTCTAATGAATATAAATGCAAAAATCCTCAATAAAATACTTTCAAATAGATTCCAACAGCACATCAAAGGAATTATACACCATATTCAAGTGGGTTTATCCCAGGTATTCATGGTGGTTCAACATAAGCAAATCAACTAATGTAATATACCACAACAACAAATCAAAGGATAAAAACCATATGATCATTTTGATTGACCCAGAAAAGGCATCTGACAAGGGAGGGGCAAGATGGCAACAAGTAAGGTGCTCTAAGTGTCAGCTCGCCCTAGAGTGCAGTTAGTAATCAGTCAGAGCTATGTTTCTTTTTGGAAATTTTTAATTTTTTTAAAAGATACTAGAGTATATAGATGTTACATAAAAAATATAGTGGACTCCCTTGTGCCCTGCTCCCCACATCACCTACATTTACCCTCTTTAACAATGTCATTCATTAGTGTGGTACATTCATTGCAATTGATGAACACATTTTGAAGTATTGCCACTAAGCATGGATTTTAGTTCACATTGTAGTTTACACTCCCATACAATTCTGTAGGTTATGGCAAGATGTACAATGGCCTGTATTTGTCATTGCAATGTCATTTAGGACAAATCCCAAGTTCTGAAAATGCCCCCTTAGTACACCTGCTATCCCTCTCTCTGATCGCATAACCTCCAGTGGCCACTGCCTCCACATCAATGATATAAGTTCTTCCATTACTAGAATCACAATAAGTATGTAGCAGAATACCAGTAAGTCCACTCTCAGGTGTAGCTCATTCCTCAAGCTTGAGGATTATGGGATGGTGATGCCCACTCCACCTCTAATTGAGAGGGGGCTTCAGCCCCATACATCTGATGAATGGGACTCTCTTGTTTGCAGTTGTAGACCTCCTGGTTCCTTGGTATGCTGGTTGTCCATCCATCCTTATTAGTTGTCCTGGTGAGTCCAATGAACTGGAGAGTAGGTGTTGCAACTCCATTGATGCTCAGGGCCCAGCTGGCACATGGACAGCCTAAAGATTCAAATCCCTTGGGCATACACCTCCAACTCCAGCACCAACTATAGGTTGAAACAGCAGGGACCCAAGAGTCACGTGTAGGGAAACCATAACTTAGTCCAATTCTGTCACACTAGGCAGCACAAATCTCAAAGTATGGCCCACTGGCAAGGCACCAATCTCATGAGCTAACTGCCCTAACCATAGTGCCTGGGTGTCTCCAGAGCCCCCAGAACTATCTTAATCACATGTTGGGGGGACCAGGGGACAAAAAGAGCATCCTGCCATATCCTTGGATGAACAGAAGAAGGATAGTCTCCATCTGCAGTGAAGATTCTTGAGTACAGCCCATCCACCACTGGCAGCTCAAGAGCTGTTGTCCACCTGGAATGGAAAGCTCCATTTCCCAAAAAACGGGGCAGGAAGAGATGGTCACACACTGGATTTAGCCACTAATTAGTAAAATAGGTTGGCTGAAGTCCAATACTAAGAATGGCTAAAGTCTGAAACTAAGATGGAAAGAGATCAGCAGCCTCCATTTATCACCACCTTCCAGCAATTGGTGGGAAGCAGGGTTAACTGAAAATCACAGTGATGATAGGTACTGGCTTCTTTCCACCCAGATCAACTTACTGCCCTAGCCTAGGACCCAGCCCCATCTCCGATGGGGAGGAAGCTAAGAGGACTTGCACCAGCCTCTCTAGGCAACTATAGACGCTTTCAGTCTACACAAACTAGATCGCTGAGCACCCATGTGACTACATGCCTGCCTCCAATAGGAAAGGAGGGTAGGCAGTGTTTCCTCAGCATCTCTGGGGTTCTGCAGGCACTTTTGGCCCATAGGGACTAGATGGTTGGACACCGGTAGCTGCATCCCGACCCGCCTGATAGAATGGTGTGCGGGGTAGTGTTTTCCCAGAGCCTCTGGGCACCTGCAGCTGCATTTGGCCCCCATGAACTAGACTGTTGGACACTTCTGAGCTCCATCCCTGCCTCTCACAGGGAGAAGGAGGGCTAGACTCCCCCAGGCTCACCGGCCAACTTCAGTCGCTTATGGCTCACACAGACTAGGCTGTTGGGTACCCTTGTGGCTTCATCCCCACCCATGGCAAGGAAGAAGAGGGGCAGTGCTTCCTCAGCTTCTCTGGGCACTCCAATTACCTTTAGCCTGAACAGACAAGATTGTTGTGCACACCTGTGACTCTATCCTCACCCCTGGCAGGGGAAGAGTGTCAGGTGCTTCATCAGTTTATCTAAGCAACTGCAAGCAGTTTTGACCTTCAGGGTTTAGTTTAATGCCCACTCCTTAGCTCCATCCCCACCCCAGGAAGTTGAGAAAGGGGTAAGGCATTTCATCAGTCTCTCCAGGCAACTATATTAATATCAGGTCATGGATTGCAATTACTGCACACAGCTGTTGCTCAGTCCCTTCTCCTTGCAGAGGAGAAAGCTGGAAGAAGCTTCACCAGTTCCTGGGGTGACATGGGCAGCTTTAGACTCCATGGTTTACAGTACCAACTGCCTCCATGGCTCTACTCCACAACTAGCAACAGAGGAAGTGCAAGATGAACTGAAAAAAAAATTTAGATTGGCTAAACACAAGCCACTATGAAGTTCCAAATTAAGTTGAACCAAGTATCAAACAAGGGCTGTAGCACAAAGCCAATCAAAAAGAAAGACCTAGAGTAAAGAGAGAAAATGAGCCCAGAATAAATATATCAAGTAAATCAGATGCTAAAATACCAACAAAGATTTACCACCCAAACCAAGAAACAAGATAGGGACCAAAGGAAGAAACTAAGCCTCCAGATGACATAAAGGAGTTGAGAAAACTAATCATAGATGTTCAAGTAAATCTCCTTAATAAATCCAATGAGATGGCTAAAGACATTAAAGGTACTAAGACGACACTGGATGAGCACAAAGAAGACTTCAAAAGCAAACATAGAAAAGCAGCAGATCTTATAGGAATGAGACACAATGAATGAAATTGCAAATACACTGGAGGCATATAACAAGATTTGAAGGGGCAGGAGAAAGGATCACTAAGCTTGAAAACATGCCTCCAAAAGCAAACATACAAAAGAACAGATAAAGAAAAGAATGGAAAAAATTTCAAAAAAGTCCAAGAGAACTAAATTACAGCGAGAGACATACAAACATGCTTGTCATGGGTGGCCCAGAAGGAAAAGAAAAGGGAAAAGAGGCAGAAGGAATATTGAGGAAATAATGGTAGTGAAATTCCAAACTCAATTGAAAGACACAGCTACGCCTTCCCAGGCCAAGAAGCACAACATACTCCTATCTGAATAGACATAGCCCAGGACACATACTAACCAGAATGTCAAATGACAA